>NC_045750.1:22293448-22296555 GCF_008692095.1 Etheostoma spectabile | reverse complement strand
CACCATTTCTAGCCACTGGGGGACCATAGGCAGGCTGGGGGAACTCATATTAATGCTAGGTGTCCACCAGCAGCCGTGTCCGAATCATGAGGGTCCGACAGGTGGCCCTCTCCGTCCCCGGAGGGTCAGAGAGAGAATGTGAGAGGGGGAAGCGCAAACAGGAAGAAAACCGTCAGCGTCAGAGGCTAATACAGGACAGTGGACAGTGTACAGTGTACAGCGCCAGTAACAGGCGGTGATAACGAAAAACAGGTGTGAAAGTGTGTTGTTACTTAATCGGGAGAAATACGGGAGAATTGGGACCCCGGGAGGACACTGGGAAAGACCATTGAAAAACGGGAGTCTCCTGGGAAAATCTGCATGGTTGGCAAGTATGGTGATTGGAAGAAAGGTGACAGGAGATATGATAACAACGTGTCAGTTCCACTTTGTATTCATTTGATTACATACTTCCACACATGCATACCCACAGAAAAGTAGACCACTAAACAACAACCCCACCAGGATACGACGCTGCTGGTTGGTTTACATGCCAACCAACCAATGAGGCAAAACCAAACACACCCTGTCTCTACCAATCCCAAGACAGAAAGGCTGTGGTTTGGTTGAGGCTGTAGGTGCCCTCCTTGAAAGAGGCCTCCCCTCCGCTCGGTAAAGGAAGGGACACTTGAGCACCCTGGGGGTTAAATTAAGAACATCAATATTTCACGTGTAAATGAAGCAGCACACTGTGGAGGCAGTAATGCGAGAAGGATTGACTGGGCAGAGGTATCATGTATCAGCGGCCCTGGAAAGAACAGGCACACGTATGAGACAGGCCCATGACATACAGTAGGAGTCTATTCTGTGTATAGGACCACCTATATATATGTATATATATATACATATATATATATATATCTGTGTGTGTGTGTGTGTGTGTGTGGGCAGGTGCAGACAGGGCCTGTGTGCAGGGACATGGAGCCCTGTTTGTTGGTGTGGTGTCCAGCTGTATTAGCAAGTTAAGGAAGCGGATGAGGTGACCTGAGCCAGGCGCACCTTCAATATGGGGAAGCTTCTGGTAATTTCTGATACACACACACACGTGCGCACATGCACACGGTAGTAGAAGTCCATTACCACCAGCTTAATGTGTTTTGGATGTTTGGATGGCATTGAGCTTAACAAGCATATTATGCTTTTTGGTGGCAGTCAAGGTGGCAACATGTTAAAAAGAATGGACCAATTCTCTTTTAAGGCCACAGTGTCACAAGCACTTTAATAAAGAACGGCAGAGAAGATCTTTTTATAATGGCTTTACACTTTACCCTTTGGCACACACACTCACACACACACACTAATCTACTTGAAAATGTCTCTGTAATGTGTGCAGGTTTGGACCTCAACCTTGGGCAACACAGGATCTTTCCTCCCACTTCATCACTGTATCTTTTTTCCTTTAAAGCCATCCTTTCTTAGTCTTTATTTTACTGTATTAATCATGCCAAAAAAGCAGAGACACCTACAGTAATTAGCCGGTATGGATTTAGCCATAATGTTTTTGCAGCCTCACTGATTATTATGGGCCTTGGAGGGTTGTTTTCATCGTGTTTCACTAATGACGTCTACAGAGGTAGTGAGCAAGGCACTGCATGGGGTTTGGCTGTTCTTGCTCCTCGTACTCTGCAATGCAGCGTGTCACCCCCCCCATCACCTCCATCCCAACAAACCCAGCTAAGCTCCCCTCTAAATCAGTCCCGGTGCCTTTTCAATTACTAGGAGCAGCGTGGGTCTCTCACTAACTCTTTCTCTCAACCTCTAATAGCCCCATCTCTTGCTTTTTTATCCTCCTCACTCTGTCATTCCTTGCGTCTTGATTTCTCGCTCCCATCTTCCTCTCTTGTCCTCTCCCGCTCTCTTTCCCCCTCATTTACCCTGCTCTCGTCTCTGCCTGCTCCATTTGTCTTACACTGCATTTTCATTTTTATGGACTCCAATCACTCTTCTAGTCTTTTCTTTTTCTTCTTCTTCTTCCTAGTCACATCGACAGTGTCACCGTCACCATCTTTGGGCTTTCCCTCACCGGTGCCAGGCCTCCCTCTATTTACCTAGAGGAACAGGCTCATCCATCGTTGATTGAAATATTACGGCGGTGTCCCGACAACCAAGCCTCCCAGAACCTCATGCAATATTCAGAGGCGATGATATAAGATTCCTGCTAATGAAAGAAACAGCAGGCAATACAAACAACCCTTTAATAACGGCCTGGTAGAACAGCCTGCTCCCTATTGAGCTTCAGGAGTACAGTCAGCTGGTTGTGGTGAGATGCTGGGAGACCAACCCGTTCTCACTCCCAACTCAAGTCAAATACTGACGCGTGATCAGCGATAAACACAGAAAAACACAGGACTTTCCCACCAGGGGACCAGGGGTTCATGTCCTGTTCTTGTTCCGCATTTCACTTAAACATACAGTTTGTAACCCTACCCATGATCTTCTAACCCAAACTGTCTCGTTATTATCCCGGATGTTACTTAAATGTACATTTTTTAACCCCACCCATCATTTTTTCCTAGGCCTTACCAAGCGGTTTTACCCTGCATGTTGAAAAATTGCGCAAAATCGGTTCCAACACAAAGCGTCAGAAAGTCACACAAAGGGGATGGTCCCCAACCAAGACGCCAAAAAGTCTGTTAAAAAAGGATGCCAATTGGGCAGCCAGAGCATCAAATATTCAGGAATTACCAGGGCTTATCTACAGAACAGCCACCATTATCACATGGGGTTCACATCCAGTCATGCAAAACCTTCTATATATATATATATATATATATATATATATATATATATATATGGTAGGCTACAAGCAGTGATGAGAGACATTGTCAAAGGGATGGTGAGAGGGCCAGTAAAGCGTTAAATATCCCCTGCTTGTGCTCTGGACATCCCTCACGTTCTGATGCACACACAAGAAATGCATGCACATGCATAAAAGCAAATACGCCCACTCACATGTATGCGCTGACACACACACACACACACACACACACTATACACATGGGCAGGCGTGAGGGGGGATGGTGTGGCAGTGGATTGCATCAGCAGCTCCGATAGGGGATGGAAGACAA
>NC_045750.1:22277118-22293438 GCF_008692095.1 Etheostoma spectabile | reverse complement strand
AAATAGCAAGAAAGATCAATGCAGGGAGACCAATCCAAAGAGACCGGAAAGAGATGCAGAAGGGGGAATGAGGGAAAAAAAGGGAGAGGGAGGGAGGGAAAAGGGAAGCAGAGAGCTGGAAGAAGGAGGAGGGGGAAAGAAAGCAGGGATCCTCCTGCTGGGGATTTCCTCCTTCTGATGTCTCCCACCCCCCCTCTTTTATTTTTTTTATACCAGAATGTATTTTTCCCGGGCTCATTGCTAATGCCTTGCCAATACCCAAGTGCCACCGCTGGCTTCTCTTCAAACACTGCTGCAGACCTACTACACCATGTAGTGCCCCGTCTGTGCCGCTGCAGATTGGCACCAACCTGACACTGGAGAGAGGGATGACGAGAGGGGGAAAGGGAAGGAGAAATGAAGGGGGCAAGAGAAGAAAGGGGAAGAGGAGGGGGGGTATTGGAAAAGAGAGCCAGTCTTGCAGAGGCAATGCAGAGGCAATTTGATGCAAATGCAACATAATGCAGTGGTGCTGGGGGAGGCACTGCAGATGAGATGGGAGGGCAAGGACGTCCAAGGGACGGCTGTTAATCTAAGCCCCCACGGGCACAGGGGACAGACCTCGATGGACGTATACTTTGAATTCCATATTATCATGCAACGGAGCAACAGTAGCTGCAAATGAAAGTGAGAACGGCCTCCGGCAGTCCCAGGCGACAGATGCAGGGCTGCAACTAACGATTGTTTTCATTGACGATTAATCTGTCAATTATTTCTTGATTAGTTGTTTGGTGAAAAATCAGTGTTTCCCAAAGGCCCAAGAGGACGTCCTCAAATGTCTTATTTTGTCCACAACTCAAAGAAATTCACTTTTCAGTCACAGAGGAGTGAAGAAACTAGAAATTATTCCCATTTAGGAAGCTGGAATCAGAGTTTAATTTGTTCATTTATCCAAATAGTTGGCGATTCATTTAGTAGTAATTTAATGGATTAATCTTTGCAGCTCGTGAAAGATTTGTTGGATACGGCGTCCAAAATCCAACTTCTACCCCTCCTTCTTCTAAGCACATTCATCAACTCATGCACACACTTGTATAACGAACTACACACACATGCCTAGCTGTTCAATTATTCATGACCAATATACGCACTGTCTGAGCAAAACACAAACAGCTCAAATGTACCTGGACATAAAAGAAGCCATTACTGAAAATAGGCTGGGGTTTAGGTAATGTAGACATGGAAATCTGTGCTGACGCAGTTTAGAGTAGCCTAATACAATTTTCAGAAGTAATCTGGTTTCAAGTCTGCGTACAGCCGGAGAGTCACAACACCATTCCCTCCTCCCCTCAGCGAACAAGTCTGGAAAATGTTCCCCTTAAATGTTAACGTCCTCCTTTTCTGATTTAATAATTCAATAACGCTAAACTTAAAATGGTCTTGCCTTCTCTCAGGGCTGCAAGGAACAATTCAATTAGCCAGACGACGTGCTGTGACAGCCTGGTTTATGCTTAGACCCCTTTATTTGTTCGTCGTGTTTGTCTTACGACTACTCCTCTGTCTTCCTCTCTCTCTGTCTTTCTGTCAGTTCACCCTGCATTGACAGTATATTACAGTGCCAAGAAAGCCGACTCAGACTTTTTCTGTCCTGCTGTGACGAGCCACGGGCGAGATTTTTCGCTGTGGGGGTCAAAAAAATAAAAAACCTGCTGTCAAGGGGTAGTTGGAGGAGACAGTTGGGAGAAATGTGATGGGAATGGCTCTGCATTTGGATAATATTGTATGTGAAAGGTGCTGACAGGCGACAGTGTGGGAAGGGCAGAGCATTCATTCCCAGGATGGGGGGGGTCAGCCAGCCGTCAGCGCGGGCTAATCCGGAGCTGTGTTGATTGACAGGACCTCAAATGTCAGCAAGGGAAAAAGCCTTGTTCTCAACACCACACTAAGGCTTTTTTTTTTTTTTTTTTTTGCACAATAGCATCGCCCTGCAGGAACACGTGTCACGTATAAAAACCTCAGGACTTAAGCAGAAATGGGAGGTGACTATTTGCAGGTTAGGATGCAGCCAAGACCTCAACTGACCCTGTACAGTAAGCAAGTCGCAATCCAAAGATAGAGAACATATTATCTATATTTAATAAATAATGGTTGATAGATCCAAAAATATAACAGAGCACCATCACATAGAGGAGGATAAACCATTTGGATTTTCTTGTATTGTCTGTCAGGGCTGACATATATATATATATATATATATATATATATATATATATATATATACTGTAAGTTACCAATTTCAAGTTTAGTGCGTAATTTTTTGATGTTGTCTTCAAGTCAAAATTGAAAATCAACACTTTTGTTGAGGCTTTTAACCAATGTGTTTAACTTTTTCTCACGTTTTTGTCCGTTTTATCAACAATTTTGACACTTTTTTCAATGTTTGTCACTTTACAAACACTACATAACACTAACTCATTAACTTTAGTTTGACAGTTATTTTTGAAATTTGTGGTCAATAAACCTCATTTTTAGGAAATTACACCTTATGTTGGAGTTAGAAAAGCAGAAATTAGGAATTATTTAGACTAAGATTAAAGGAATGTGTGTTGATGGATAATCACAGACTGGAATATGTCAACTTTTACTCAATACTATTTCAAAACTGCTTAAATGTTTTCTCCAAATGCCATAAAATTGAATGAGACACCCCAAAATTAATGAAAGTGGAGATTTGTACTTGCCAAAGAGAGTTGTGTTGAATCAATCATGTTATTTTGGGTAATTAAAAAGAACATTTATATAGGAAAATGGGTCAATTTGACCCGAGGACAACATGAGGGTTAAATAACGTTACATTCAAGCCGTTGCCAAATGAGTTGCTACAAAGCTAACTAAGACTATCATTCCACACACTCTCTCTGTATTTCTTAGCAAGGCTGTGTTCAGTGTCGTCCGGAGGACTTTCCCACATAGAAACTCGAGTGAAGATAATGACCTCTTCTGTAGAGTCCATCATGTTTTTTCAACCCTCCATGTCCTCCTTGGCTACTAGCAACTGCGTGGAGGAGAAGGGTTCGCGATCACGGAAGGCTTGTATCATGTGGACGCACTGACAGTTTTGTTGTCGTGACTTAGAATTCCTCATGGGGGAGACAGAAATTCAATTCAATTCAATTTTATTCATAATATCAAATCATAACATAACAGAGTAGGTCTAGACCACATTTCATAATTTATAAAGTATAAAGTCCCAACAATTATAGTAAGAGCGAGCATAGTGTGACAGTGCGACAGTGAAACCACGCACTATAGCTTTAAGAGGACAATGTAATCAAATTTAATACAATAACATAGTACATAGTGAATCCCATCTTCGTCTTTTTTAATTGTTCAGTTTTGCAAATATTTGGTTGTGATGAACAAATGCCTAGGTAACTAATTTCATGGCAATATCCAACCAACAGTTGTTGAGATATTTAGTCTCTAAACCAGGGGTCTTCAACAGGGGGTCCGCGATCCCTAGGGGGTCCGCGGAGGTACTGCATGGGGGTCGCGAAAGTTTTGGTTGATTAGACTTTTTTTTCATATTCTCCCCCCCCCCTGCAATTTTTTCCACTAATTGAAATGTCTTTAAATACACATTAACATGCATTCAACACACTGTAGTAAACAGATAAATGGAGGCAGAAGATGTCTTTCAGTCATCAATGCACACATGGCACTATAGGACCAGTTTGATATAACACAATTTTATACAATATATATAATTAGGGGGTCCCCGCTCCATCTCGCCATCAGTTTGGGGGTCCTTGGCCTGGAAAACGTTGAAGACCCCTGCTCTAAACTAAAGAACTTGTGGGGGTGCTGGGATGTCTTGTACTGAGAGGTGATTCTAGTATTCTGTGCCCTGCATGTGTGTAAATGTGGGTGGACACAACAATAGAAACACCTGTCAATAAAAGTTGCAGTTGAGTTTAGCCGACCCAAACTGACAACAGTTGAGTTTAGGCACATATACGACTAGTTAAGATTAGAAAAAAAAATTGTGGTTTGGATTAAAACAAGCGTAAGTAGAACTCAAAACACAAACACACGTTTCCTGGGGGAAAGTCTTGTGTTTTCCCCTTAACTTCCCCTGGGGTACGAACTCCGCCCCCTGCTTGAAAGCCCTGTGTTTTATGATGTATGATGTGTTTTATGCGTTTTGGTAATTTTGCTAACAAATGGGATGGCATCCCCCCTCAAATGGCCTCCAGCTATGATATATCATAGGAATATGATATCAGCAGAACCAGATAGACAATTTAGCTACTGGCTGGTGAACATAGTGGGGCATTCAGCTAGAGCCAGATCTTCTTCTCAGGAGTTGGTGTAGATCGGAGACAGAGCTGCAGGGAGAGGGGATATTGGGTTTACATTCGCCAGGTGGCCAGAAACATAACTCCAAATCAATGCTAAGTTTGCTCTGTGTCAGCTGAATTGTAAAAACCTTTGCTACATATGCAGCAAGACAGGTTGAAAACTGATTCTGATGCTGAATCTGAAAAGCAGAGATCTATGAAAAATGCACAAATCTTTGATTTTGTCAAAATGAGCATGTAATGTCCAGCCATCAAATTGTCAATGTGTTACATTAACATTAAAAGGAAGATCAGCAAACTCAGTCATTTGCTTTAAATAGCATAGAATTGTATTACGGCCTCATGCATATGAAAGTGAACATGTGTGTGTAGATGCAACCACAGAGACAAGGCTGGAAAGCAGCAGGGTCCTCTCCGCCGTGTCCACCCACACAGAGGCCTAGTCACCAGGTGGGCGGCTGGGAGTCCACTATCATTGGCCAACGGAAGCCGCCTGTCCACTGGAAACAGCAAGAGTGTGGTTTTCCCAAAACAAGATGATTTTCCATCTCTTCATCTCCCCACACAAAAGTACCCCTGCCGCAGTGATGAGCACGGGCTGATTCAGAACAGAAAATTACCTTGGTATAAATAGTTATGCCATCGTCCTACTTTGATGAGTCTTCGCCAAAAATTTAAAGCAATGGTTACTTAAGACTTTCGAAAATGTGTGTGAGTCATCGCGAGCTTGCGAGGCCCGTCAGTCCTTGGCTCATGCTTACTTATCGTTCAAGCAGATGGAAATACACTTATGTAAGGTGAATGTAAATGGAAGTCAATGGGGTTAAAACAATCCCACGAGGCAGCATTAAAACACCTCCCTAAGTGGTTCACATTGTATTGTTACCAAGTTCCTTTGGGTGGTCAGAAAGGGATTAATGAGACGTTTTAAACTTAAGAAGCGTTAGTAAAGAACTGAAAATGAAATTCTTGTCCATAGTTATGTGACCAGATTCCCCATAGAGCTCTATATTGTAAATGTATCTTGAAATACATAGCATTATCAAAGCAGAGCTTGCTGTTTGCGTTGCTAAGACGTCCTTTTCATTCATTCTGTCCATTTTTTGCAAAAGTGAAATTCATCATGGTCTGTTGTTTCAGCTGTTGACTTAAGTCCCTATCTGTTTGACTGTCTAGACAAAAGGACTCTTTATTGGTTTTTATTCATTACTGAGCAACACAACGTCCTGTTCTGTTGTTATTCAATGCTCAGTTGATATTATTTTGTCATTCCTGGTCAAAGAGAAATAATGTGTTCCATCTATTGACATAAACCTCATCGAAAAGGTGTAGCGATCCATTTTCTAGTCGATTTGGCACCTTACATAACATCATGCTTTCTTCCTTAACCCTTGTGTTGTCTTCCCGTTAACCATGAACTTGTCCTTTTTTGTGCTTTTCCAATGTTTTGTCACTTTTTCCATGCTTTCCGTTCTTTTTTAAAAACCTGTGCTGGTTTAATAACAGGTTTCACACTTATTCTTGGAATGCATGGTCAACAAGCCTCATTTATATCAATTTCTACCTAGGTTTTTAGTTAAAAAGGCAGAAAATGTGAATTATTTTGACTTGAATAGTTAGGATCAGAGGATATTGAGTGGATCTCAGATGGGTAGATGTAAAAGTTTAGTTCGGATACTGTTTTGAAACCATAAAAAAAAAAAAAAATGCTATAAGATTAATAAATAAAACACCCCAAAATTCAATTAAAGTAATAATTAATTTTACCTGAAGAATGTTGTATGGAATCATATATGTTTTTTATGGGCAATTTGGTTGAAAGAAATCCATATTCCTGATATAAAACGGGTCACAAGGGTTAAACCCTCACTGATGTAACAGAACAGTGTCCTGTGCTGAGCAGAGTCAGTCACTTCTTCATCCCTTTCCTCTCCCTCTCTTCTCTTCCTCTCCCTCTGATTTCTTTCTAATTACTGCCTGGCAAACTAATGAGGAGGATTTTTTCGTTAAATACAAACAGCAGCCTGGCCCTTAATTAGCAGCCTCCCTGGCTTGTTTTTTGAAAACACGGTGGCAGAGAGTAGAACATCTATTAAACGCCCAGACCTAGCTGACATTGAGGCAAAAATAATGACATCATGATGGCGGGGGAAATCATCGAATTGGCGTTTATGTGTATATTTTACATGTGTGTGTTTAGGAGACCTCATCTTGCTCAGTAGTCTGTTCAGTACACCGTTGCTTACTGGGAAAAAAAGAGAGCCTCATAGACTTTGTTCCACCAAAATGGGTTACCAGACGTATTAGAATGATAAGTGTAGTTAGCATCTTTTATTTGTTTATGTGATTTGTTAGCTCGTTAGTTTTGTAACTGGCAGTGGCTGACACATTGTGTTCTCACTCTCTTTACTGACAGTCCGCTCTGTGCTGGAGGTTGGGTTTCTCTTCCAGGTTATGCATATAACACAGCGATTGGCTTTCAAATCTGTGACGTACCACGTAGTTTCCCCCGTGTACGTTTGAATTTTAGGTCGGTGCCCAGACATTCAGTAAAGGAACCAACTTTGGACAGATACAAGCCAGTATAGATAGATATGATTGCCTTTATTAGAGGCTCATGGTCCATAAAATACAATAGCAACAACAGAAAAACATACAGATACGCAAGACAGACACCAATTAAATAAGACAACTATACCAGTAATCCCATAAGGGGGACTGGTATCGCAAAGCACTGAACCTTGGGTCAATCAGATGTAAAATGACAGAGTTACAAGAAGAATTCAAGCGACCGATACATTAGTATATTAATATAGTCCAGGTCAGACATTTTAGGGGACATAAACATGAGAAAAACACATTTTTTTTAGTGGAGGGCATCTTTAAAGAATAGATATGAGGGTCAAAACTAAGGTAAAAATAAGATAGAAGAAACAGAAGGCAGAGGATGAGCAACAAAATGGGAAGGGCGCACGCACACACACACACGCTATACAAAAGCATACTTTATTAAAGTGCTCAAGGCCAACTGCTGTGTTTAGTGTCGAAGGCCAAATCTGAGCGCCCAAAGGACTGTGCCAAAAAAGCCAGTCCAGTGCTAATGGAGGGTCAAAGGTTAAACACAGAGGCACAGCTTGATGAACTAAAATGATCCTTTTATGCCACATTCCTCTGGGTTAAAAAGCCGAATTGTAAGTAGGGGTGCGACACATCACAAAACTCTCGGTTCGGATTGGATAATAATAGATCGATACGTTTTCGGATCATCACAAAAAAGGGCGTAATTTTAAATGATTTATTAAAACAATAACTTATTTTGCCAGTGAATTGCTGATAAATGACAAAAACATATTTTACAACAACTCTAAACGAGGCATACCAGTTTCAAGCCAACATTTAGTCACGTCCCGTCTGTTGTTTCTCACAGCAGTGACCAAGTACTAGTTTGTGTCCTTTAGCTCGTAGCGCTAGCGGCAAACTGTACGTCTACAGGGAAATACAGTCACACTTTAACACAGTTTAGCTGTCAGCATTTCAAGCGTGTTTAACCCGTGTGTTGACTTCCCGTCAAAATTGAAAATGTTTATCAATGGTTTTTTAAAACTTTTTTTGAACGTTTTTGTCCCTTTTTCAACACTTTTTTTCATGTTTGTCACTTTTTTTGACGTTCAACACTATGTAACACTAACTTATTAACTTTAGGTTTACAGTTATTTTTGTAATTTATGGTCAATAAACCCCATTTATAGGACATTTTAACCTAATGTTTGAGTTAGAAAGGGAGAATTCAGGAATTATTTAGAGTAAAATAAAAGGAATGTATGTTGATTGATAATCACAGACTGGAATATGTCACTTCAATTTCTTTTCAAATGCTATAAAATTTAATGAGACGCCCCAAAATTAATGAAAGTAGAGATTTGTATTTGCCAAAGAGCGTTGTGTTGAATCAATCATGTTATTTTAGGTAATTAAAAATAACATTGATATAGGAAAACGGGTCAATTTGACCCGAGGACAACATGAGGGTTAATCTAGCTACTAGCTAACGGTAGGCTAACGGTAAGCTAACGTCAACGTCGCCTGCTGCCAAGTGTAACGTTAGTGTTTACTAGCGTGACATGCAGCAATGCTTCTGTTGATTCTGTAACTTCTGGAGCATCAAAGAGCAGCGCGGACATTTAAGTGGCACCAAATTGATCAAGGCACCAAAATCCACGTTGCTATCCTGATTCCAGTCGTGTAGGGATTTGAACCGGACATGTTGTTGTCTGTATCTTTTCACGGTAACCATTCATAGAGAATTTTTCAGCCTATGAAAACGTTATTTCACACACCCTATTATTATGGTTAAACTCAGCAATTGATATGCGGTTCACATACATTCTGAACTATGAGTGTTGATCCGTACGGACCACGGACCAACTATGGTCCATTACACCACTAGCTAACTGTAAGCAGGCCTACACATCTCCCTCGTGTCTCCCGTCCACTTTTGTCCCTCTCCACACAGCGTGACTGCTTAGTAAATGCCACCTAGCTGAGTGCTGGAAAATGGGGAGGGGGTCGAATGAAAGAAATGCACTTAATCAACGGTTACCGAGGAGACCCACGGGTGGGGGGGGACTTTAAAGATGAAAACCTGAGACGACGACAGTGGCCTGTTGAAACTCGCCACCACCGGCCGAGGCGTCTTCAGTTTCCGCCGGAGCACCTGTATGCAGCCTCTCACAACCAATCACAACAGCTCGGGTGTCGCCGGCTGGCGAATAACAGACGGCCAAGGATCAATCGAGGGCAGCGGGTTGTTGGCCAACTGAAGTCACAAAAGCAATATTTGAGCAAGATGAATGGAGCGCTAATGAGACACTGGATCCTAAATGATAACAGAATGTTTATGCGAGGTGACCTGAGACGCCTGATGAATAATAGAGAGGCTGCAGCCGAGCGAGGGCAGGTGAGAGCTCAGTTTAGGGCCGGAACAGCTACAGGCCAACATTTAGAGGCTCACGTTTGGCCTCAGGAGCAGGGCATCATGGGAAAGGGGCAAACATAGGTCAACAGGCACAGAGCCAGGGCCAGCGCCAGGCCTGCAGCAGGACCGGGGTCACGGACACGAGACAGGGATAATGAGACCCAGCACTATAGTGATCAGCAAACAAATGACAGTAGTAGGCGCAGGTATTAAAGTATGTAGGTATTAGTATCTTTACTTTTTGGTAGTGATGGAAATGTGCTCTTAGCTCTTAGTCACGTAGAAAAAGATCTGGTCAGATTCTTAATCTTGTATACTCATTCATTCATCAGATAGTTCCGGATTTTAATCAGAAATTAGATTTTTTTAAAGTGCTTCTATTTAAGTTACAGTAGGTTACAGCAGTATAATATCTGCTTATGGTGTCGGCATTGAACATGTGTGTGTTTGTAAAAAATGGAACAAAAATAACAGCTGGGGTGTCCAAATTTGGGTGCCAGATTAGATAATGTGAAGACGCCCGGGGGCTAGTGGTCCCTTCTGAGTTAAGTTACATACAAATACACTGATCTATAACAATTTTTATTTTCATTGTCACAATTATCTTTTTTTTTTTTTTAAATGGTAATGTAACCAAATTAACGCCAGTCAGGCATAAACAAATCAGAAAAACAGAAAACACCAATTCTGCCTTACTTTTACATCTGTAGTCAGATAACTGAACACACTGTATGGAATACCTTAAGTTGAGAAATATCTTAACCTCATGTTCATTTTAAACATGACTTATTATGCGTAATGCAATAATTTAAGCTTAAAACATCCCCCCCCCAATCATATCCCTTGTCTGCTGTACAACTTTCTTATTGGTTATTGTAGCCCTCATACATAACTTGAACTATCTACATCTTATAACTTATTCCCTGTTACATAATGTTCTCAATCTCATTCAGTCTGTCAGTTTATAGGTTATGTTTATATTTTATAGTCATAGTCAATATTTTATCATGATCTACTGCACTGTTCAATCCTTGCACTTTTGCACTTTTGCACTATCATCATTACACAGTCTACAATGGTATCTCACCTTATCATGGTCAATGCATTTCTGTGAGTGATTTTTAATTTTTATTTTTATTCTTAAGTATGTGTGATATATGTGTGTATATGTGTTAGTTGTGTTGCTACTGGATGTCTAAAAGTTCCTTTGGGATGAATAAAGTATCTATCTATCTATCTATCTATCTTGTACTTGTCTTTCACAAACCAAGGCTGTGGGCCTTGGACATGCCTGATTTACAAAGATATAACAATTAGCAATGCTTTTATATTCCCATTCATTTTGATCCAAGTTTCAAAACTCAGCTAACACATTGTCACTAGTATAGAAAAGGTTTCAACACTTGTCAGACAGCAGACAAAACACTCTACTACTTAATATGTATTCAGCTATAGTTTCTCAATTAACAGGTAATTAATCAGCAACAATTTTGATAACTGTTAAAGGATTTTTATTTATTTGTTTAGCAAAAATCCAGCTTCTAATATGTGAATTCTTGCTGTTTTCCTTAGTCTTCAATAACAGCAAATAACACATTTTCAGACAGCTGGCCAGACAAAAAAGTCTATAAATCAACTTAGGCATTAAGAAATTGTGAGACATTTCAATTTTTATACATACATACATATGTATTTTTTTTTTTAAAGATATGTTTAGGGCTGAAGACAGACAGGAAATTGGGGAGAGAGGGGGAGGGACGATAGCAAGGACTGAGCCTATATTGGCTTGGTCAACAGATGAATCCATATCAAATGTTAGCTGCAGCCAGGTATGGATCATATCTTATTTTCAATATAATGTCAAACAGTAGATATCACGTCTCCACAGCCAATGGAGGTCTACTGGCTTCTAGTCAGTCAATTTACATAAAACATAAGACATAAAACAGAGAATACCTGCAAATTCTCCCATTTGAGAAGCTGAGGGATTCATTTTTGATTGATGGATGATCCACTAAAATCCTTTTGGTTATTAAATCTGTTAATTGTCTGCCGATGCCCAAGGAATCTCAGCGCTGCACATTCACACTCACATTCATATCTTTTTGAAATGTAGTCAGCTCACCTGCTGACACCTGGAGGAAACTCACGTGAACATGGGGGGAACAAGCACCTCCGTGAGGTTTGAACCCCGGATATTTGAGTCTAGGTATTCATTTTGGGTTTTTAAGAGCAGCTGGAAGGTTGTGGTGATGCTGCTGTTGACCATGACCTGATGAAACTTTTATGAGGGCAGGTGTACTCTTTATTACCCCACTGGCAAAGCCGGCTCTCAACCTTTCCGAAAGTGCCCGCTCACATTATTATTTTGCCATAATAATGCGTAGTTACATCAGACTGGGTTTCATTTTTTTCTTCTTTTGGAATTATTCAGACTCGAAAATGGTCGGATGATAGTGGATTCCATTAGTGTGTCCTCTTGCTTTTCTCTGCGTCTTCCTGCTCATGTAGTCTCTCTCGTTTCTCTCCCCCTCTAAACCATTAAAGGATGCATCCGTTTCACTGTAAAAGCCCTTTTTTTCCCTTCCCCAGCTCCCTGCATTAGCTCGCTGACAGATAAAAGGAACAGAAGGTTTCCTTATAAATAGGACGCAGACACTTCTGCCTATTCATTTTTTCCTTTAAACATGCATGTGGATGGATGGGTCAGGTAGAATTGGGCCCCCCCTTTGCTCTGAGGGCGCTCTGTCTTTATGTACTGTATGTTCCAGGACGCAGACTGCAGGGACTTAACACACATCCCTGGGCATCATAGAGACTCAATGAAGCCAGCACATAAAGACAGCGCGCGTCTGCTCCTCTGCTTGCCCTCCTTCTGACGGTTACATAAGATGTAGACACGCCGGCGCTATGGCAGCCGGAAAGAAGGCCTGTAAAGCCAAAGGGGTGATAGTAGTGTGTGTGTGTGTGTGTGTGTGTGTGTGTGTGTGTGTGTGTGTGTGTGTGTTAGAGGGGACCATGTGAGAACTAGAAGGGGTGGAGGATGCTGAGGCAAATGAAGCCACTAGTGGACCGAAAATTCTGTTTACTTATTCATAAATAGAGAGATTGAGGGCTGGTTTTAACACATTCACATGGCGTGTGTGTGTGGATGTGTGTGTGCTTGTGTATTTTAAAATGTAAAGCAGAAATAATTACACACGCGTTTATGAGAATTAGGTAACAGGTGCGATGTAGACCACATGCCAGCGTCTTCTCGGAGTGTCACACACTGGTCTTGATGGAGACAGGAGTACACACTTGTATACAAAATGTAAAAGCTTTCCACAATCTTGATTGACACGACCTCCCCCAATGCCAAAAGGTGAACCTGCGATGAAACATTGATTCACCTCAGCGGTGCACACACACAAAGCCCCCCCTCCCCCCCTCCCCTCTGCCCACCTCATAAATATTCACGTTGCCAACACTGCTGGAGATGCAACACAATTTGCTGAGATCAGCGTTGAGAAATCCACATTGTGCGAAAACACACAAGTACACTTGTGCTGTACAGCATGCATGCATTGCGCTGGCCGTGCTGCTCTCTCTCTCTCTATTTCTCTGACTTTATCTGACATTTCGCTCTCCCATGAACATCTACATGTCCAAACACACACACACACACACACACACACACACACACACACACCATCGACTTATATCCACCTACATGCTTTTATGTTTACGTGGTGATTACTACATCTTCACTTTTCCTTCATGAGGTCCTTCGCACACTAATCAAGACATTATCTCTGTTATAATTCAGCATCTGCCCAGCATATGAGCTGGTTGATGTTCAAATGTGTGAGGGAATTATTTGTGATGAATCCTGTGGACAGCTGCTTCTCTTTCACATGATTGGCCCACAAATCGCACACATGCTAGAATTGTAATGAGCTTGACGTCGGCACGACCTAATGAATTAATTTGGAAAGGCATCGCTGCGTTTTCGACAAAATTTACACTGTGTTCTCTCTTTCTCTTGTGCGTTCATGACTCAGTGCTTCCCATCATGTCCTCGGATGGCTCGCCCTGCACCACGTGCTCAACACCTGCCTTTCAGATTCGCAGTTTGCGAGTTGCTACAGCGGCTTCGACAACACAGAGGCAGACTCCTGATGATAAACGGAGATGACAGCCAATCTGATGTCAGTTTGGAGAGTTGTGACGAGGCCGAGCCTATGGGCCCAGACGGTGACAAGCACCCTCGTATTACTGCTGTACTCTGTGATCCTCTGGCAGCGTTGCTCAGCTCACAGCTGTGCTTTTCACATGGCTCTTTGAGTGAAATTTGGGTGACACAGGCACAAGTTGAAGTCAATTTTTGTATTCATTGATGCACTGTGTGTAGCTTTTAAATTCAACATATCTACTTGTGAAAGTAAATACAAGTGTACTTCCTATTACTGTTTGATATGAAAACAGCTGCAAGCTTTTACATCTGATCTTCTGAGCACTTAGTTTGTTTGGTGCTGCTGGGAGAAATCCTTTGAGCTTCATTTATTTTCAGCCGTGATAGCAACAGTTTACTGTAAAAAAGAAAGAAAAAAAAAGTAGTTAGTATTCCACTTGGAACGCCCCCTTGAAGTCAGATCTCCGACTCAAAATCCAACATGGCTGCTCTGTGCATGAACAGTAATGGAAGCTGTAACATCCAGTTTATTAGCACTTCTGTCTCATTTGTTGGTCGTGCCACCAGTCACACACACATTATTGTTCAAGTCTGTCAACATATGACTACGGTGTTTGTGTGCACAAAGTACAGCATAATAATACGTTGTGGTATCAACTGGTATTGCTTACAATGGCAATTCCGATTTGTTGCACGGAACGCCATCAACTCGGGTGTGACGTCACTTCCAGCTCCGGTTTTTGACTTCCGAGGTAAACGGAGCGCAGGATTAGGCCTAGTAGTAGTATATTTACCGTACACGGGTCTTTTGAAAAGTGGAGTTTTTTGTTTGTTCGTTCTCCTGTCCTCCCAAACAGGGACGATGTGACACTGGTCGTCCAAAGAGGAAAATGTTGGCCAATCAGAAGCCTGAAAAAAAACTGTTACCGGAGGACTACCCACCAACTACAAGTCCGACGGTTGAAAAAGTCTGACGTCTTGTCCAAAACCGGCGCAGCAGTGACCTCCGTAGCACATTCTGACACCTCCGTTCCACAATTTAGTGAAAGAGTAACTGTACATGTATGTGTAAACATGTAGTCCACATACAACACGCTACATTACATTTACAACACTCTCACACATTCATCCGGAGCATTTAAGGGTTCAGGCTTGCCCAAGAACACTTCAAGATGGGACTCTGGGCCCAGGGATCGAACCACCTTCCGATTGGTAGGCGACCGCTCACAAAGCCACAGGCGCCCATGTAGACTTACAAGTAAGTCCAAGTCTGAAAACCCCAAAACACACACCAAAAGAAAGAAAAGAAAAAAAGAAATAGCTCACACACGCCATATGCTATTTTCTCAGTAGGTATTAACATTTCCTGACCTGCGTTAGAGCTTCATTAAAATTGGAACGTCTAGTGAATATTTTAATATGCTTAACTTATATAAAGCAACGTGCGGTGTACTCACTAAACTGGGCTCAAGTCATTTCCTCTTCAAGTCATCTTTTCATTAAGTGAATTATCTGATGAAGTAAAAGAAAAAAACAATCACCAATGAAAAGCTTTGAATCATCTGCTGTTTATTAATTTTGGGTTGAAAAATGTGCATCCTGTCAAAGCTAAACAAGTGAAGGCTTGATTTATAAATGTAACATGTACAGAGGGACTAGGATTGAGTAGTAAAGAGTGTAAGAGAGAGACTAAGGGTCTCATTGTGCACCCGGCGCAGCGCAAAGCCCAACGCATAATATATTTGATATTTTAAGACAGTGCAGCACCCACCTCGTGTAAATAGCAAATGCACCTGCACCCATCTTTGCACCCATGGGCGTGCTAGTCTTACAGGGAGTTGTTATTTTAACAGCAGATTAGTAAAATGCTCCTATATCTTATGCACAGCGCGCACACCATGCTTCTTACACACACACACACACACACTATGCTTCTTACACACACTATGCTTTGTACACACACACACACACACACACACACACACACACACACACACACACACACAATGCTTCTTACATACACTATGCTTCTTACACACACACAAGGAAGAGCTGTAGCACACAAACATGCAAAATTATTATCATTTATGGTCACAGTTCAATATCATTTTTATTATGGTTACTTACTTTTGCTAAATCATTTAATTACATATTCAATTTAATTTTAACGTCACTTACTTATTCACACTGATATATATATATATATATATATATATACATACATACATTTTGTACTATGGCAACCACATTTTACAATATCTCTTATTTAATGCCACTACATTCATTCAATACCTTTTGCACATTGTTTGTTGTTTGCCTGTTTACTTGTTTGTTTTTTGCTTTTTATTGTAGGAAACAGCTGCTGCTAAATTAAGGGAATTTCCCCACTGTGGGATGAACATCTAATCTAAAAAGATTACAAATAAAAGACCAAGCAAATCCGCCATCATAATAGCAATGCGCCAAGGTACCAATGCGCCTGGCTTTTAAAGGGAATGGCAGATGACACTCTGATTGGTTGATTGCATGCTACGCCCAAAACACACCCATGAATTAATGAAGACACTAGGTACAACCCATTTGAATCACGGGCCCTTTTCTCCGCCGTCAGACTAGCACAAGTGGATTTGGACACGCCCCAAAATGCACCTGGGCCCAACGTGATGTAACATTAAATACTGAAGGCAGTTGAAGTGGAGGGAGAACCACGTGGAGAAATAAGAATATGATTTAAAATGTGGGGGTCATCCCCTGATGAGTCGCTGACTCATGAGCTTCCCGCCTGCCTCTCTCCCTGCACTCAGCCCCACAGCAGTTTCACCTTTAAATCC
>NC_045750.1:22262129-22277108 GCF_008692095.1 Etheostoma spectabile | reverse complement strand
CCCCCCAGTTTAATGGAATTAAGGACGCGTCAGCTCCTCTCAATGCATGAGCCTCAAACATCACTCTCATTTCTTTTCTGGAAGATTTCTTGAAAAAAGTACGCAATTCACAAATCTGATGTCATAGGATATACTGTAGAATATAATCATCATAAACTTTATCTTAGAGCCACAATGGACAATTATTTGAATGACGCATCATTTATTTTCATGTACCAATTAATGTAGTGAATAACTAATCAACAGGACTTACCCCTCCGTATAGGCCGCAAAGGTCACGTCTGCGTCGCGCTCGAGCAACAACAGCGTTCCCGCCACACTGAAGCAGCAGTTTACACCGGTTCCAAATGGTTCCAAGCATTTCAGAGGTTCGATGGTCCAGAGGGAAAGGCCAAGGCATGATCAGCCCCTCTGATTGGTTGATTGGTTGGAATATGACGTGAAAGCTAATTTAGACTTTTTAAGTGGCGGAGGGAGGGAGGGGGTTAATTGTCTTAGAATATTGGGTGAACCCAATTGGTAGACAGAGTGTTTCCTGTTCTTCTTATTCAGATTGCGTGAAGAAAGCATACTGTAAGTACCGAACTCTTTTAGGGCTGGGAGTAGTACCTGCTAGGCAACCAGTGGAGACTCCAGAGACCTTTGGACAGAGCCAGGCGAACCGTTTCCCCCCATTTCCAGTCTTTATGGTGAGCAAAGCTAACGGGTAGCTGACCGGTAGCCATTATATTTAATGAAAGTACTCATCCATCTAACTCGCCCACCAGAGGGAATTTGATCTACTGCTTTAATTAAAATCCCACTGTAAAAAGTTGTTTTTCCACAACCCAGAAGCCCTGATGAAAACAGCACGACATTGAGTCTAGACTGACGCACATGGTGGGTCTGTCTTTATTGGGTACACACATCTACACCTCCTAAAGGCATACAGTGTGACGTTACTTCAAATAAAGTGTACGCAAAGTAAAAAACGACCTGAAGGGATCTCAGATGTAGTAAATGTATTTAGAAATTATGAGAAAGAAGTGCATTAAGTGATATCATTGTGAACCCTCAAAGTAAAGTGTTGGCTAAAAGCACCCTGAGGCGGAAATCCTCCCCGTCTTTAGACATGGTTCGTTTCAGATCTTGCTTACATCCCCTCCCCCACTTTTACTTGCATCCCAGCGGCCTTTGCTTTCCCTCAAAAGCCCTGTGTAAGCAGGTGCATGAGTCAAGTATGCCATTATGACGAGTGGTACGTTGTCAGCATTTGGCAGGGATTGTCTGTATGGCTGCACATACCTTCACATGCTTAGATTATACATATAAGGGCATCCCAGTAGAGGAATGCAAAGCTGTGTTTGTCCACACACACCCCGAAGCCAAGCAGGTCACTGAACAGTAAACCACCAAGGCCAGCTAAGAGGCAGTCTAATTAAGGCCGGGCCATCTCCAGTCTTCCCATTCCTTTTTTTTTCTGTATTCAACAAGCTTTGTAACTTTGTCAAAGGGTGCCGCTTAAGGGGTTTTCTTTGTGCCTGTAAATGAGTAGAATAGGGAATTCCTCAGAGGAAGTAGTTTTTCAGAAACAGTACCTGTCTGGGCAATGCGCTCTGTCAGCATCCTGTCAACGCACGCAGCCAATTAGGACTGCAGAGCAAATTGCTGGGTGAGCTTTCTGTTTCTCCCTCCTCTGACTCTACGTCCGGCACAAACACACACATCCCGATAAGCATATTCAAGTGTACGCTCAAATGAAGCGTGTGTGAGTGCCTGTGTGTACACACATACAGTATATGCACACGTTTTGGTCCTGTAAACAAACAAAACCTGCATCCCGAATGAAATAAAAAGCCTGGAACAAAAATGTCAGAGAATCACCGTGACTACCAAGTCTCTGCAGTCTCTTATCCTGTCGCTGATGCCAGTTGGCCATTTGACTACATTTCCATATTGAGCCTGCACTGAGCACAAGAAGGCCAAGCTTGGAAGACGATAAGGTGTGTTTTTATTTGTTTGGGGAGATGATGCTAAATGTGATACCTTCTCTATGTAAAATCATAGCAACAATGTAGAGCCCATCTAGACACACAAATACAGACAAAAAGGACAAATACATACACTTTCCTATGGAAACACACACTCACACACAAACATTGCCCCTGCCTGGCTCTGTCATGCCACAGTGGTTCCCAGGGCTACTTTGCATATCAGACCTGACATAATGAGGAGATACTGTACGGTGTCTGAGGATAGTGAGTGTAGAGGTGGAAGGTGATACCGCCACCTCTTCTGGTCATCTTAAATATCCTGACACCCACACACACACACACAGGCCTGCCAGCCTGTTGGTGGGACTCACTTTCATCGTATTGAGTCAAAAAGGGAAGCACTGCAATGAAAAAATCAACAAATCAATTAGTCGATTGACAGGAAAAATAATCACCAACCATTTTGATAATCAATTAATCACATTAAAAAAAAGTAATGTCTCACGCAAAAATAGATGGAGATGAAGTTTTTATGCTTTTTGTCTGTTTTATATCATTTTAAACTGAATATCTTTGGTGTTTGGACTGACAAACAAAGACATTTACAGTACATTACCTTTGACTTTGAGAAACTGGGATTTGTTTTTTTTTGTTTTTTTTGTTTTTGTTTTTTACAATCTTCTGACATTTTATAGACCAAACGATTAATCCAGAAAGTAATCGGCAGATTAATTGACGACGAAAAAAAAATCTTTTTTTTAAGTTTTAGGCAAAGATTAGTATTTAAGAGTTCTAATATCACAGCATAGGCCAGACTTCATAACATTCATAACATCACATCACAGAGTACGGTCTAAACCCGCTCTTTTCTGAAAAGCGCAATGAGACAACTGTTGTTGTGATTTGGCTCTGTATAAATAAAATTGAATTGAACTTAAAATTATATGAGAAGGATCCCTCAAACAGAGCTTTAACAGCTTGGCTACTTATCATGATAAAAGTCCTCAGTTACAGTTTGCATGTGGGCAAGTTGCACTTACCAGGTGACAACCAAGCTACATGAGAAAAATGCAAGATGGTTCAGTATCCTACTCCAAGTGACAAGGCTGCACCAGCTGTTCACTGAGCAGTAATTTAGCAAAGTTAAATGGTACACCTCACCTGTCTGTGCTACAGACTTGAAGACTAAAAGAAGTAAATCTTCTGCACAGGGACAGAATGAGAAATATGTCCTCAACAGATGTTACACTGAGCAATGCTGCACTCCTTGTTGAGACACAGACAGCCAAGGAGGTCCTGAGATAGCCCTGCACAGCCGATGGGTGAGCCTTAGGGGGCACACCAACAACAGTCTGTAGAGCAGAATAAAGTGCATATCATGCCAAAGCTCACACAGGGCACAGAAGGTGCAATTTGTCATGTACCTGTCTCCTGTTGAAAGTAAAAAGCACTGAAACTTTCTCTGTAACTAAACACTTTTAATATGTGTTGGCTAAAATGGAAGTTTCTTGCTGAAGGATGCTCCTCTCATGTTGGCTCGACCAAGCATGCCCGCAACTTACTCACTCTCTTGGCTGTTGTCAGAGCACACGGCATTGCTGTCTTGATGGATAACAGCTTTAGAGGCAACTGCCCAGTGGGTATATACTGGCAATTTCTACTGATGGGCAGAGGAGTGTACCACAGGATGCAGCCGCCCGCCTCAGTCAAATTCACTAGAGGGTGGTTAAAAATAAACTCTCTCCAAATTCTAAGTGACAGGAAGAGATCAGTGATGCATACACCTTAATAGTAGCATGTGACAGACAGGAAAGAGAGAACAGAACAGATTGGGTAGCTCTCTGGGTCAATTCCCTCTCCTCACACCACTTCTAAAAGCCAAGCCATTTTTTTTTTACAGAATTGGCTACATTCTAGAATTTTTTCTCTATCACTGCTGGAGTCAATCCTAGATACACCCTTGAGCGGCCGCCCAAAATTGAGTAAACTGTGCCATCCGCCTGTGACAACACTCCCCAGTATTGGAGATTTTAGCTTGAATTAGCATATCATAATACTGTTGCTCATTTCAAGAGGTTGACAGGCAGTTCCAGTACAGTTAAGGTATCGGATGGATTGGTAAGCAGCGTCTTTGGTTATGTCCCATGAGGAAACATACTTATTCCCACGGGTGGCTGATGTAAATAGACTGTATTTACATAGCGTTTTTCTAGTCTTAACAACAACTCAAAGAGCTTTTACATAGTATAGGAACCATTCACACACATTCGTGCACTGTGGCCGAGGCTGCCGTACAGGTGCCACCTGCTCATCAGATAAACACTCACACATTTACACTCCGATGCGCAGCAACCTTCTGATTGGCAGGCAACCGCTCTACCATTGAGCCACAGCCGCCCCGATCTTGAGGGGTTAGGGGGAAGGTATTCTGCTTTAAGGCATGGCATCCAATGCTGTCACTGCGCTGTTGCATTCTTTGAAATGATTCTACAATAACTATATCATCTTCCTGGCTCAGAGTATCTTTTGCTCACCAAAACATCCGGGCACCCAGGAAACTTTCACAATCCCACTGTTGTCATGCCAGCCCTGAGATACTCCAATAGTAGTTTGGGGTGTGACAGTATAGAAGAAGCAGTTTCGGAATAGGTTCTGTTGTCATGTTGTTTGAGACACACCACAACTTTCACTGCACTGACGATATTGGTGGCAGGCCATGGAAGGTTTTCTTTGGGCACCAGGACACAGATGAGAGGTCAGTGGCACATCGCAGATGCCAAGAGAATGGTAATGCACCATCAAGTGGATGAATGCCATGGCACAGCATGACAGTCTTCCTCTTCACTTGTGTAAAGTTCGGGAAGCTGTAGATGTGTGCAATAATTGTCATGTACTCTGACAAACCTGCTGGGGAGCAGTCTAACCAGAAATAGGGCTGGATTGTCATGCAAAAGCAGCAGAGATAGCAGATAACCATTGCTTGTAACGGTTACGTCCCCGATGTCTAGGGGTAAGGGACGCAGCATGAACCAGATGATCTTGAAATGGTGGAAAAGGTATTTATTTACATGAGAGTCATTTCAACATTTAAACAACAAAAGCTGGGTATGTGGGTGGGGCGAAAACATGAATACCAAATAACAAAAAGAGATCCCTCCCAACAGGGATTACTCAACTATTGGGAAAACAAAACCAAAATCTCACTATCTAGGATGAGTTAAAACAAACACATGGAGCCAACACCCCTGAACCTAATTTACTAAATAATAGGAAATCCTGGCCAGGTAACACACCTCATTGAAAAGAGTTGAAACAAGATGATGGCAGAAGCACACTCAGGGGTAGCACTAAATCATCCATCTGGACTTTGATAGATATTGAATATCTTTGTTGCGTATTGGTGGTAATGGTACAAAACAGCCTGTGTTCACAGATAAATTGTAAGATAGACTTTTTGGTTATGAAATCTAAGATTTACATTTTTTTCCTCCTAACTCTCAATCATCATCTTAGGCTGACTAATGTTACCCAAAACATTATCAATGTTGTCCTTTAGGATGTACTTTAAGTAATTGCATTGTTTTATTTAATTGAATTTGACATTTTACTTCACCAGACATAGTCACACTTTAAAAAAAAAAAAGTACTTATCTTTACTTGACAAATGGAACAATTGTGTGGAATATTTCTGGTTAAGGGTCACATGCAGAAGAAAGAAATGGGGAACTAAAACTGTAAATCTAAAAGGAATTGTATAAGGTGTGGTTGTCTTCCCAGTGTCTTCTCCCACTTGCAACCACTCCGACACCCTTTTCAGTCAGCTAACTCACGTGGAATACATTATTACTTAAATGTAGAACATGTACTACTCCTTGCAAGGAAAGATCAAGGAGTGACTGTACTGACATCCACCCTTGTGGGAAGCTAGATTCACAGCCTACAGGTGGATGCTGAGGTGGAGGTGGGGCTTTTGAAATGAGCACGGACAGCTTACGTATGCTGCCATGATTAAAAGAGTGTGTTGGATATAGGTTGGAGTGAGGAGTATGTCATGTGAGTGTAGCAGTGGACTTGACTTAGGCTGTTTGATTAGTTAGAGGCAAACCTCTAACATTTCCAAAGGACATTTATTTTTTTAGTCTAAAATTAGTCTTGAGATAATACAAAGATACCCAAAACACAAGGCACCAACTAACCGCATTTTCACAATTTCAAGAAAAATTCTGTTTGTTTTGGATAAGCTTGGTTAAGCTTATCGTTAAAGAAGTTGATGCAAGAGAAGAGACAGTAGCTGATCCAGTGCTAGTGGTGAATTCTAGGCCACTGGCACACCTAGAGAGGTGACACCAGGCTCATTTAGAACCCAGGTTGCAGGCTGCAGCACCGTCCTCTTGCATCCCCCTGGCAATCGCCTCTCATTCATAATCCTGATGATGAGCAGCTTGCCTCATCCCTTTGATATTAACTTACGGATGTATGCATTTAACATTCTCTTACACAATCAGCATCAAAAGGTACACGCCTACGCAAAGGCCCGGCACCCGCATGCATGCATGCACAAAGAGACCCACATACACACAGTCTCGCTCCTCTTGAAAAGTCGTAGCGATCAAAGTCATCACGCAGAGGGGCAGGGATAGAAGAATTTCAGCGAGTGTGAGTGTGACACTTTCACAGTCCAATTAGCCCCAGTGTTGCAGTAAACACGTCCCAATGACCCTCATTACTCATTAAGTGTAGATGGGGCTGAAGTTTGGGACAGCCTCTCCAAATTCTACCACAATCATTAGACAGGAACATACACAAGAGCCAATGCACAGGTGGTGTTGTCAAGGCAAGCTTCAGAGAGATGGTGCATGGCGTGTAGGGAGACAGACAGCCCTGTTGCTTGCTGCTGCTGCTGCCTTTGATGCGGTGATGGGGATTTTCCTCTCTCGCTCTCCCTCTCTCTGTTGCAGTAGCAGATGTGGCAAGCGAGCTGTGATCAAACTGTGCCTTCATCCCTCCTCTTTTTCTCTCTCTCTCTCTCATCAGCTGGGGGCCTTCAGCAGCAGGGTGCCCCACATTCACAGAGCACCTCCTTCGTCCTATCTAGCGCAGAGACTGTGGAGCACTACTGACACCCTGTGGCCAAGAAAATGGCATCCAATGAAGTGCCAGGAAGACCTAGCATTTGGTGGTTTAAAATATGGGAATTCTGAAATGCATTGTCTTTCATGAATTTAATGGTGATGACCTAGTGTGGCCATGTGGTAAATTTGAGCAAATATTTATTTAAATACACCCATTTTGCTTATAAAGCTCTATCTGAATTCCTGGTTACACTGCTGTGTCTAATCAATATTCCCAATAGATCAATCAAAGGTTGACGTGTTCTGCATGAACAGTAATGAGGGCAAGAAAATGGTACATCAGTGTAAATCCTGAATCAATCCCGGTATGTGGAGTTTAATCTAGTGAGTGTTCCTCTGGCAGAAATAAGTGACTGAAATGTTGAACACAGCAGACCAAGGAGCTATTATCAAATAGGACTTAGCTCAGCATTTTTCTTCTAAATAAGCTATTTTTTTTTTATTTTTTTTTGAGAAGAGTTTAGCAAGGGTAGAGCGAACCTCAGGGGTGACTTTGAGTAGAGCACTGTCAGGGAGATTCTCCCTTTGTACACTGAAGTATTATATAAGATTGTATCTGGGCTTCTTTGTGTGCATGCTAGGCCAAATCCAATCGAATATTTAAGTTCTATGCAAAGCTCGGATATTTTTTTTTATCCAAAGCTCTTAAATCCAAGAAAAGGAAAATTAGCTTGACTCAAGCAGAGCAGTGCACATTGATACTGTAATCACCTAAATGCACACACGTCTTTTTTGTTGCAAGAAGTGCAGACCGACAGCTTTTTAAACACCAGAAAGAATTGTTCATGTGCAGGTTTGACTCTCTTCAAATGATAGAAAGAAAATCTTTAATCAGCTGTACATGCATTGGCACAATGTCACAGGTTTTTTCTTTTTATCTCAAATGTGGAAAAAGGAACCATAATGCATAAAAAGGTAAAAACAAATCAGACACAAACCTATCAAAAGTTCTACTCAGTGGATGCCACACTGGGCTTCACAGACACTTTATATTTATGATATAATGTTGCAAGCACCTCTCTTTACCATGCTGTTAGCAGGTAATGTTTTGAAATGCTGAAAATACAAAAGCAACGGTAATACAACATAAAGCAAGAGCCAAGATTTAATGAATCAAGCATTAGTTACACATACGCAGAAGGTTTGATTGGACGGATTGTATACACAAGAATCCCTTCATGTTGCTGTCTCATTGTCCTGTTGAGGATCACCAACAGCAGGGAGGAAGACCCCGGGGATAAGAAGTGACAAGAGGGAGGAACAGACAAGAAAAAGAGGACAGAAAATAGGATACTTTTGGTTTTGCAGGTGTAACATTAAGAATGCAGGACTTCCCCTATCCTTTCAGCTATTTTAATCTAAGGACACACAAAATGTGCTGAATAAAGATAAAAAACAAAACAGAAAAATGGCACTAGGAGTTACAAATAGAAGCTGTTGTGAGCCTACCGCCACGGACAAAGACGCTTGAATCCTGCGTTCAATGTTTAGTACAGTAGGCGCTGTGAGACGCATGGCAACAACATGGTGAGAAGACAGAGCGAAGAATCACAGTGATGTGAAGACGAAACACACAGACATCTCTATATACAGGGCACCTCCCGTTACTGTATTCTTAAAATACAGTTTGAGGCTTTTATGTTTCTCTTGGTGCATGCAGCCCCATGGATTGAACTTAAAAAATATAGTGCTGGGAAAAATTGCACTGAAACATCAAAATTACATCATTTAGTACAGTGGCTCTCCCAGTGGGTTTCAACAATACTCCGGGGTGTTCTTGAAGAACAGTTTCATCTCATTATGTTCACAATATAATAATTTCCTCAAAATTGATTAATCATTCGCCATCTTCATATTGACACTTAAAAACTACATGAAACAGCTGCTCAAACTGGGGTCCCAGGGGATCCCAATACAGATTTATTAGGCGCTATGGAGCATGAAATTCAAGTCTAACGGGTGGTTTCGGAGAGGAAACTCAACACACACTGCTGACGGCATCCTCACCTGGATCAGGGTTCCTCACTCACTCGGCCATTGGCCCGCTTCAGTCCTCTTGGCGCTAACACAGTACAGAGTAAGGCTTCACTGCATTGGTATCGATAGTTCAGGACGGGCATCGTCTTGTCTTAGAAAGGCACGTGACTGAGCTCCGTGGTTCAAAGTTCGCTACTGCTCCGAATCCTCGCCCATGTTTTTCTTCTTTCTAGCAGCACTTTGCATTGATCTCCATTCCAGAGAAAATGACACTTAGTGACCTTGTCAATAATATCCACATACATACATATTTACAGGGAGGATCGTCTCTTAAACTAGATACTCAGTTGATGTTTGTTTTCTGTTATTTATACACAGAGGGGAGGAAGTGAGGTGTGTGTGTGACTGTACATATGGCAAGAAAGCAGAAAGATACCACACGGAAAGGAGACAAAAGAAACACGGAGATGGTGATCTGTCCGTCTGTATGTGTGTGTTAAAAATGTGTGTTTTTTTGTTTTTTATGAGTGCTTGATAGTGTATTTGCCTTTCTGCAGCTGGGAGATGTACAGCTTTGACTTGGTGCCGTCCAGTCGTTTGAAAAACACCTCGTCGCCGTTCATGGTGGTGATGATGGCACTGCACGGCAAAAAACAAACAAACCACTGTGTTAGCGCAACATCAATTTCCACGATCCTCCCTCCCAACACAGCATGAGACATTGGGGCTGCACGATTTGAGATAAATGGTGTGTAGGTGAAGTGATAAACTACTTGCACAGGTACATGAGACAAATGAATGAAACCGGGTGCTGTAAATAGCCCCAGCCCTGCAAAAGGTTTGCACAGAATAGGGGGCTACTCATTGACGGACATCAGATGAAATAAAAACTGCAAGTTAAACTTCACAAATAGAAAACAAGTGTCTTTTTTTTTTTAGATTACATATTATTTTTGTTTTCCAAGATCATTGTGGAGCTATTTCACCACCACCCACAATTTATTTTAAAAATCCAGCTGCGAAAAGCTCCTTCATTTCCTCAGTGCATTGCCGTGTAAACACAACCCACATACAAAAAACAGCTCAGAATTAGTACATGTATGGATGTTGGATACAACAAGAGTGAAAGTTTCATGCATCTGAAACCTGGCTGCTTTGTAGCATAGATTTTCTAAGTGTCTGGAGCTCTACAGAAGAACCTATTTCCTCTTTTGGAGTTTTGAGGATTGTATCTCCTACAGGTGCTCGGTTAGGTTGAGAGCTGGTTGGGAAAAACTTCCTGGCTACATTTTATTGTCCATAGACCACTAACTGTCTGGTTTGCTGTCCGGTTGTGTCCAGATCCTGCGTTTGTGTCGCCGCTCAGCGGTGCTGAGGGAGGGTGGTGTGCTGTGAAAAACAGACATCAAGGCACACCCTCTATCCACTCAGCACCCTGTCCGAACGACGTGCAGGACGCACAAAGAGCAGAGTGTGCATTCACAATCACTCAGCCTGGTACTCACAGTGTCGCTCTGTTAAAATCCACCCGGAACCATTTCCATTACAAATGAGTCCCTCATGTGACCACCGCATGGCACAGTCACACAGACTCACACAATGTGTCAGACACACAAGCCGTTTTGTAGATGAGAAGAAACTCACGTGATGGTAATCAAAACGTGACGCATATCAGCGTTACATTTTGTCAACAGCTACAGAAAATATATTTGCAACCATGGCTCGCTCACACACACACCTAGTTGGGTACTCGTCCTTCCTGTTGATACAGATGGCCTGTCCCCTGCAGTACCACTGGTTGTCATAGAACAGTCGGCCGTCCTCGAAGCGCACCACATGGTGGTGTCTGTCAGGCTTGACTGCAGGGACTGGAGGGAGAAAATTAGAAAGGAAACAGTGCAAGTTTAAAAGATATACAGCACAAAATGTAAAAAAAAAAAAAGGCATGAGAAAGACAGATGAGGAGGTAACAATTGTCTTCTTTTCAGCTGTGGACTTGAGTGCTTTGAGCTGAAAGTATTGAATCAGCCCTCTTCTTGTGGAACTGTTGGTCGATCGCTGCACTCAGACAGATATTGACTGAAACCAAGGACGAGGACAAACTCTTACCGTCCACCTTCACCCTGTGAGGCCCCAGTGATGCCATCGCCTGCGGGGGGAGGAAACAGACACAACTAAAAGGTCCAAATCGCAACACGGATGCATGTTAGTGCTATGCCCGTTTCCAAAATACCTTTCTTATTGCGGTCCAGTCTTCGAGAATGTCAAGATCTTGCAGCATGTAAACGATATAAGGCCGTAATTGAGCGGTTAAGGAAATATGTACGGTGGCAGGAAACAACCATCATAAAAAGCACGTCACTGAAGGGCTGCACCCAAATGGGGTGCGGATAAATGATGAGGGAACTAAGACAAGGACAGGCCAAAGGGAGAAGGATATCAGAAACAACAACAGGCTTCTTCTTCTTGACAGGGCAGAATGGGTCTTTTTTCTTGTTTTTCCGTGACTGCAATCCATCATTCCACAACTCTGAAAAGCAAAGGAGGAAAGATTAGAGAGGGGAGAATCATGTGCTTCTGAATGATATTCCCTGCATATTTCAGTCTCGGTAAACTTTGCATCTTGTGGATTCATATGTTCACGTTTATTCTGTGATTATTCATTATTACCACTAATTTTACTCTGTATCTTATGAATTTATGTTTGTCAGTTGAGCGAAATCTCCAATCAGTTGATCCAAATATTTACCAAAAAACTAAATGAAAGTGAGTAATGCTTTTTCTCTATTTCATAGCAGTATAAACTGAATACTGGTTTTTTTTTGGGATGCTGGGCAGGATGCGACAGTGAGCCCTAGTTGGTACCTGAGGTAATGTCAATACTGTGTCTGTCTTCCTCCAGTCTTCTTATCTTCTCCTCCAGTTCACTCTGCACAGTGTCAAACAGCAGCAACTTCTCACTCTGCGAGACAGCAAGGGAAAATACACCGGTGGGGAAAACATCATTAAAAATCATCTCCAGAAGTACATAAGATAAGATAAACCTTTATTGATCCCTAAAAGGGAAATTAAGGAGTTGCCGCAGCACGAGACAGATTGAGTGCAGAAGTACAAAATAAAATAAAAATGAGGTAGTAGTAAGAGATTAAGAGTAAATGAACTATACAAGAGCAAATAAAAACGAGTTACAAGCCAAGTGATAAGTTAAAGTGACATTTACAAGATAAAGTGACATGGTATGACATAGACTGGGTTTAATTCAGTCCAGGTTTAGGTGGTGGTTGTAGAGGCAGTAATGTAATTTAACATAAGCTCGGGGTGGAAAAATTTTAAAAGACTATGTGTCGTGATTTTCCTTTAGAATTGATTGATTCATTTATCTCTTTAACCAATGATTGACCTAAATATTTTCTGTTGATACTGTGCTGTTGATGGCTACTACATCATATCCAGCAAAACTGACTGCAGCAAATGCAAAACAAATCCATGTTATGTACTTTTTCTAACAAATGAAATACATATCAGACTGACTGCCTGACATGTGATGTGCATTCTTTTGAGCCCTGACTCGTTTGTTGACCTCTTACCTCCCAGTGTTGGCAGGCAGCCTGGATCTCACACTCGTACTTGTTCTTCACGGACTCCAAGCACAGCTCCCTGTAGATCCCTGTGACAAACATTTAAACATTACATCAATCTGGGGCAGATAGCAGTATTTTTTTTAATTAAAGTGATTTGATAGTCTTTAAAAAAACTTTTTTTTAAAAAAGGTGCTGTACTTTTCTGGGTTGAAATTTCAACATTTTGTTCTTTTTCTTCCCTTTTCTCGACGTTCTTGTCAATTTTATAATTTTTTTGACGTTTCTTAAAATTGTTTTAGTCAATAAAAAAAAAAATACTTTTGTTGCTTTTTCAATATTTTTGATGTTTTTTTAAATGATATTTTAGTTAATTTTTTAACCATTTTTTGAAGCTTTTTCCAATATTTTTGATGGTTTTTGTCACTTTTTTGACGTTTTTTTAAATTATGTTTTAGTCAATTTAAAAATTAAAACTTTTGTTGCTTTTTTCAATATTTTTGATGTTTTTTTTGTCACTTTTCCTGATTTTTTTTTTTGGGTCACTTTTTCAGTGTTTTAAAGAACGTACTGAAAAGATACGGTACTGAAAAGAATTCAGTCTGGCTGGGATTGCTTCCACACGGCTCTCACCTGAGTTTGATTGACATTTGAAGCCTGGGCCAGGAATGGCTGCACTGCACACAGCTCTCGCCTCTGACGTGACAAGCCAACATGGAGGTGGCTGAGCTGTAATGACGTGCTAGCTGCAAGCTAACGACAGCAATGGTGCTACCACTGGCTAGCTAATTGCTGCTGCCTTGCGCCGTGCACTACCCGGGTCACTAATACGGAGTTCATACCACTGATCAGTGCACCACGAAGGGAGAGAGAGCAGGTGAAGGGCAAGGGAAGCGCTAACAGGCCTCGGTTATGCTCCCAAATAGACAGAGAAAGCGGCTGACACCATGAACTTGGGGTGTTGAAATTAATCGTTGCATCATGTTGCGGCCCTGGACGATTCTGCATCGATGCAGTGACAGACCATAATGATGCATCGTGATATTGAATTGATTTGTATCGTTGACAGGATAATGACAACTGAATCGAAAGACCAGTGAAGATTCACACTTGGAGGACGCATTCCACACATGCTAAGTAGATTGCTATGCTACCACTTGCAGTGTAGTGGTCACAACAAATTGGAGCTACACGGATGGATGCACAAAGCCTACATGTACACCCTCTGATGACGAACTGTACGTCACACGGACCCTCGCAATGTGGAAGGAATAAGTGGGACTTTAATCTCTGCTCAGGATGCCATTGCTCAACTATATCTTTATAGTGCAAAGTACAAGTGCCACAATCAACTCTGTTTAGCTTTTTTTCCCCCAGTATAGGGGTGAAATGCAGCGGCATGGTAGCTAGGAGAGTTTACTAACAAAGAGTATGCTTTGCTTTTTAGTCAAGTATATTTCACATGAAATCACTGTCATAGGTAAAGTCAAATTCTGTCACATTAAAACGACAACCCACCAGCAACTTTAGTCCTGATCTGCATGTTCTCCTGCAGGTTGGCCAAAGGTTCCAGGTACTCCTGGGCACAGCCAGCCATTACCTCCTGCAGCTTGATGTCCACCTGGCTCAGACGCTCCTTGTACAACCTGAACAGCACAAAATAAGTAGGGAAAGAATATCAATTCATAAACCTAAACTGGCTGGGAACCCTCCTGCGTCATTATAGCATTACAGTGAGCCGTAACTCACTCTTGTAACTTATAAGCAAATGCAAAATATTGGTAATAGAGAAGGAGTAAAACTCTTTAGAAAGGTATTTAGAAAGTGTAGGCTATATGAAGAAAAGCAAAATAAAGGAAGAGTTGCAATTTTTTTTTTTTTTTTTTAATCTGATTTTCTAACTCTCACAATAGTGAGAAAACTGTGTCTCTCCAGAACAGGATGCTGTGGCACATCTACAGAAGGACGCTGTTTATTTAACACACCAGTCTCAAATACACCAGCTTAGTTTAATATATTATAAGCCAAATTGGCAAGCAGTTACATTTGGGGTGGCAGTAGCTCAGTCTGTAGGAAGTCGGGTTGGGAACCGGAGGGTCACCGGTTCAAGTCCCCATGTGGACCAGAGTGTGGATTGGTGGCTGGAGAGATGCCAAGTGCTCTTGAGCAAGGCACCGTACCCACCCAACCTCTCAGGGCGCTGGCATCTCTCCATTTGTGCATGAATAGGTCCTGGCCATGTGTGAGTATTTCAGGCCTGTGTGTACAAACTGTGGAGATTTCTAAGAAGGGCCTAAAGACATTCCTATTTCAAAAGGC
>NC_045750.1:22262005-22262119 GCF_008692095.1 Etheostoma spectabile | reverse complement strand
TTTAACAGTCATAGTTTTAATTTTAGTCTTATGGGGTTTTTGTTGCTATTTGTTGATTTTGTTATATTCTGGGAACAGTTTTTAACTCCTTGCTACTGTAGCACTTTGAGATTT
>NC_045750.1:22260585-22261995 GCF_008692095.1 Etheostoma spectabile | reverse complement strand
GAAATGTAAAGGGCATTATAAATAAAATGTATCATTATTATTTTTAAGTCAACATTTAATTAACTTTAAATAAAAACGTGCTAACAGACTGTACATTCTAATTTCCACACTGGGGATCAATAAATACAATTAATTAATTTACATAGCAGTACATTTATCCCAGATGATCACCTGTTTTTACAGCTGTATGGAAAATATGACTGACCACCAAGGTCCAACGTCACAAGTGTCCCAAGCAACCACATCAAATTTATTTTAGAGGCTCTGGCACAGAGTTAAGTGAGATGTTCAACGTCAATATGAAGTACACTGGTGACTCAGGCTGTATTTTGATGGGAAGGAACTTACTGCTCCTTCAAGTCAGTGAACTGTTTCTCCAGGGTGGTCATCTCATCCAGGCACTCCATCCTCCTCCTCTCACAGTCCTCATCATCCATCTCTGTTCACATAAAGACAGGACAGGTTTAACATCACCTCCATGTCTAGCTACTGCTTTCCCTGTCAACCACCACCACCATCGTCGTCGACACCATAGCATCTCCACCCCATACTGTACGTTGGTGAAAATGCCGCCAACCGCATATCATGGTGTACCCATGTCTTACAGACAAGCATTTTTGTTAAATTTAGCTCTGGGCTGATATTTAAGGCCTATTTTTCCTCCTACCCGAGCTGTCTCCATCTTCAGACACGGAGGAGCTAACCGTGTCCTCCTCGTCTGTGCTGCTGCCGTCTTGCTCGGGAAAATCCACCTCCATTTCGTCGTGGTTACTTTCTTTCTTCTCCCGGGAGTGAACGGGCATTGCGACTCCCAGACACGCCGGTGTTAACGAGGGTAGACTTATTATCCCGAATAAAAAGGCAAAAAATACCTCACTCGGCTAACCGGTTAGCTAGCCCGCATCTGGACAGCTGGAAATGCAAACATGGCTACCGCCAGCCAATCAGACTGAGTTTTACTGAGTCTGTCCAATCACATGTTGGTACGGGTAACTCATTTCTACACAATGATTTTAGGGACTTGTAGTTTTCAAACTTTTTTTCAAAACTAATACGTAGGCTACTGGTTGTGCAGATAAACTGTAGATAGGTAGTATAAACCTACATTGATATGTGGTTTTTTTTTAGGTGTTTTTTATTAAACATTTTATTATTTGTTAGTATATCATATATTCTTTGTTTGTTTGTTCATTTTAATCTTACCAGAACAATACTTTTTAATGCATCAATATGTTATTGATAGCCTTTTTATAACGTTTTATAGCGCAAATAAGATCATATCACTCCGGTCCTGAAATCCCTCCACTGGCTGCCCAATAAACACAGAGTTCAGTACAAAATCTGTCTCCTTACCCAGCAGTGCATACATGGAACTGCCCCTGCCTACCTCAGTGAACTCCTCACCCCACA
>NC_045750.1:22259564-22260575 GCF_008692095.1 Etheostoma spectabile | reverse complement strand
CAAAACCTCCGCTCCTCCATCTCCACCTACTGCCTGCACCAACCAAGGACTGAACTCTCTACTGTGGGAGACAGGGCCTTCCAGGCAGTCGCCCCCCGGCTCTGGAATGCACTCCCAGAGACCCTAAGGGCCCCACAAACTGTGGAGGTTTTTAAGAAGGGCCTAAAGACATTCCTATTTCAAAAGGCCTTTTAACAGTCATAGTTTTAATTTTAGTCTTATGGGGTTTTTGTTGATATTTGTTGATTTTGTTATATTCTGGGAACTGTTTTTAACTCCTTGCTACTGTAGCACTTTGAGATTTCATTTGAAATGTTAAGGGCATTATAAATAAAATGTATCATTATTATCATTAAGTCAACATTTAATAAACTGTAAATAAAAACGTGATTAATGGTTTACAGATCATGTACCCATGCTTTATAGATGCTTTTGTCACAATGTCCTATGTAACCTTTGACCTTCTTACCTTGTAAGAACCCTTTAATGGTGATTTATTAAAATGTGTACCTACAGATGACTTGCTAGCTTTTTCTGATGATCTAATAGGGCCTTTATTCCTGATCTATAAACATCTAACTTTATTATCCTTTATTAATTAATAACATGAAGTAACTTATTCACTCAAGGACCATTGATGAGTCAAAAGGCAGAGAGACAGTTCACAACTTGGCAACCTGAAAGCTGTTCTTATTGATTGGCAAATAGCCGATCAATGAAGCTGCACATCCATCACCATCTGGTAGGCTGCTGCCTTACACTCTCTGAGTGTAGTGTATCATCCGCTCTGCTGAGAAGGTGATTGGCTGCAATTTGACGTCTCTCAAGGACTGTACGCCTCCTGGACGTTGAGGCGGGCAGGAAACATGGTAACCGATCCCTCTCACCCATAGACAGTTGAAGTAATGGACCAACAGACCCAGTTGTTTTGGACGGACCTTGACAACGTGACATGAGCTGCCTGCCTGAAAGTTGTAAGTCTTCTGGTAGCTGTGCAAGAGAAATCTCAAT
>NC_045750.1:22252166-22259554 GCF_008692095.1 Etheostoma spectabile | reverse complement strand
CAGCAGAGACGGAGAGCGTAGGTATATGTTAGAAGATAACATAGGCACAGGTTGACATTAGTAATTAAACCTAAACAGCTAATGTAAATCCAAACTCTCTGTGAGCTTACCCTGTAATATACGGTAATTCCTCTACTGCGCGACAGTAAGTTGCAGGGTTATGACACCATTTTTAGCATATTTTTACAAAAACGTCTGCAACGGAGCAATAACGTGTGCTACAAGGTAATGGAGCCTTTTATACATTGTCGTTTCTTTAGAAATAAACAACGGACAAATAGAGTCTTCAGATGCTTCAGATGTAAAGTTATTCGCTGTCAAAGTGGCGCCAAAATGAATGGGAGTCGATGGAATGCTAACAGCGGGTGATAGCTTGCTAGCAACAAAATGGCGCCATAGGGAGCGTCGTGTAGAGAGGAAAGGCTTAGCCCCTTGCTATTTGTTTTTCTGTACATATTGTTTATTTTATATTATATTATATTTATATTTTGTTTAATATGTTTGTTTGTTTGTTTATGTATACACCTTTCACCAAGGCAAATTCCACATAAGTGTACTTATTGTGGCACTTAAAGCTTTTCCTATTGTGAAAAACAAAATTGCTACAGCTAAGCTGGATTGCTAGCTTAACTGCACAAGCAGAAGGTAAAGTAGTGAGAATAGTTGGAAAAGTGGGAATGGTTTTAATAAGTATGAATTTGCAGGAAAAAAATGCAGAAATATGAAACAAAATGCATTGCCCTGACAAACCTGGAAGACAAAATGTAAAACTATCAGAGGTGCCACCTCGCTAGAAAAAGCTGGAATACTATCAAAAGTTCAAATAAATTGATTGAAAAGGCTGAAAGAAAAAAAACTTTGTATTATTATCAAACAAAAAAGCATCACCCTATAAAGCGCTGAGAGGTGAAATATATTGCTTATAAAAAAAAAGGGGGCTGTATGGCGTTGCATTGAAAAAGCTGATAGATAAAATGCAAAAATTACAAGCATGTTCAAAAAAGAAGAGTATAAAGTTATGGCATGAAAATGTAAGGAAATGGTATAGTGTTACATGTCATAATATTGGAGTTATGTAGTGTCGTAGAGGAATGACGGCCTGAGGTGAAGTGTCCAGCACCATTACCTTTAATTTGACTTTAATCTGCCATTAACGTTATATTTTCTACATATATTACTAGTTACAGGACCTAATACGTATCCCACCTACAAACACAATGCCAAATCCCAGAAAAAATGGTAATGGGACTCAACAACACGTGCCAGGGCTAACTCGAAGCCCTGATGCTGATGCTAATGCTAATGCTGCGGCCCTCAAACTACTCCAAAAGCTGTCTGAGGAGCTAACAAAACACTTTACAGACATTCAGAAAGATTTGTCTTAAACACGGAGAGCTGTTTCTGCCATCTAGGCTCGACTAAATGCTGGAGGATGCGGGAAACAGTGCCATGGCTGCCCTCTCGCCCCAGCCTCAAAGGTGGGGAAGTTAAACACTAAGTTGGTCAAATACGAGGACAGACGGGCGAATTTTTGAATTTATGGGTTCCCAGAGCAGTCCGAGGGCAAAGATGCCTTATCTTTCTTAAAAGAAACACTCCCGGAGATTCATTAGACGAGTCCAGGGCTCCCCCAAGGCACTTTGTCGTTCGTTTCTTAAAATTTCCACAAAAAGAATGTGTGAAAACTGCAGCCAGGGAAATTTGAGATGTATGCTGACAGGGTCATAAAATAAGCTTCTATCAGGAATTTTCAAAGGTTACTCAAGCCCGACAGCACTCATTCCTGGCATGCAAACGGCTGCTTCATACAGCCCAGATCCCCATTACCCGGCTACTTTAGCCTTCACTAGGCCCGAGGCGTTAAGCATCAGTTTTATGACATGAAGAAGGCCTTGCAGTGCATCAAAAACCTTTAAACGCTCCCTTGGAAAGTGGAACTTTTTGACTGTTAGTGGGTTTGCCCCACAAATACTGAGTAAAGTATGTCGAAAAAAGTCTATATAGTCTGTTGAAAAAAGTGATTAAAAATTCATAGAATAGTCTGTTGAAAAAAGCCCTAGTATGTTGAAAAAAATTATTAAAAATCATAGAATAGCATGCTGAAAAAGTGATAAAAAAGCCATTGTACAGTATGTTGAAAAACGTGATGAAAACCGTCTGTAGTCAGTAGTAGCCACATAAAAAGTCAAAGTCACGCAACACACACTCTTTAGAAACACTGAAAAAGCCTTGAAGCACGTAACTTAAACTATAAATCATATCAAAAAGCTAATTATACGGTAATAGCTGAAGGTTTTGTGAACAGTTTTAAGTTTGAGTAACGTCTGCAGGTGAACGTATGTAGGATGAAACATTTAAAAGTGGTAGAAGCCTGAAGAGGATTCCATCGACTTTCAATGTACAAAATAATTGAAAAAAAGCTTCATAGTTAAAAAGAATATAAATAGTAACAAAAGTTGAAATACAGCCATAAATGCCCTGAAAAACCTGAGCAAATCTAGTTCTGATAGTATGCAGAACTAGTAAGCGATCCAAAAATGCACAAAAGAGGCTGAGTAATGAAAAATTGTACAACAATTCTGTGAATGCGTCTAAATCAGCATTTAAAAAAAAAACAGTGAATTAGTCGGAACATTAACAAAGCTATTAATTACAATGGGGTGGGGATGGTGCAGTGGACATGATGCATACCTTTGATAAGGGAGGTCTGGGTTTGAGTCCCACTGCATCAACCAATGTGGTCCAGTTGAGGTGTGTGACCTCTGACATAGCAGTTCTAAGTCACTTTATAATGGGTCACACAATGTTGGAAACAGAAGGAATCTTTGCTTTTGCAGCAGTACAAGATATAAAAGTTGTACAATCTACAGAGGAGAAAAAAGCCATTGAAGATGCTGTTGAACACATAGGTAGCACACCACAGAGGAAGAAGCATATGTGCGGACTGTTGACTTGTGAATGACAGTGTGTTAGCCCTGAGGGACCAGACTCAAACACACGGTGTCAGTGCCATCATCGTCAGTCGGTGAACTTTTTTTGCCACTGGAAGCAGACAGTAAGTTTTCCCAGGGAAGGCACCCTGAACATCTGCATGAATATGTTGAGAGGTGCCAGAGAGCCATTTCTAGCTGAACTGCAGATGATTCAAGCACCCCGGGGTGACAGCTGTCACGGCTTGCTGCTTGACTATTCTTTTTTCACTCACCTGGGTGTTAGTGATGGACAGATTGGAGTGGATGGAGGCTGGAGCTGTGGTCTTGTCTACTAGTGTGATGGACAGTTGTGTGTGCATCAAAAATTTGAAAACTAAATACTTTTCTTTATATTACTTTATTTCAGCACAGAATCCTTGGGTGAGTTTAAGTGAGACTAATACAATAATACAAAATCAGCCTATGTCCAACCAGGTTGACATTGTTCTCCTTCACTAGAGACAGTTTGTAGTCTACTTGTGACTAGCGCAGGTTGTCCACATGTCAAAAAAGTATTGTGTTGTGGTTAAAAGTACGCAAATTCACGTTCATCATCTCACAATATATACTTTTTTTTTTGACTGTCATACATTTTGTCATACTTTTTATACCAAGGTTATTATCTTCTAATATTTCTGGGTATATTAAGCCATCATTTTGTATAATCAATGCAGTAAAGTAGTTGGATTTGTAAGGTTTTTATTTGCTGGATTTGCCAAAAAAAAAGTTATTTCTTGCCTGATTATTCCATTCAGATTTTTTGAAACATGTACTATATTGCAATTTAAAATGACATATATGTTAGTATCATAAACATATATGGTTTTATCCACATTGCCCAACTGACAGGGATAAGGACCTGCAATCCCAGGATCTGCAACTCATGTTAAGACCACGGGGGGGCAATAAAGTCCTTTGAACAATACTGTAGCTCAACAGTTCTTCAGTTTGAGTCCACTCTTGAAGATTATGATTTATTCTATAACTTCTAGCATTCCTAATGATCAAATAACAACTATAACATGATGACAGGATGACTGGACATGTGAATAAGTGTATGACTAAAAACAATTAAATCAGGAACATGGATGAAGAAATTAAATGAAATGCTCATGAACAAATGCTGTAAAAAGGCCCAATGCTATAATTAGCAAAAATCTACATGAAGCATTAAGCACACCATTGTGTGTGGTCATCAAAAGACAAAACTAGAAGCTGAAGTTTTAATTGTAGGAGCTGACATAACAGACAGCTCAAACCTCACAAATGCAAAAATGCATGTATGAGAATATTAAGCAGTGACATATATTGCTCAGTTGATTTGCGGTTTGTCTTGTAGCCTCACTATTTCCGTGGTGTGTAGCACGCTGCCAGTCAGATCCATTTTCACACCGCTGTAAGTGTGTCAGGAAACTTGCCGGGCTAATTTGTTTTAAGGGCAGTCAAGCTTGCAAGCAGAAAGTTGCTAGAAAGTTGTTTTCGTGGTTTATTTCATTATTCTGATCTTTTTCTAACACGGTCCAGAATGCACGATGGGCCGATCAATACATTTGCAACCAAAGGAATGTATGAAAAACTCAAGAATGAGAAGACAGCCAAACCGGGAACCACAGTTTATTTTTAACTGGCATGTTTTTTTTTCCAATTTCATTATTTAAAGCTGAATTGAAACTGTGACTCTGCACCCTGGAAGAAGCTCTTAGTGCAATGTTGTTTGCTTTTTTTTTTTCTCTTCTGCTTTGCATGTGCACTCGCACGAGCATTGTGATAACAATGTATAATTCATGCAAATCATTGACCTCAAACCACACTTACGTACACAGACTGCACATCCTATTTTTTTTTCTTCTTATGTGATCTTAGGCTTTCACTTTCAAAAATACTTCAACCTTTTAAACAGTTTCATATTGTCGAGACCTCATTTGAAACCATGTATTTTGTGTTATATTGTATTCTAAGAATCTTGGCAATCTAACTTTCACAACAAATCCAAGGGTTAGATTATTGGCTCCACTTTTTAAAAGCAGCTAGATAAACAAGTGAAGACTTGATTCCTTCAAAATAAGATATTGAAGTAGGTCTCTGATGGTTTTATCCAGTGGTGGAATAAGTATTCAAGTAAATGTAATACCACACTGTAAACATACTCTGTTACAAGTAAGAGTCTTGCATTGAAAATGTTACCTAAGTAAAAGTGTGCAAGAATCATAAGGAAAATGTACTTAAAAATAAAAGCACTCAATGCAGAAAAATCCTCACATTTTAGAAACTAAACCATTTCAGCTGGACTTGTAAATATCATTGTAGTTTATGAACTACAATGATACACATTCAACTTAATTTTAACGTCACTTACACTGCAATATTTTTTCTCTTATCATGGCAACCGCACTTTAAAATTCCTTTATTTGACGCCATTTTGCTTACTCAGTCTACCATATTATCATTGTCTATTGCTTGCCTGTATTTCTTGTGTGCTTACTTGTTTGTGTGTTATTGTTTTTTGTTGTTATTGAAAAAATGCTGCTGCTGTAACAACAAAATTTCCCCGTCGTGGGATGAATAAAGTATAATCTAATCTCTACATGTGTTTTGTGTGTGAAATTCTAGATATGGAAAGTAACTAAAGCTGTCATATTAACACAGTTGAGTAAAAAGTACAATATTTCCCTCTGAAATGTAGTGCGCAGAAGTAAAAAGTGGCATTAAAGGAAAGACTCAAGTAAAGTACAAGCACATCAAATTTGTACTTAAGTAGAGTACTTGTAAATGTACCTTTACTGTACAGTTAGTGTACATTCCACTGGTTTTATCTCATCTCCTTTGAACTACTGCAGCCTCCACTGTAAAATTATTTTCAGATTTGAATGATCATGTTTCAACCCGTTTAGCTCTCTAGTTGCATTACATAGCTCTTGGCTCTACATGTGCAATGCCTGACATACTCAAGCTCACTATATCATTATCACCTTTAGGTGCATTTGGAGTTGCATTACGCGTTGTTTTCCAGTTCACTGAGGCTGAGCATTAAGCACCAATAACTTTTTCACAGTGTGGTTTTCATTCTATGCACAAAATATTGCCATCAATTGACTATTAGATTAAAATAATATTAGAAAATCAACTTGCTTTCTTGCTTAGAGTTAGACTAGAACATAAATACAAATTCTCTCTTTCAACTTTACTACTATTCTACTACTCAACTAATTCTGTACGCTGATATGAAGCTATAGCCATCAGCTGATTAGCTTAGCTAAGCATAATGACTGAGAAGAGCTAGCCTGGTTCACTCTGACAGTATAAAAACAACTGTCTGCGGTACCAGCACCTCACTAATTTACATGTTATATCTGGTTTGTCAAATCGTATGTGTAAAAGTTCTGGTTTTAACCCTCCTGTGGTCCTTGGGTCAAATTGACCCATTTTCAAAAAGTTTCAATATCAGAAATGTGTGTTTCTTTCAACCAAATTGCCCAAAAACATTACGTGGATGGTTCCATGCAACGCTCTTAACAAGTAAAATAAATGATCAGTTCACTACTTTCATTGAATGTGGGTGTGTTATTCAATTTTCTAGCATTTGAAGGAAAAAAATGATAACAGAATGTTGAAACAAAGTGACAAAAACGTTGGAAAAAGCTTGAAAAACTTGGGAACAAATGACAAAAGTTTTAAATTTAGACCCACAAAATCAAAAAGTTGCATGATCGACGGGAAGACAACACAAGGGTTAAAAGAACTTTTACCAATGCACACTATTTATATATGTTATTCAAAATGGTCTTCATGCGTCATTATGGAACCCACTGCAGTTCTAGGCAAGACTAAATGTATGTTCGGGCTGCTTCGTAGGGCGGGTTTTGCCAAGAAACCAGGTGGGATCGAGAATAACGTAGTCTTTACACTCCGACAGCTATAAATAACTTATAAAATATCCATCATCTGTAGCTGCTGTGGCAAGAAAACATCTCTTTTATACTTTGGTTTGTTTGGACTGAGCCAGGCTAGCTGATTCCCTCTGTTCCCAGTCTTTATGCTAAGCTAAGCTAATCGCCTGCTGGCCATTGCTTCATATTTACCATTACAAACATGAGAGTGGCATCAACATTCTCCTCTAACTCTGTGCCAAACAGTATTTCTCAAAAAGTCCAAATCTGAAACAAATATCTCTAAACATATGCAAATAAAACCAAGATCTACACGACTCGATACCACAAGGGGTAAGCGAGGAAAAATGCTTTATTCATAATTTTGGGGGAACTGACCATTTCATATTTTTTCATGCTGCTATAAGACTTAACCAACAACTGGGAACCTGACAGTGACACTCTGACCTCCATGAGAAAGGCCTGGTGTAAGTAGGATGTGTGTGTGTGTGTGTGTGTGTGTGTGTGTGTGTGTGTGTGTGTGTGTGTG
>NC_045750.1:22250241-22252143 GCF_008692095.1 Etheostoma spectabile | reverse complement strand
GTGTGTGTGTGTGTGTGTGTGTGTGTGTGCGCGTGTGTGTGTGTGTGTGTGTGTGTGTATCACCGTGGGAATGCCTGGGGAGGGAAACAAAGGTATTACCCCTTCTCCGTAAATACACCCACGCTTCCTCGAAAAAATACGCATTTGCACATTCAGCGTGAAACCGAGGCAACAAAGGGGATCATCTCATCTCAGTTTTGAAGTTTCAATCAATAGCCAGATGTCTTCAGGCACACAAAAAAAAGATGATGAAACACCGTTTCACACCCCAAAAATATCATAATCCCAACCCAAAAATATAATTAATCGCGGGATTAATCCACCTTCCATTGAATGAGGTCATTGGATAAGGTCACGAGAATAAAGTTCACACACCGTGATCTTTTCCTCATGATTCTATTAAAACCATGACAAATGCAACATGACAGGCATGTACATTATGTAATTATAACCACCTATAATGTTTTCTTTTCATATAGCATGGTTGTGATGCCTCTGACAAAGAAAATTGACTCATATCAATAAACACATGTCATTTAACACAAGCCATGGAAAACTGCCATGCATGAACTTGTCATTCTAAAATACTCCTTTTTACGTTGCGCCACACGTTGTGAAAAATGAAGTGGGTGTAGTTTGTGATCATTCTGGGTGGAGAGCTGCTGTGTCACCAAGCCCACACAATAAATGGTTGAGGTTGACTATCGATTGAGTGATTACTGTAACAATGGAGTGATAGCTTCCTTCTGAAACAGGAGGGAAGTTGTCATGAATGACATGCACACATCTGGGAAGCTGAAGCTATTTTCAAACAGCTGAACAAGTTGCAGATCACTGACACTATCCACTGATTACAAATTAAATCATCCGGCTGCAATAGTGGAATGTAACTTATTACATTTACTCAAGTACTGTGCTTCAGTACAAATTTGAGATTTCATGCCACCTTCTATTCCTTCTCCACTACATTTCCGAAGGGAAATAGTGCACTTTTTACACCACTACATTAATCTGACAGTTTTAGTTCCTTTTACAAATCAAGATATTTTCACACAAAAATATGTTTTATTGTAAATTAAACTACCCAACAATATATAACCTACAAGTACAACTTGGATTGTTTCCAGCTTCTAAAAAATGAGTATTTTCCGGAACATTAAGTACAGTGCATACTTTTACATTACATATTTTTACTAACATTTTCAATGCAGGACTTGTCTTATTTAGTCTTAGTCTTATTTTACAGTGTGGTTTTAGTACTTTTCAATTAAGTAAAGAATCTGAATACTTCTACCACTGTCCAGCTGTATGTCTCACACAGTGGGACCGTTATGAAAATGTGCTTGGACAAGGCTGGAAGGGAAAAAACTAATAGTTCAACGATTTTGGTAAACAGACTCATTTGCTCTCATGCCACGAGATTAGAAAACCGATGTCACATGCTACTATCAATACAGCAGTGTCACCGTGTCAAACGTTCTCAGAAGTAAATTTATCAAACTTCTGCAAAGTTCTGAGAAAATGAATAAAAAACTTATTTAAGTTGTGTCCATGTTCCCGGTCCTGTACAATCTGACATTAGATCCGTACAGAGACATTAAGGGAAGGGAATTTCCCCATTATGGGATGAATAAAGTATTATCTAATCTAATCTAACATAAGCACCAGAGAATTTCTGTTTACTATTGCCAAGCAACCAGGAGTAGGCTATGCATCCCCATGAACGCCCATTAAGCAAGTGCGTGTCACTGTCTTTGTAGCTAATATGACTGTATTGTTAAGCTTTGTTACCACATTATATAACTTTTGTTTAATCTGTACACAGACAGACCCAAGTGAGATACAGGTTTGTCTGCATGCCAATTATGTAACTAGAGCTAGGAAGCTATATTAGCTTAAAGA
>NC_045750.1:22250048-22250231 GCF_008692095.1 Etheostoma spectabile | reverse complement strand
GGCAGAAACAGCTAGCTGGCTCTCTGCTAAGTAAACAAAAACTACACATACAGCGCCTCTTAAGCTTTGTTACCACATTATATAACTTTTGTTTAATCTGTACACAGACAGACCCAAATGAGATACAGGTTTATCTGCATGCTAATTATGTAACTAGAGCTAGGAAGCTATATTAGCTTAAAG
>NC_045750.1:22247551-22250038 GCF_008692095.1 Etheostoma spectabile | reverse complement strand
GGCAGAAACAGCTAGCTGGCTCTCTGCTAAGTAAACAAAAATTACACATACAGCACCTCTTAAGCTTTGTTACCACTTTATATAACTTTTGTTTAATCTGTACACAGACAGATACAAGTAATATACAGGTTAGCTGTATGCTAATTATAAAACTATAGAGCCTAGAGATTACTAGCCTAGTTAAAGACAGGAAGCAGGCAGAAAAGCTAGCATGGTTCAAAGTTCAATAATACACAAACCTACACCACTTAAAGTTTACTAACTGACACATTCTCTGTGTGCAATTTAAACAAAATAGAAATATTGCGATACTAGGTGCAGGTATTTTTTTTACTATGACGGAGCCAGAGTTGTTTCCCCCTGCTTCCTGTTTTTAATGCTAGACTAAGTTCTCCCGGCTATAGTTCCATAATTAGTTGATCAATCTTCTCGTCTAACTCTCGGCAAAAGTGAATAAGCATATGTCCCAAAATGTCACACAATTCCCTTAAGAGTAAATAGATACATATATGCTTTCCAGAAATGACAAGTGTTTCAGTTTCACAAATTAGCCATGATGTAATTTCAGTATTAATAGTTTATTTTACACCCCACAACCCCTTCCCCCCTTTTTCCCCACTTCCTCATCAGCACTATTTTAACCCTTGCTAAGCCATCACTGTAAAAAAAAATTGATATATGTATAGGACTGATAAATATAAAAACATAAGAATAATTACAATAATCATTTACTTAATGTAGGTATCCATCATCATCTCCTTCTACCAAATGTTTAGTAGTCTGCTTACAACTGTAAGATGATGACTGGATAAAGGTACACACATTTTTCTAATGGTGAAACATTTCCTTTAAACAGAAATGTTCAAAATGTATAATGTAATCTGCTTTATTTTTTACTTAGCAACAATTTTTCTCAAGATTTCAAATGTAATATTTGGTAACGGCAGTTTTTACCTGGATTAATTAAATTCAGTGGCCAGTTAGGTAGGCCTACACTTAACAAAACATGACTTAATCAATTGTCGTCTAATTCCACAACTCTGTAATAAATCCTACCTTCATGATAGTTATAATGTTCAGTTTTTAGAGAGGTGTTAATTCAAATAATAGTAATTTTGGAAGCTGCAGTTTGTGCTGCGGCAGAATTGCATTTCATTATGCGGAGGGGTGTTATAATATTTTGTCCACTCAATTTATATCAATGAGAGTAGACGCTGGAACACCACTATATACAATTGAACAGCAACACAAACTACAGGCTCCAAAGGGATCATACAGCTGAATCCACATTAACGGTTTCTACAAAAACTGAAAACGATAACCTTCGTGAAGGGAGGATTTATTACAGAGATGTTGTATTAGGCTGCATTAGTTTTAGCTTTTTGTACCTAACAAACCGACCACTAAGTGAAGCTTCTTTTTATTTTTAAAGGATGCCGGGTGAGGTTGGTGTTACTTGGTCGATCGAGAAAAATGGAGAGTTTCATGACATTAGCAGTTCCCCAACAGGGTGTATTACCCCCAGAGGCACTATACAGTGACTAAGATATGCAGTGCTTTTCCAACACACAGACAGAGGGCAACGTACAACCCTGAACTGGCGTCAGAGCTTTCTGAGCGGTTGGTGTCCATAGCAACCAGCGGTAAACACAAGGCTAGTGGAGACAAGAGCATTTGCAAGAGCTTTAAAAAAACAAACAAATCTCAGTATGTCAAGTGGAAGTCCCAGTATTTCCCTTATGGGGTAAATATCTGAACATGCAGTATATACACGCGAGCAACTAATCTAGGCAAGAAGAGAAAAAACACAGTGGTGGAAGATGTATTCAGATCCTTTACTTAAGTAAAAGTACTAATACCACACTGAAAAAAATCCTCTGTTAGAAATAGGAGTCCTGCATTGAAAATGTTACTTAAGAAAAAGTATGTAAGTGTCATCAGGAAAACAAAGTTAAAGTGTAAAAAGTATAAGTACTCAATGCAGTAAAATCCTCACACTTTGGAAACTAGAAATAATCAAAACAGTTCTGTCAATCAACTAAGTGTTTAATCGGCTTCTTATTTCAGCTGGACTTGGAGGCCTACATAGGCCTACATAACATTGTATTTTATAAACTACTATGTTACTATAGTATTTTATGTGTTTTGTGTGCAGAAATCTGGATTTGTAAACTAACTAGTAAACTAAAGCTGTCAGATGAATGTAGCGGAGTAAAAAGTCTAGTATTTCTCTCTGAAATATAGTGGAGTAAAATTAGAAAGTGGCATTAAAACAAAGGACTTAAGTAATGTACAAGTACCTTAAATGTACTTGTACTTGAGCAAATGTACTTAGTAACATTTCACCACTGAAAAATAACACAAGGCTGCAAGAACAGTTTGTCCTCAGATGCCTCATTGTGAGACTTGGCAGACATTAAAGAATGGGTGGAATTCCAAAGAGGCACACAGTGTGCAGTATGTGTGATGTAGAACACACACACACAC
>NC_045750.1:22245752-22247541 GCF_008692095.1 Etheostoma spectabile | reverse complement strand
ACACACACACACACTGCAGACAGAGAGACAGTAGTTGACATCACATGACATCACAGCCCTGCTGGGAGTGTACGTGTGTGCGTGTTTGAGTATCGCCCCATAGAGGTGTGAATGCTGTACTGCTCTTGGATACCGTTGCTATGTTTTCACCAAGCCCACCTTTCGTAATGCACACAAGTGATCCTGGGAGTTTTATCTTGAATGTCAAGGGAACACAGACAGGTAGCTCTGTCACGCACTTTGCCACTATGTTGCGCAACAGAAAGGAATTTCCTCTTTATGACTTAGACAGGACGAATGCAAAAATAAAAAAAAATGATAATAAAAAGATCCCAAGGAAAGTCACACTGGGTGTAAAAAAAAGAGACGAGGAAACATATTTAAAATTCCTACCAAAATGCACAGTAAAAAGTCGTACATTTCCTGCATGATTAAACGCAGTGATTTCTGGGCGCAAAGCTAATTTGTGTAGTATTTCACCTCCAGGGGTGTGTTCAGCTAAGCAATGCTAGACGGGTAAGTCCAGAACATCCTATTGTGGAACACGCAGTGTTGGTTTCAAAAGGGAGTCTCCACGAGGAAACTTTAGAATCTTTCCTCTTCCTTTGCACTCTGCGTGCTGTGAAAATTCACCATGTCATGCAAACATGTACAGACACAAGTGTGGAAATCCTTCCACCTTCTTCTGTCTGACCCCTGCATGTGCTGAGATACTACATATCTTAATAATATGCAGGTCACAAACAGAACATATTCTGCCTTAGGGCAAAGGGATGTCGTTTGACAGGTATGAACCCAATAATGAAATGTAAGACGCTCATCAACTCTTTTGAGACTGTAAATGTATTTGATGGTGACAAAGACTGCAAATCTTAAGTAGAATTTTTCAAATAAAATGCATATAAAACTACATAGGGCATTTGTCATAAGGGCCCCATAAATGGTGGAATAACTTTCCATTGGGAATGAGACAAGCTATCTCAGTGTTTTCTTTAAAGTCTTTTAAAAACTCATTTTTGTAAAATGGCTTTTAATTCGAGCATTTTTGTTTGTTTATGTTTTACAAATTGATTTATTCCAACTTGTATTCATTGTCTAACATCTGATTTGATGAACTGAACTTAGTAAATTGTAAGTGCACTGCGTATTTGTTAAAATAAAGTGCAGAAATATAATAATCCTACACCTGGTCTTTTTTCCAACCCCTTAAAACTCAACCTCAAACTAAGTGGAGTACAAGTAATGCTGCAAATTCTTCTTCAGTAAAGAAAAAGCTTTAGTTAAATAGTATGCATTTCTTACATTTTGCAGTATTTACATGTGTAGGAGACTGTAACTAATGTCAAGATGAAGCAAAAAGACATATGAATGCGTTCTGCAAGTAAAATGAGCTTTATCTTTGGTTATGTAAGCCACAGAACTCAGCAGCTAACACAATGTGGTTTAAGTGGAGGTGTGGGCAATACTTTTTGTGAAATGAACTTCATATTGGGTCTCTTTTTACAATGATTGGAATTTGGCCAGTAAGTAAATGCAATATATATCTAATGTAATGTCACTTTGGTTAGCCACTTGATAGACAATTTCCCCAATGCAGAAGGGAATTCTTCAAGAGCCTGTTAGGGGCTGTCTGCCTCTCATTCATGCCCATCGTGCCTCATTCATTGACACAGCCTAAATTAGAATGTGTCCTTTAACCTACATCACAGGTGAAAATAGGTGTCTAATAGGAAACTACAAGTTTTCATTCTGAGTATCTTTGGGAGGGGGGAGGGGGGGATTTTTCTCA
>NC_045750.1:22240455-22245742 GCF_008692095.1 Etheostoma spectabile | reverse complement strand
CGCTCCGTGTGATTTCCCTTTGCTTTTTCTAAGATAAGTGTATGGAAATCCCCGCACAGGCCCCGCCCAGCGAGCGCACAAAACCCCGTGCGCCTCCCTCGGACGCTTCACTCTACTCTTGAGCCTTTCGGATAAGAGACGGAGCGTTTTTCTTCCGACAGTCGCAAAGACAACATGGACGTCCACAGAGTGTCTAACCACAACCAAATGGATTATAACTTCGACAGCATGGAGCCCAAACACGGGACCATGTTGCCATGTCAAGAGGACCGTTTTGACAGCGGCCTGGAGTCCCTGAAGGAGGACGAGCTGGTGAACGGGTTTGAGGAAATGACTATGAACTTTAAAGAGGAGCCCCCACAGGAATACGAGCCGTGGAGAGCCGCAGTGACTGAGGATGGTGACACGTAAGTTTCATTTTGCTGTTGTTGCTATTATCCATTATTAATTATGCAATTGCGCATTTGCAAAATGTAACTCCGCGTAAATCCAACAGGAATTGTGCACCCGTGCGCAGCATCTAAACTTTAAAGTCAATGCATTGGAAAGATGGGAAAAGGTGCAAAATTACGCATGAAAATGTCGAAAGTTGCACGAAAATAAGAGGCCTTTAAAAGTGTGTGTGTGTGTGTGTGTGTGTGTGTGTGTGTGTGTGTGTGTGTGTGTGTGTGTGTGTGTGTGTGTGTGTGTGTGTGTGTGTGTGTGTGTGTGTGTGTGTGTGTGTGTGTGTGTGTGTGTGTGTACACTTTGGCCGAGAGCGCAGTCTGGGCGGTGCTAAAGTCTGCTCTGCGCGTTTAGGAAAGTCCCTGGCCCTCTGCCAGGAACTGATAAAGCATCAGATGTGTCAAGCCACAACTGGTGGAAATAACCCGACAAAACTCCACTCTTGCGAAACGCTCCACTGCTCAGGCTTTGTTCTTTCATACTTGGCTGGAACCATTTCCTTAATGTGTGATTTGTTCTATTTAGTTTCTTTTAAAAGCACTATTTTAACTAACCTCTCTCTCTCTCTCTCTCTCTCTCTCTCTCTCTCTCTCTCTTTTTTTTCTCCCCCCTCCCTTCCACCCCACAGGCTTCTCCACTTGGCCATCATTCATGAAGCCAAAGAACATGCCTTTCAGATGATCAAACTTTCCCACAATCACCCATTCCTCAACGCACAGAACCACCAGAGACAGGTACTAATCCAACCCAAAGGACTGATTATCAACAGAATACAAACCCAAACCTTCCACATAATACAGCCATTGTCTTAAATGGACATAATTAAATGTATGTTATAATTGTGCCGTCCGCAGACTGCCCTCCACCTCGCAGTGATCACAGAGCAGCCCCAGTTAGTGGAGAGGCTCCTGAGTGCCGGCAGTGACCCGTGCATGGCCGATGACAGCGGGAACACGGCTCTCCACATCGCCTGCAAGAGGGGCTCCCTCGCCTGCTTCGGCGTCATCACCCAGAACTGCAGTCGCCACATCACGTCCATGGTGACCTTCCCCAACTACAGTGGTACGTACTAACCCCCCTCGCACAAATACGCACACAGACTTCCATGCCTCACGTAGACAGTTCTTAAATCTGAATTTGGTTATTAACTGATCCTGATTTTTCTCTCCACAGGACATAATTGTCTCCACTTGGCGTCCATTAACGGCTACATTTCATTGGTCGAAAGCCTTGTTCGGCTGGGTGCAGACATCAACGCACAGGTGGGTGTCATTAACTGAAAAAGGCAGCCATTTTTTATCAAAACTGATGTCTAAAGGAAAGACCTCGGTCTGACGCAGCAGGAACCTAACCCGTGTTTCTTCGTGTTGTTGCTTGTAGGAACAGTGCAGTGGACGGACGTCGCTCCACCTGGCCGTCGATCTCCAGAACCCCGCGCTGGTCCGCCGCCTGCTCGAACTCGGCGCAGACGTTAACTGCTTAAACTACGGCGGCTTCACGCCGTACCACCTCACGTACGGACGCCAGAACGAAGAGATCCGCCGGCAGCTGTACGAGAAGACGGCGCAGGAGCTGAGGGAGCTGCCCGACAGCGAATCAGAGGAGAGCGACATGGAGGATATGGAGTCGTCGGAAGATGAGGTTAGTTTCGGAACCTTTGTTCCACGTAGGCAACAATACCACGTGAAGACATCTTAAAATCTTGTCTTTAACGCGGGAGATCCTAACAACTTTTTTCTCTCTCGTCTTCCCCCACAGCCGTATGATGACATAAAGTTCGGAAAGTAAACCATCTCTTACCGGTGGTGTGAACGACAGTGAAGCTGCTACTGGGTTGCCCAGCCACGGCCCCACCCCCCAATGAGGGACACATCAGTCCACGTCCCGGTCCAGGCCCAGGTCCAAAGGGGCTGGTCCTGGCATCGAAAGAACATGGATGAAGACGGCGTCCAGTGTGGTCAAGCCCGGTCCGGATCGCAAAATGATGACCAAAAAACCAAAATACAGCAAGACCAAGGCGTCCATATAGTCCTTCTCTGTACTGTATAAATATGTATTAATGTGTATATACCAGACAAGACTGTGTAATATATTGTAAATACAGAGATATTATTTTTGTACCTGTACATATGTTGTGTGAATTTAAACACTATTAACAAAATATTGTTTTACGAATAAAATGAAAATTTATGAATATAAACAGCTTTGACTGGGGCAAGTTTAATTTCCTTTTATGGGTTTCACAGCCTTTCTACATTGTAAAAGAAAGAAAAAAATTCTCACTTACATAAAGTGACGAGGTAGAGAGTCATTGCCCATACAGAATAAAAAGATCACACTTGGAACAGTCTGGGATTTCCTTGTCGGGGCGAGGTCACCGGGTCTCTGAGTCACCGTGTTGAAAGTCCCTGGGCGGCATGAGAAGAACATAATGTACGTAAATATTCCGCCCTTACCCTGGTGCTACCGCTAAATAGCATTCGCTAGAAATAACAAGGGAATTTTGAGGAGGAAATATCTTTTAGCAAGGTGGGAAATGTGCAGTGGTGGAATGTACAAAGTACAAATTTGGGGTACTTTGTCTTTTCTTTTCATGCCACTTTCTACTTCTACGCTGTTACAGTTCAGAGAGAAATGGCATTTTGCACACAAAACACGCAGTTCATAAAATACTATGTTTCATTATAATTTTAACTACCCAACTATATATTGGCCTATAAGTCCAGCTGAAAAACAGCTGATTGACAGAACAGTTTGGATCGTTTCCAGTTTCTAAAATGTGAGGATCTATCGGCATTGAGTACTTATAATACTTAAAGTACATATTCCTGAAGCAGGTCTTTTACTTGTAACAGAGTATTTGAGTGTTATTAGTACTTTTACCTTTATTCAAAGATCTAAATACTCCCTCCACCACTGGAAATGTGCCAGAGATAGTCATTAGTCTAACTGCTGTGTCACAACAAGCAGGAAACTTTGCAGTCGGGAGTTTTGGAAGTACATGATTTCCCTGTCAGCTGGTAGATTTCTTGACAATAGCTAGGAAGTTTACACAAAAGAAGTAACCTGAAATAACCAGCAACTTGCTCACATTGCCAGTATGAAGTAATCCTGGAGCCAACACTTATTTGGTACTCAGAAAATGTCCCTGCGTGATCAGATTTAATAGCAGTGTATACTGCATCCAGCCTGTAATTGTCCTCATGGCTGTAAACATTAACCAGGTTGTAGACCTGTACAGGACTGCAGGGGGGTTTTCCAAGGAGAAAATTTGTTTTTAAGGTTAGTGGAAATTACATAAGAGATAAAAGGATTTAAACATGAATCTAAGCCGAAGTCCTAAAGACATTTACTGCATTCAGGGTGAAAAAAACCATGGCATTGTAGCTAGATTTGTGATTCACACAAGACAAGTTAGAGGGGGAAATACGGAGGGGAAATGGTCTAACTGGGAATGACAAGCTGATGATCATTTCTGATCATATGTTGATGACAATCCTTGACCCCCCCCCCCCCCACCCCCCCCCCCCCCCCCCCCCCCCCGATCAGAAACCATTTTGAATTATCAAGGGGGAACACATTTCTTCCCTTTGCAAAGAGAAACTACTGTATGATATATCCGGTAAGTTAAACCAACCTATTTCTGACATGCAACATGTGCGTAAAAAGAAAGAAAGAAGCTAAAATGTTGAGAAAATGAGGTCAAATCAGGTCTACATCACTGCGTAGTAAAATAACCTCTCCACACACACAGCACCTCGGTATGATTATAGTGCATTCAGAGCCACAACAGGAAGCTCAGAGGTAGAGCGCTCTGCAACCATCACGTTCCCAGAAAAGCTTTCCTCTGCTGCTAAACTCAACTGACAGATGTGAACCGAGGCCTCTGTTTACATGTCAGAGTTAAAAAAAGAGAAGCTTACATACATATTCTGTATTTCTATACTCTATAAAACAGCTTCATGTGCATGTCCATCTTCACAATAAATAGAAAAGAAGTAGAACGACAATGTTATTTTACTCGAAAAAACTTTTTTTTTTTTATTATTGTTGAATGAAACAGTGGGGTAAATGTACAGCAAACAAAGATAACACCAGCCTCCGTCTGGGAACTGCATATCCCATCATGCTCTAACTTAAACAGGTGACGCGTCTCTGCTCGCTCAGTCCCGCTCTGCCAGGGACACCAGGTGGACGTCCACTTCAGCCTCTGTCAAAATCCTGGAGAGGGAAGACAGGCGGAGCATGACTCGGATATTCAACGTCTGTTTTAAGATCAAATAGAGCTGCAACCATTCATCGATAACTGGGTTTTCTTAAGGGTACTTTATGCTTGCTCGTTTTTTGAAGAAAATTAGCAATTTAAGTACACATCTGTATGTATTATAAATGGCATTTAAAAAAAGAAATGAAATTAATTGTTTATTGCTGCATCCCTAGTATAATAACAGAGTGAGAATGAGCTTCCGTGTCATCAGATAATGGTACCTCTTTACCCAGTGCCTATATATTTGCTTAAACTGTCCCTCTGACTGAAAACTAATGCTGTGTTCACACCAAATGTCAAAAACAAACTTTTGTCTAGAGCTGGGCAATATATCGATATTATGTCGATATTGTGATATGAGACTAGATATTGTCTTAGATTTTGGATATTGTAATATGGCGTAAGTGGTGTCTTTTCCTGGTTTTAACGGCTGCATTACAGTTAAGTGATGTCATTTTCTGATCTTACCAGAATTACAGTTACCAGAATGGTGTAACGGTTCTATTACTTGCCTTTACTCATTTAATCATTATATCCATATGACTGATGATTGTTTATCAAAAATCTCATTGTGTA
>NC_045750.1:22210875-22240445 GCF_008692095.1 Etheostoma spectabile | reverse complement strand
GAAAGCACCAATAGTCAACACTACAATATAGTTGCAGTATCGATAGGAGGTATTTGGTCAAAAATATTGGGATATTAGATGTTCTCCACATTGGCCAGCCTTACTCATGCTAGTTTGACTGTAGGATCATATTGGGATCTTTTGTGTTTATTTGCATTTGTTGTTTGTAGAGCTGTAGGCACCAGCGTTTCTTTCCGCCACTAACCATGGCCAAAATAACCAGTGTTGTTGCTTTGCACCTGTGGTGGAAGTCCCAGATACACGGGAAAACTAAACGCTGTCGTGTCTGGGTTCAATACCATCATCTGGAGGCGCACGCAGCACAGTGAATTTCTCCGCCTTCTCCAGGAAGTGTGACTGGATGACTACCGCTTCTAGCGCAAATTGCGAAAAAACCGATGAAGAGTATGCAGTAATAACTACATTGTGACGCCGATTTGTAAATAATCTTACCAAAATTTGTGCTTTGTCAAGTCTGTTCGCAAGACTTTTTAAATGCTTGTTCTCTGAACGTTCAAATACATCTGGGCCATGCTATGCAATGCTGATAGTGTATTTCTTGCTTGAGTTGAATTTGCGGATTTGCGAAAATACACGAATCTGCGTCTTTGCGCTCGCTTCATGTTTGGCGTGAACACACCATTAGATATATCACGCGCCATGTTAGCAGCAATGACCAACTGATTAATAAACACTTTGGGAAAATTCACTTTGCAAACCAAAAGGTTATATAAGAGAGATCATTTTGAATGATGAAGTCCTTTTTTTTCATCTTACAAGTGTAACAAAATGGTGTTTTCCAAATCCCCCCGTTACGCCCGTCTTTTACCTGAACTTGGGGTCCTGCGTTGTGACCACGCCCACCTCGAGCTCAGAGGGCTTGAAGTCAATGGAGAGAACGGTTGACAGACAAGAGATTGCCGTCTGAAGGGAAGAAAAGATAAGATTGCGATTATGATATTTCTATTACATCACAATTAATCTTTTACTTGACATTAAAATCATTGTAATCATAGAAGCCACACAGCTGGAAACCACCCTAAGGTTCCTTCCACATTCCTCTCTTATCAACCTGTGTTACATGCGTGTAAGGACATGTCTTGTACCTCAATTGTTTGGTCAAAGTTCCAGTCCAGTTTCTTTTTCACTTTCTTCTCCAGGAAGCTGGTTGCTTCTGTCTGCTTCACTCCAGCGGCGGTTGCCTTGAAGCCGCAGTAGTAGCCTGCGGGGTCGCATTTGTACACCTGGGGGCCATGCTCCTCGTCTACGCCGATCAAGATCATACCTGCAGAAAACAGCAACGACGACGGTGACTTTTGGCTACAGTGTTGTGCGCCTATAGTATTCTAATGCCAAAGCAGAACGTACTTTTTTTTGTAAATAAACGGAGAGGCTATAGCAAGAGCAGAGTGCGGGAGTTATTTCCTTTGTTTCCAAGTTGATACCAACTTCATAAAAAAATATTTTAACAAAAAAAAAAAACGTTACAGCACAAATCCTTCATCTTTCAGATCCTACTACGTGAGCCCTGTCTCTGTGCGTAATGTAGTTTTTCCTGCATGTCTCTAAGACGTCTAACGTTAGACAGCCAATCACAAGCATTATTAGGCAGAAACACGCTGCATGCTTATTTGCTCACTAATCTCGCAATGTCTGACCTTCCTCCACGGCATCACAGACTCAAACTCAGAGTGGACAGACTCAGCTGTCTGGATTCACCCTGCAGAGATCTGAGGAGCAGGTAACCATAGTCCTCAGAAATCCAAAGTTTAAAATGTCAACAGAAAGAAAGCAGAAGGCAACAGACATCCGGCAGAATTTCTGGCAGCAACGGACCACTCCCGGAAGCTGAATGTCTTGGATATAGACTCGGCTCACCGACGCTGATGAGATTTACTCCTAAGGTATTGAAATTTGGTATTGAATGACGAGGCAGTTTTGATACTCAACACTAAAGAGGCACTTCGGTCTGTGCCTAAAAAGTATTGAACTCGCCACCTAGCCCTACTTAAACCAGACTGTAAATGAATGAATATGCTTACAGCAGCCCAGTGGTCGCATCTCAGCGTTCTGCGTGTAGACTTGTGAGATGTCAGCAATTCTCTTACACAGCATGTCCACTGGAATCTCATAGCCGTACTTGTACTGCCAGTTGGCTGCCTCGTAGCGAGCTCGCTGGACTTGGGACTTGCTGTCAGCTGTGAGAAAGCAGGGTGAAAAGGAGGGAAAAGTGGGTGATTTGTTCAAAGCGCCTATTAAACTGTCCCCTAGTCATATCGGTACTTCTAATCGCTGATGTCTAGTTGTTTGTAAAGAGAAACCATCAGCTACAGTTAATGCTGTAAGTGAGAAGAACAGAGATGTCAAATGATCCGTAAGACTCATTACTTTCAATTTGGGTTTTCATTGGGTTTTTGTGTTCCCATGCGCCAAAAACTGCTGCAAGAAAATGCTGACCACCATTGTTCACAACTGTGGAAAGTTTACAGCGTGCAACACTCAACAAAAAGAATAATTAGTGACAATACAAACACATTGCTGATTATGCAATTTCAAAATCCAATTTTTACCCAAGTTTTTGCATATAGTATTTTTGGAATCCAATTTTACAATGATAAATTCCTAGACAATAAACCCTAATAATTAATGACAGACAGCTAAAAGTACGCACCAATGCAACTATTTACATGGTTTGTCAACTGCAAAAACAGGTGTCCTGCCAAGTGAGAAGTCATTTTCTTACCAGTCATGCCAGACATTACACATCCAATATTATCTGTTATTCTGAAAAGGTGGGTGACTGTGGCGGCATCCAGAAGCTTGTCCTGTTTTAAGAAAGAAAATAAATATACGTGTGATAAGTGGCACAGCAGCATTAAAATACGAGTATCAAATGCACTTTGAGCTTTTCTAGAAGCGTGATTTACATCTGTCAATATTTCAAAAATGTTCATACTAACTAATCATTCCCTTTAAATATGGCTGTGCTCGACATTTAAAACACTAATAAAGCAATAATAATAAGTAAAGATATAGTCGAGTAATGGTGTCCTGACCAAAGAATGAGTCACCCTCCCTTTGTGTGTGCGTGTATGTGTTGTAATCCAAGCATTTCTATTCCGTGCTTGCATGTAGTGAAAAAACAACGGTGTTGTCTGTGAGAGCCTTGTCGAGGCAATCTCTGCCGCTGTTTATTTTTTATATTACAAGTACAGCCCCTTTAAAACGTGATATTACATACAAAAATGTAAAAGTATTTTACCAGTAGGTTAAGATGTCGCAGTAGAGAGAAACTGTAGTGCATCGTAATGGACACAATGATCTACACTGACTCACTAACAAATAAATTAATCATTTCAAGGTTTCATGAGAATACAATAATTCCACATGTGGTCAGTATGGATGTTATGGGGGGAGGGATGGGCGTAAAGGGAGTGTGTTATCAGTTACCATGCACCTTGTATTCACCACAGACATGAGTTCACGATGGTCATAGTGCTTCCACTGTCACAGTAGTGTGAAAACAAAGACCTGATGTCAACTCACCGGTACTTTTTTCTGTGTTACAACAATTGCACAGTCCTTGCCCCTGACTGCTACTGACGTGAGTCCACCTTGGTTAATGGCCTTGAAAGCATATTCTGAAAATAAGCAAAACAGGAGGGTGTCTTTAGGGTTAGATGTTAATCCGACAACTGAAATACATGTAAAGGACTAGAAACAAAACCAAGCAGCACTTTTATTCAATGATATTTGAACAGTAGAGTCAAGATGTACAAACACAGACAACTGTTTCCATCAGCACTGAAAACTTAAGAAAAAGAGGATGTCATCCGATTGGCCACGTTTTGGTTGAGATGTTGCATCCAATGCATCCAAATTACTGGCACTTGGTAGGATTTATGGCTGCAAATCAGGTGATCTCCCTTATAAGATTTGTTTTGTAAATTTACTGTGGAGCAGCTTCAGGATTTGTCTCCTAAACGTTGTTGACAAGATGACATCAACACAAGTCCTGTCCATATCCAGTCCATCTTAAGAAAAGATAGGCTCAATTTCACTAACTAGCTAAACCTAAACTGTAGAAACAACGTATATGTGCTTAATTTCTTGAGTAGATTTGAACTTTAAGTCCTATCAATGCTTGCTACCATTATTGAGAAGCATTAGTGAAAGGAAAAAGTAAACTAAATTAAACTTAAGCCTAAAATTTGAGTCAATGGAAAGTTGACACAATGAATCAGCTCGACTAACGTCAACAGCAATGCTAAACATGCTAACTAGCCTACTAGCCAGCTAGCTAGCTATTATGAGTCGCACTTTTTGTTTAATTGAAGCATGAGCAAAATAGAGGTAAAATAACATCAGGCACACCACAAGTAAGACTTTATATGATATTTCTTTCGCTTAGCGGGGTGTAATTTATCAGCTAGACGCCAAGCTAAACGAACCATGACAGAGCATTTAGCTAGCTAGCAAACAAGCAAGCCGGCTTTTGTCTAAACAGATCCGCATACTGACCGACTTGATAGAGTCTTCCTTCGGGAGAGAAGATGGTGATGTGTCGGTCAAACCCTGCACTTGAGCCTCGGGACATTTCACAGGTTTAAGGTGGCCAAGACGTCCAAATGAATTTGCAAGCAGATTTTACTTCATGCACAATATTTTCACCCGGAAGTTGAACTAATGGGATCCGAACTTCATCCGGTGTCATAGGCCTGCTTCGTTTCCATGGTAATATACTTCAGAAAACATCCTCATGTTAGATTGCTTTTTACTCTACTCATTTATTTGAAAGCTATAATTATTAGCTACTTGGCAGATTAACATGTTCCACTCAAAATAAATGACCATCAAACAAAAAGTGTAACTACCCCACAGTAAATTAAACAGTTAAAATGAGCTATACCCCAACCAACTTCAACATAAACATGCTATTAACACTGGAATGCATTAGTAACAATAATAGCATGTTTGAACCAAAGTATTTTATAATTTCCTGTTTGCGTATGAAACAGTTGAATTGATATCTTGTAGTCTATACAAACAGCAAAAAAAGTATAAATGAATATGGATACTGGGAAGAACTGACATAAGCATCAAAATGTAGTGGTGGCAGTAGCTCAGTCCATAGGGAGTTGGGTTGGGAACCCGAGGGTCACTGGTTCAAGTCCCTTTTTTGTGGACCAAAAAGTACGGAGTGTGGATTGGTGGCTGGAGAAATGCCACTTCACCTCCTGGGCACTGCCAGGTGCTGTTGAGCAAGGCACCGTACCCCCCCCCCCCCCCCCCCCCCCCCAACCGCTCAGGGCGCTGGTTCAGCTGGCAGCCCACTCACTCTGACATCTCTCCATTAGTGCATGTATAGATCCTGAGCATGTGTTTGTGTGAAGTTCAGGACTATGTGTGATTACTAACAAAGTGTGGACACAGAGTGTAAATTGTAATTCCACATTGGGGATCAATAAACAGATTAAAATAATTTAAAAAAAAATGTGGTATGGAATAGGGATATAGCATAAGATATAGGCAGAAATTGGGACTTGTCATACTGTTATACATCGGCCTACTAAAGTGACCCAGTAAGCAGTGACAGTGTGACAGCAAGCCAGCATGCACAGTACCTGGGGCCAATCATTCATTTTATTAGTCAAGCCTGTGCTTTCCCTACTGTGACATGTTAAAATGTCTAAGATGAAAAAGGCCCTGTGTGTGCATGCTGGTCCATTGACACAGCGTTCTGAAACACTTACAGGGGAACGGCGCCATCTTTAATGTCATCAGTCACACCTGTGCTCTCCCTGCTGTGACAAGTCAAACTCTGCAAAAGGCCTATTCTACCTGCGTAAATCTTATAATATTTAACTATTCTTAACTCCCTTTTTTGTTATTTAAGATTTAAAGATAAAAAAAAAATGCTTGTTTTCAGGTTTCCACTTGTATTTTGGGATTCTACTACAACACGTTTACATGCTTTAATGTTCAAAGAAAAATAACTACTCACCCTCTGCAGCATCATTGCAGCCGGGGAATGACTGTAATGGCACTGTAGCACCACTTTCTATTTATTTCTATATATATATTTCTATTAAATGCACAGTTTCTGAATAAGGGTTGTGTGAATTTATCTGTGGATTGAATGTTCTGATACTTCCACAGTATTTACAGTTTATAGCACCCCAACCTTTATAATAAAAAATACATAGAAATCTCAACAATCTTTTTACAATGTAGGTCCTTTAACATTAGTGATACAACAGCTATTATGTTACTAATCTTGTGTGAACTAAGCAGCTTTCTTTTGCCTGCAAAAGACGCCAAACAGCATTTCTGCACAACTTGCAAAGAGAAGCTAAAATTGCAATACGTTACAGAGACAAAATGAAAACAGATTATCTTATGATACCACATGTTGCCTTTTCCATATCACATGACAAGTGAACATAATGCCATCTTCAAATGGAACACGAGCACGTTTTTTCTTTTAATTCGTGGAACAAAATCACAGACAGATCACTTGATAAACATTCAATTCCTATTTCCTTGTTCCTGAAAAAAAATAATCGTACAAATGTACATGTGTCATCTGGGCTTTTCCCTCTGTCCCCAGGTGTAGCTGTGATGAATAAAGGATGTTCACTTCCTCTTTAAAAGTTACTGACACATTTAGATAATGACTCATAAGGCTACTCAGTGTGGTATCACGATCACTATTTAAATATGAAGTTGAATCTTAGGTGCGCGATGCCAACAGGAGATATTTTATTAAACTTTATGTTATGGTTTTATAGCAAAAAGTCCCTGTCTTTGTCTGCTATGTCATTATCCTGTTTTAAAAACTATATGTTGTGTGACATATTCATAGACGACATACATGGGATTTACATTTAACCACTGAACCACATGTTTGAAATATGACACAATCATACACCATGTATATAATTAGGTATTTTGACAACAAAGTAAATCGTCTCGAAACGAATGCAAAATCCAGTATTGCAAAAGATTTGACCACTCCTGCACAGCCACAAGTATTCACTCTTAATAAACAGTGCTTCAGGAGGATAAAGACAAACATTTTGTAAATGGATGTTGCAACTCTAAACTATGCATTGCACGACTTGAGGAGTTCAGATTATTTACGTTATAAACCAGTGATCTATCAAACATTTTCTTATTATGATTTCTCAGTAAATAAATGGCTAAAAGGCAAAACATGAAATGCTTCCAGATTATGTTGCAAGAGCATCTGCAACATCTTGCAATTTCACAACCTAGACAGCAACCCCCCACAGATATGTAGATGCTCATCTGTCCTGATACCATAATTGTCTCCCCCTTTCCTGTCCTCTTCCCCACCTCTGTTCTTACTTCACTAAGCGCGGCTCGTTCATACCAGATCAGCGCAGCTTTTGCACACTGTATTCACATTTGAAACCAGAAAGACCCCCACCCACAGATCTAACAAAAGAGGCGTGGGACTGAAATCTGGGTTGTGTGTGTGGGGGGGGATCTCCAAAATTGTATGAAAATACTTTTTCACATTGCAAAGCCGCAGTCTGGCTAATGTTTTCCAAGCACAGAAGTTTAGACGTTGGGCAATGAGGGAAACCTTATTATGAGACCTTCCTCTGAAAACCCTCAAAACTTCAAATGAACCATTCGTAGTTTTGACTCATTTTTGTATATACTGTTATATATACAGCTTTTCTTTCCATAACCATGGATATTTTACATGAGTATTTGAAATTTCCCAAATCCATTTCTCTAAATCCATCTTCTGTGTGTGGTTTTCTGTACAAACCCTGTACCCAGAACCATAGCGGACATTTTTTCTACTCTTAAAAAGAGCAGGAAAATAAAAAGCAGCCAATCTAATTTATCTCACAAACACAAACAATTCATCGTATTTTACGGCGTGCATGAAGCACACAGATTCTGAGAACCTGAATGCAGTAAGCAGCTTCTGGGAACAGCTTATCTAAAGTCAAGTAAAATGCAACATGATGCAAAAGTGACATACGTCTGCTTAGCGTGTGTGTGATAACACTGCTGTGTTCTCTTTTCCTACTAAAGTCTTTAGACGTTGCATGTTGTTCCTTGTAAATTGTCTAGTGGTTTGTCATGTTGCAAACATTCCAGTGGTTGCACAGTAGCCTCAAGTCGTGTTGCAATTAGTGGTGTTGAACTTAATGCTGAAGGTATTATACTTCAATAGAAATCCTCTAATGAGATAAAAATAAAATAGGATCTTGTCATTCAGGATTGGCTGCGTGACAGTGAGTCATTCCACAACTTTAGGGTGGTATTGTGTGATAAGGGTTTAAAAGTAAACCCTTGGTACCATGGGTACTTCACAGAGATTAACATGATGGTATGCCATGAGTGTGGTTTTAAGGAGAGGGTAGATGAGCTTAACTCGGCAGCGCTGAACAGATGACAGGCTTTTAAAATAAAATTGTACCTGGTTTATATTATAGATTATTCAAGCCCTGGGCTAAAAATACTGGTGTTTGACTCTTCTCGCTTCATTTTCTTGGAAAAGAATATGGACACACAACCTGGAAAACATATCAGTGTTGTTGTTGGGGTTGGAGAGACGCCAGCTATGTCAGGCCTACTTTAATACACTTTCTATTTACTGAACTGCTTGCCAGGCAATTTTGTTCTTGGCCTGTATTTTTCCACTCGTGCGCTATTAATGTAATATATTTGGTTTCCTGAGCAAATTCCCTTCAGAGCTGCAGAGATTATCTTCCAGCTAAATATTGGATGCGTTAACAGCTACTGAGACTGGAATATAGGTTTACTTCCAATAGAAAGCAAAACACCACTCAGCTCTTGCATAACTGCTGCAATTTCAATCACTCACAGGAGACAAAGAATCCAACGGCAGGGCGTCCATTTAATAAATCACATTGGAAATGATGATATACAGTAGATCAAAAAAAAAAATTGTCGGATTTCATTGTCGGATTTCTTCTTCATACCTCATTTCAGTCTGCAGTGGGTGTTATGACCTCACTTACTCACAGTACCTAGCGTTAACATGCAATCTGTGTTTGATACGAATAAGAAAAATCACAAGCTAATGCGAGGTGTAAATGCATGCAAAACGCAGTGTGACCTGACCCACACAGCTAGACCACATCTGGAGGTGGTCTGGCTCACATTATGATTATATGTCACCGAGGTGTCAATGCAATCTGTACACATTAGCAAGTTGAAAGGTCACATAACTTCACCTACTAACAAGTCTTACTTCACAAAAAGGGGTTTAAAGATAAATGGCATTGCTTTCCTTTACCTGGAACATGCCAGCACCTGCCTAACCAATTTGCATATTGAGATTACAATGCAGGAAGAATCAAGTTATTGAGAACACTTGGCCTGTGGATCAGATGTCATTAACCAGATAATGTAGACACTTATCACACGTTACCAAGGTGTAAAGGTTTTGAGTGTTGAATCAGGGGTAAAACTGATTGTAGAAAATGCAGATGTACTATTTTAAAGCAATTTAGTATTGCACTTCCTTGACGTTGGAAACTTGTGAGTCTGACCTTTGGTCCTTAGTATGGGTAATGTTCCATAAACACTGAAACATTACCCATAATGCAACTAAATACTATAGCATATTTCACAAAACCCCCTCTGCCTCCTAGATACCTACCTTTATCAAACCACACACCTTCAAAGAACTTAAGTCTCATGTTACTTTTTCCCTCTGGAAAGCTCCCTCCAGAGCAACAGAAGACATAACAACTAGTTTCAGAGAGTAAGTAGTACTCTGTGAAACTGACCTTCATGTGTAAAATAGTCAGTGGCGCTTTAATATTTAACATTATGTATATTACAGGGGTCGGCAAGTTTAAATTTAGTTTAAATGACTTTTCCCCATCCGCGTTCCGCAATGATCCCCCTACTCTGCCTGTGATTGGCTAGTACTTGTTGCCTTCTGCACAGAATGTGGCAAGAAGGGAAAAGAAATAACACTGCCTTAGCAGGCAGGTAGATGAAGGCAGGCTTAATGCTGGCACACTGATTAACAAAAGCATTTCAAAATGGTAACGTAACGTAACGCTACGTTAAAAAGGTTGCCAACCCCTGGTATATTACATAGTGTACGGTTGAAATACTGGAGCCATCAGAAGCATTGGTGTTGTGGGTCACATGACTTTACCCAGCTTGTGATTTTTCCACATTGTAATGTATCTTTAGAACTGTTTGTGCAAGGTGGTAGATGCATTACAATGCTTATACAGTCGACTGAAATACACATACCGCATAGTTCGATTTAAATGAGTTTCAGCTGGAAAATTGAGCATTTAACTTTGATAGTCATGTGGCGCATTGACTTTGCACTTTACTTTAACCAAAGCCAGAATGCAAGGGCTGCATGCAAGCAAGCTGTCGTGAGCAGAAGTCATGATGATTGTGCAATTACACCATATGCTTTGACGTGTGCTTTTTGCTGCAGAGACAGAGTGGTACTGAGAGTTGTATACTTTATCAAATGCACACTTGTTTTGGTCTGAAGTTATCCAGAGATGTAACATTTGTATAAAACCAAAGATTTCTGTTGCGTAGTGTTGTATTCACACAGCAAAGCCCCAGGTGTAGGGATCATGATGGTAAAGACGGTATAGTGACGCTCTTTTGTCATTATCTCTACTGTTTCCAGTAAAGACTGAGTCTATGTATTGAGCGTATGAACAGTGAGCAATAGCTGACTTGGACATCATAGGCTGCTCTTTCAGCGTGAACCAGATAAGAACAGGTGTCTGTGGTAACAATAGAGCCAGCATGATGGAAGGGGGGGGGGGATATCCGTGGTTTTAACCCACATATCCTACTATAAATGTCTCATGAAAAAAGTATATCCCGAGATATAGACACAACACAAATGATATTCACAGATGCTAAGCATTTTGAATTCAAATTAGATGTCTGCACAGAACCTGTTATGTCATGTAAAAATATAATTGTGCAAAGAAACTCAAATGGCTGGATTTCAGAGTAGTAGATGAGATCAATAGCTATTTTAGACAGCCAGCCTACTCTGCAATACTTTCTCTTCTAAATATATCCTAAATATAACCACAAAGCTGTCCTGAAGGATGGAGATTAGATTCGACAGCTATAAAAGGCATGTTTTAAGCACATTAAAAAGGTGCATAAAAAAATGTAGAGCATGTTAAACGTCCATGGATCCAACTTGACCTCAAGAAAAATCCAATTGGGGGCTTTAGACAACCAAAACAACTTTAACTTCACATGTTCTAGGGTAGGTCAGCAGCTTGAGGAAGTAAACATGTCTCACTCGGCTGTGCCACAGGGCAGCAGGAAACCCAAAACCTCTTCTTCTTTTTCTAAGTCTTGTTTTTGTGTGTTTTTTTGGACTGTTTTGTTGGTACTCACCAGCAGGCATATTCAGACAGGCCTTAACTATCAGGTTCTACTGGTAAGCTTTGTCAGCCATGCCTCATAGCCTGCTCACTGTATCATCCTGCGCAGTCAATTATGCGTCATGCCGAGCAATCTTATTCTGTGCACCTTTAATGTCCATCATATGATAGCGGGGTGTGTAAACCACACATGGGTTTTGCTCACGTGTTGACAGCAAAATGCAACTTTACTCTTTGCCCTTAGGTTTTGAAGCTATATCGTTTGCTTTGTTGTCAAACCAGGAAAAAAAAACTACTCCAATGGGTGGGCCTATGGCTCAAAACATAAAAAAAATGTATTTGCAACAATTTCAATCAGCAACAAATAAAGAAAATTAGCTTTTAGTTAAAAATACATTTCACAGTAATGCTCAAGACATGACAAAAGTTTAGCATTTGCAGCAGTGTTAACTGATTAACTGAACACTGACATAACTCAACTGACATTGAGTTCATGTTGCTGAAATTTAAGCAATATGAACTCAATGTCATTTGAGTTAACAAAAAATTTTTTTTTAGCAAATAGTTATCTATTTACTCTTTCTGCAGTTGCAGTTGTGTTTCAGACCACCTGACAAATCCTTCTCCTTTTAGATCTGGTTTCTGAATTTTTAGCAGCTAAATGCTCCATTGTGCTCACCAGCTAGTTGCTAACACGCAATCATGGATGTGTTAAAGAGAACTTGCAATGGAGCCCCAAATGTTATTATGCTGTTGCTAACTTCTCTAACAAAAAATGCTTCCCTAAGTTTTCACGGCTCTCCACCTGACGAGGGACTGCAAGCTTGGTAGCATCGCTAACAATGTGAAGAACTGCAATGTTTGTAGCTAGCTAAAAGAAATCGCTTATACAAGCTAACGTTAGCTAGCAGAGAAGCAGCATTGCCCCAGCAGCCCAGTGTTTCTTCTTCTTACAAGTAAACTCTTAGCTAATAAATTAAATATTAATGCGAACGTCTGTGGTTTATTGTTGGGAGAGAGCTATGGTTAGCATCTAGCTAATGTTACAGATTTTGTTACATGTGGACATATAGCAGTGTTCTTGATTCCAGTCCTCTCAGATCAACAGCATTAAGAAACTAAGTATGTTACGTTACATCAACGTGGCACTTTGTCCTAGCCAAATGAAAGTATCCTACAACTAGACAATAAAGACATTTTCCAGGTACAGGGTGATGCGTGGAGCCAAAACCTGGAAAACCCATCTACAGAGTAATTTTGAGGCCAGTAGTTCCTGGCGGCCTCAGTAATAACAGAGTGAAGTCAGTAATCTTCTGATGGCTTAAGAAGAGAGGAAACACCCTGCTGCCTTGCAGCAATGCCAACTGTAGCTCACAGCAGTGACCAAACCAACTGCGCTTTGGACCATTACATGCATGATGATGAAGGAAATACATCAAACCATAATGTGAAAGACCAACAAGAACAATACTACTGTTGTATCTCTAAATATTGGCCAAGACCACGGCTTGATAGTCACGGTTGTGTCACGCTAGGAGTGAGACTGTTTAAGTCCCCAAAAAGCATGACTCATTTTCTGCACACTACTGTACGCCTATGAAAAAATCCCCCCTTTCACACACATACATTCATTAATTGAGTGTCCACATTGTCCGCATATGGAAAACATGCTTTTATGGAGCTTATTTGGTTATGTTAGATAGTCAAACAGGATTAGAAATAGATATTTATTTCTACATTGAGCGGTGAAGTCACTTTTGGGAATGCTAGGGGAATTTGGAATGACCAAACGTTTCAGAAAAAAAGTGATATGACGTATTAGTATTTTCACTGGTTAGTCATGGTGATATTTTGTGTTCTGGCAAAACAACGACCCCGTTTAGTGATGGAATCCAATTAATCATTAAGCAATATCTTACTGTATTTAACATTTTTAGCACCTTAAAGCTTTTTTTCTTAAATCCTTTGTTGTCTTCCTTCCTCCTCCCGTCTACTCTGCCTGTTCTTTCATGCTCCCCCACATTCCCAAAGTGAACTGCATGCAGGAAATCTTGCAGGAATATAAGCTTACATGCAATATCCGTAGTCTAGGAAGATTAATTGCTAGCTCGAGGATATGCTGGATCTTCAAAACTGTCCCACAACTGAAATTTGACTTTCATTTCAGCAGCAAGATGTTATGAAAAACACAGGAATGTACTCACAGAGGACTGCTAGAGTGGAATTTTTGCTGGGAATTTCCCACTAGTGTCTGTTTGCACATGCGTACAGCGTTGTACGCATGCGGCCAAGGTGGAGCGCCTGCTGTCTCTGAGTGAGCATATACCAGTCTGACCAATTTAGGTGCGCGTCGTCTTTTGAAGAGCTAAATAAAAATTGTGTGTCAAGTGAGAAGTGCCAAAACTGCCTGGTGTACTTAAAATGTAACAACAAACCTCTCAGTTACATGCCAACTCATTCACACCTCTTTTTTTGAGACTTCTTTTAACCTAATGTGGACTTAGTTTCCCAAAACGGCCTTGTGCATTTCAAAATAAAACTGCATGTATATGGGGGAAAGCTGCTTTAATTGGAGAAGTAGTTTCAAGAAATGAAAATGAAGCGTTAACAACGTGCAAAGCCTGCAGTACTGTACGTTGAAAGTGCAGTTTTGCAGTGGTGGCGGCCTACTGCTGACCTCCAGTAGCACTGTTACATAGAGGCTGAATCTCTCCCTTCTGAAATCCCCCAAACTTTCCCTCAGCCAAATCTTTCCTTCCAGCCGCCAAGATAATGTCCTTTTCAGGCCTCCCATGATACACTCTCCCGCTGCAGCTGGTGAACCGGCTGCCTGGTGAGTAGTAGTTAACACCGGCCATGTGTTCTACCTAATTGTTTTTCCAGGGTAGAGCAGAGGGCAGTGTTATAAAGACGAGACACGGAGGGCTCAGAGGATGGAAGAGGAGGTGTGCGGTGCGGGGAACCTGGCCCAGATGTGTGCATGCAGTAGCAGTCGGCCAGGCGCACATCTGCAATCGTTTGAACTTGCTGGGGGAATTCCTCTCCCACTGCTGCGCTTCTCCATATATTTTGTCCAGCTGAATCCTCGACTCTGGACAATGAGCTGCCTGACTGCCTCCCTCTGTTCTTCCTCTCATATTTCCCCTCTGTGTGTCATGAACTGTTTTCCCCACAGACAGACAAACAGGTCTGGTAGCACGTCCAGAAGGCGTGGGATCCTTTTTGTTGAGGAAATTTAAAGGGAAGATAAAAGAGCCAAGTCTTACTGTAAATATACAGTGCTGCGTGTATGAGTTACAGACGTAACAAGCACTTTAACTATGAAGCTGGATTTGGTATCATGGGCTTTGAGCGCACCTCACCACACATGTCCTCGCTGTGACAAAGAAAAAGACGGAAAGATTTCAGCCACAAGTGCTTTATCACAGACAGGCTCCTGCTCGCCTAAAAAGCCTCTAAAAATGTAAATAGCAATTTCATTTTACCAGTGCTGGCAAGTGGGTTAAATTTAACAAAAGGGATAAAAATATCTATTGTTTTTGCTGCTGCGTGGGTTGGCCAGAGCACAACAAAAGCAGGGAGTTTCCTCTCCTCCAGGAAGTGGGGAGATTTCCTTGCATTAGCGTTTCAAGATCCAGGGACAAGATGTTCTAAATGACACTGATGCTGACACTGGTGACCTCCTCCGGGACACAGCATTCTTCACATTCTCTCTTTCCTCCAGGGACGGAAGCAAGTTTGGGATGTGAAGAATGAAAAGCGGGATTCCACTGGCTGGACCCACATTATTCTTTGTGTGAAATCCTGTTCTGTTATGTGCGTGTGTGTTTATGCAGGCGATGTCTGATTTTCTTTCCGACAACATGGGTTGTGACACGACATTGCCACTCCATGAAGACTCACACACTTCCCATTTACTTGGGCCCTTGACTCCGATACTCCTTTTTGCAAGACATAGATGACTGAACACACCCAGAGTTGTCATCTTCAGTAAATAGGATGAAGTCAAGAAAGGTCATGTATAATAATAATATATGTATAATAATACATGCTATTTGTTACATGTATTTTTACGAGGACAACCGAGACAACTGCTTTCTTGGCATGTACAAAAAGACAGAAAGCGGCACTATAAATACCAGGGTTCATGTTCTGCTTTCAAGATTAGTCTGTCTAACTTTAGATATGAATAGTTTTCGAGGTTTTTTTTCTGTGCCTTGCATTACAGTATACAGTACAGGGATATATTATACAGGATCTGTCTGGCTTATTGTCCCATTTTTGCTCAGGTGTTAGCATTAAGTATGCATTGAGCGTAAAGAACAATCAATATTTTTCTATTAAAAATGGGCCAGATGATGTGATTATAATGTGAAAGGGGATGACTAAATTAACTTAATCTACCAAAGAGACTTATGACCCAACTTTGCAGTTCCCCTCATCTCCATGAGTGTGATTGTTTTTTTTGTTTTTTTGGCCTACAACTTAACTCTCTGCTGCTCTCATCAGCATAATTCCCAGACACATCAGGCAGCCATTTTTAATAATCACACTCTACAAAAGCCCACGGCGCACTACCTGCCCAGCACCCAACAGCAGACTGACAAAGTTAAAGAACTAGTGAACGTAGCGAAGCATTTAGCAACTAAAGAGCCAGATATTTCCCTCCACATCCATTTTCTAAGGTGATCATTGTATTTTTTGGCTTGCTTCAACAAATATTCAAAATGCTCAACTTTTGTTATGCCTGCAGCAGAACTTGATAATTTCATTGTCGCTAAAAGACAATTAGTTAAGTAATCAACTAATGAAAACTGTAGCAAATAAGTTGTTCTTTGGATGTTTTACCCTTACCATTTGGACTAGAAACAAGTCATTAAAAAGGATCTAAAAAACAACTGAAATAAAATAAGACAAAACAAAAAAAGTTACAATGCAGTGTAAAAAATGTAAAATGCTTTACATAAAACTTTAAAGGGAAGTGACAAAAAAAGTTATTAAAAATGATCTAAAAACAGCTAAAATAGAATAAGACAGGTATAAAAAAAATGCAAAAGTTGGCAAGAAATGGCAGCATTCAAGCATTTTCAAACACATATTTTCCTAACAGGGATGCAACAATTAAACAAGGCCCTCCATCAAATGAGGACTAATGTAAAGCAGATGATAACACTGGTTTGTCCTGCCTGTAATAGTCTATTATCAATACTACCTTTCTACTGTTTGTTCTTAAGCATAAGCATAAGCTGAGCTATTTGTCATTGACCCTAAAGGGTGCTGACATATTTACTGCTTCCTTGTTTCAAGTGCCTTTACAGCGCTCGCTGTACATCAGATGTGAGAATATAAGTGACAGACACTGGGGCGAGGGAGGGGAGCGGAGGGGGTGGAGGGTGGGGTGTTGCGCCTTGCTGAGGAAAGTACCTAAAGTATACATCTGGACCTCAGTGTCCTTTGCAGCAGCACCACGCTCCACCCAATCAGGCGCATTATTCTGCAGAGGATGTTTCACTACCGTTTCGCTCTGACCAACACTTACATAAGTCATTCTGAAAAAAAGGGAGCAGGCCTCCACCCTGCAAAACCAAACACCCAGTGACCAGTCAAGGTTTTAGAAGGCCAACATAATCACACTCACTGCTTCTTGTTCCAAGTGGAAATGACATATAAGGTGCACTGTATGCGGTTGAAATGATCGATTCTCCATTTAAAATGGATCTTTGTTTGAGCGATCTGATATCGATTATCAAAATCTCTAAATCACTCTTTGTTAAGTTAAATTTGTTAATATGAGGTTAGTCCTGTTAAGTACTAAGTACTTTAAACTAACTTTTTGGGGGTCTATTCTTAAAGTTAACAATAATCTGGAGCATTGTAAAAAAAAAAAAAAAAAGTTCTCTGAGAATCTCTTTTATGTCCAAAAAACCAGGTATTGTGAGTGAAATTTCCCTAAAGTAGCTGATATTGAATCGTAAATTTAATCGAATTGGGAACGTATGAATAGGAATTGGATTGATTTGGGAGATCCTCGGCGATACCAGCCCTTAAAAAGAGTAAAATGGGTTAAGAGTCTAATTTAAAGCCCTGCTGAGACAACTGGCCTCTGGTCACAGACATGTAAAATCATCTTTCAGGTCAGTTTGTAATTTTATTTTCACTTTAGTTCTTTTTTGTCTCATCAATCCATTTCAACTGGCCATCGCTCTGACCACAGCCCTGATTTAAATGCATTTTATTTTGATAGTTTGACTGATGGACGTGCGTAAAAAAAACATTAGTAAGCTACTGAGATATCTCATTATATCAAGACAAATTAAGTCAATTCCGCACTGGGACTTTTGTGTCTGCTAACGTCTATCTACGGTGACTCGTGTCCAAATGTGGATGAAATCAGAGATCAAGGACATTCTTTATCCATTGGTTCATGGTTGACGGGCGCTTGAGTCATAACGTGTGTGACGATCACAGAGAAAACACTGATAAGAATAAGATACTATAAGGCCCGTCTATTGATAAAAAAACTGAACTGACTTATACATTCCATTTTCTCTGCAGACATGTTTTTATGCACATTTCCTGCAGAGAGATGCACTTCTACATACAAATACCATGCCATTAAATTCAATAAAACTCACATGCAAAGTCCTTATACAATGTGCATTCACCATTGAGTCATTCTATTTTTTCTTTTGCTTTGCAGATAGCAGTTAGTGGAGAATGGTTGAATACACATTGGGAAACCTTGATATAGCTCTAGTACATACGATAGATTTATCCAGAGTCCTCCCCTAATACAAATAAAAGCAAGCAATACAACAAACCTACAAAACACACACAAAATATATACCTATCAAAACATAAATCCAGCAAAAAGACAAGACAAACAGAAAAAAAAAAAAACATAGAGTCTGACTATGAATACAACCGAGCTGATGGCTGATGTTGCTGTAATTTCAAGCCCTCAAAGCCCTCCTTTTCATCTGCATTTCATTCAGCTTTTCATTTTTCTAAACAAACAGCAGGTCAATCAATGCCTATAGAGCCGGTACAATAGGTGGCATTAGCATTGTTTTAGCCACCTGTGCTAGCAAACGTGCAGCTGAGATAGAAGGCAGCTGGTGCCAGGGACTTTCCACAATGTGTGTGTGTGTGTGTGTGTGTGTGTGTGTGTGTGTGGTGTGTGTGTGTGTGTGTGTGTGTGTGTGTGTGGTGTGTGTGTGTTAAAGTGCATGTTTCTGCATTTGGGTAAAAAAGTGTGAGAAGACATGCAGAGATCCTAATCATGCATAGGTTTTCTATGCATGTTAAAAAAAAATTGAAAAATGAAATGTGTCTGTGTGTGAGTTTGAGGGAAAATAACAGCATAGGATAGTGAGTATTCTTATTCATTAGTGTTATCATTGTCTGGCTTGCAAACTGCAGCTGCAATTTGATTTTAATGCAACAAAGAAACAGACTCAGAAAAGGATTTATTTCCAAGCAACACTTGCAAGGAATTTATTCATAAGATAAAATAAACATATTGAAAGGAAATAAACACTAAATGTAAAAGACAGGGGATATAGTGTGTGCTAAGATGCACATATCACAATAAGGAGATGTTTGAGCCTGTATTCAAAACTCTGAAAATATCCCACGGACATCATGTAACCACAATGTTGAAAATTTAAATAAATGAGTAAAGATTAAAAAGGATAACAAATGAAGCCTGATGCAGTTTTGAAACAGCCTAGGCCGTAATCTACTTTTGATTTCACTCGTTTGACGTCACTACATCTTCTTAGTTCGGTTATCTGAAGAGAATGTGTTCTATTTATTCAGATATTTTGATGTGGGATTTCTAGTCCACTTTACCCCCCCCCCAGAAAAAAATGTGGCAATGTGATGTGGCAATACAACAGTGTCCTATCACTGTGCCTGTCACTGCAGAGTGACAGTTGGGCCCTAGAGTCTTTAAGTCTCGGTGAAAACTGACTGTTTTGAAGCTGTAGCCCACGGAGGAAGCAAAGGCTCAGCGGGCGAGACAGGAGACCAAGCAGCGCTGGAAATCCCCTTCCCTCAGCAGGCCGGCCTCGTCTGAGACACACAGGGCCCACATCAAAGGGGCTGCTGCTGTTCTCATCACCCTCCCTCCTTCTGTCTTTCTATATGTCTCACTGTCCTTCTGTGTCTTTACCCCCTCACCCCTGTCTCTGTTTCCGTTCATATACATGTGTCTTTGATCACCGAGTTTTTAAAAAAAGTGTCTCGAGGAAATGAGATCGTATAGGCGGCCTACCCGGGTATTTTTGTATTGTTGGTCGATGAAAAGTCAAAAAAATGGTGAAAAATGCAGATCAGTGTTCCCAAAGCCCAATATGGCGTCCTCAAGTGTCTTATTTTGTCCACAACTCAAAGAAATTCAGTTTACTGTCACAGAGGAGTGTTTTCACTCCTCCTATTATTACTATTACTATTAAGAAACTGTAATCAGAGGATTTTGACTCTTTTTTTTTTTTTTATGGAAAATGACTCAAAATGATTAATCGATTATCAAAATAAGATAGATATGGATTGTCCCATCCGGGAGATTTGTTTTCAGTCTGTTTCATGCATATGGTAATATACACGGACAAATACATCAACAGATAAAATAAAGACACAACCACATTTACAACATTGACACCGGATCTACACAAAATAATGATAATAATAATTTTGCGATTCAGTTCTGCAGGGCAGAAGCTCGCATTCATAGCATGTAAAGTATTTGTATCAGTGACTCGCATGTGTGCTATGATTAATAACAGAGATGTATCAGCACACATGGCAGTCAGGTGCTGTGTAATTTATATCGTTGAGGCATGTGGTTAGACTTACCACCTTTGAGTAAATCAGAATTGAAAATGCTTGCTAAACTGGTCTCCCCAGAACATTAATATAATGTGGTGTGTCCCCACCCCACCATTCAAAGCCCGCAAAAATCTCAGGTATGCTCGAAAGCAGCCGACAGCTCGAGGCCAACGCGTGAAAAAACCGTTTGTACACAACAGTGGTGACACGTGTTTACTCAAGTACTGTACTTAAGTACAAATGTGAGGTACTTCTTTTCTTTTTCTGCCATTTTCTACTTTTACTCCACTACATTTCAGAGGGAAATAATGTACTTTTTACTCCGATACATTAATCTGACAGCTTTATCTACTTTACAAATAAAGATATTTGCACATAAAACATACATACATACATACATATATACATACATACATATACATATATACATACATACACATAGGCCTACAAATCCAACTGAAAGGATTAGCCGATTAAACTATTTGGATTGTTTCCAGTTTCTAAAATGTGAGGATTTTTCTTCCTTAAGTACTTCAACAACATTTTGCTGATGACACTTACTTTTACTTGAGAAACGTTTTCAATGCAGGACTTTTACTTCTAACAGAGTGTTTTTTACAGTGTGGCATTACTGCTTTTACTTTAGGAAAGGATCTGAGTACTTCTTCCACCATTGGTGCACACATGCATATCCTCGGCTGCACCAGTGAACACTAAGTCACAAGGAATGGCATTGTGAGTTCCCAGTTCTGGGTTTTCCCTCTCGCTGATTGCTTGATGACTGCTGTGTGTCTCATGCTCCCAAAATGAAGCAGCTCGGATGCATAAAGTCAGTTTCCTCTCTGCTTGTACAGACCAACGACTGACACTCAGTCTTTAATAATCAGATTCCTTTGGGTCCAAACTGGTTTAACCCTCATGTTGTCCTCGGGTCAAATTGGCCCATTTTCCTATGTCAATGTTCTCTTTAATTCCCCAAAATAACATGATTGAGTCCACATAACACTCTTTGGCAAGTACAAAATAACTTTCATTAATGTAGGGGTGTCTTTTAGTTAATTTATAGCATTTGAAAAAGTGTTTTTTGAAATGGTATTGAGTAAAAGTTGACATATTCCAGTCTGTGCTTATCCATCAATATCCATTCTTTTAATTTTACTCTAAATAATTCCTAATTTCTGCTTTTCTAACTCAAACGTTAGGTATAATTTCCTAAAAATGAGGTTTATTGACCATAAAATTCCAAAAATAACTGTAACACTAAAGTTAAAGAGTTAAAAAAAGTGACAAATATTGGAAAAAAAAGCGTCAAAAGTGTTGAAAAAGGGACGAAAACGTGAGAAAAAGTTAAAAACATTGATAAAAAGCGGGAAGACAACACAAGGGTTAATGGTAGCCAGACAGATTCTGTTAAGAGGATGGAGGAATGTCAATCCAGGGTTGGGTTAGTGAGCTGGCTAGAGGGGCTGCATTTGAAAAAAATCCCATATTTCCCATAATATCCCAATATTTACACCAGAACATTGGGAAAGTACTTAAGCTTTCTGAAGGGCTCCTAAGAAGCTTTGATCTGGGCTGAAGCGTATACTATGTACTTATTGTTGTCCTAAATACATTTGTTTTTTTTTGGTTTACTCTCTATTTTATTGCTATTTTGTTGTATGTTCTAGAATGTTATCAATATGTCCTCTTTTCTTGATTTTTGTCTAAGTGGTGAAGACGAATGGGGGGTTCAGGGGGAGTGGAGGTGATGTGTTCATGTTGTAAATTGTGTATTTTGTATACCACTTGAAAAAATGAATACAAATTCTTGGTCATGAAAATATTTCAATTCCAAAAAAAAAATAATCCATTCCATTTCACTCTATAAAGTTTTCATCTATCAATGTTTTACTATTTTATGAAGATTTTATTTTGACGTGATTTTTTTTTATGTCTTTAGTTTCAACCTGCCAATTCTATTTTGTCCTAAAATCATTCAAAAATCTTGATTTGGCACACATTGTCTGAACTTACTGGCCTATAGTAACTCCAGTTAGACGTTCTTGTTAAATCCAGTACTACCCTCTAGTGCACTAACTAGGGACAGCAGAATGTTGCCCGTTCTAAGATCTTTTCTCGACCAACCCAGTAGTGGTGCACATTAAAGCTGAAACAATTCCAATTTTTAGGATTTTCAAATTAAAAGGCTTTTCAAGCTGCTAATTAAAGCTATATTTTAATGCTTTTTCAGGCTGCTATAAAAACAAAATTTCCTGTTTAGACAGACTCTGTGTCTATGACCCCATTCTGATGTAGGATTTCAAAATTAAAGGCTTTAAAAATGTCCATTTAAAGCTATATTTCAACTATTTTTTGTGCTGATTGGAAAAAAAAGGAAACCTCTTGTTAAGACAGACTCATTTCACCTCAGGGTGATAGTACACCACCCACAGACTGTCACTTGGGTAATATCACGCCATGTAAGATTTTAAAATAACAGGCTTTAAAAATGTCCAAGATATATTTCAACTCATTTTTGAGCTGATCGAAAAAACAAAACAAAACAAATCTCTTGGGCTTTGAAAATGTCCAATTAAAGCTATCCAGACTACATGATAGTTCTGTATAACTCTCACTACCATAACCTTTTTAATTGTGTTAAAAGTAACCCAGATAGAATCAATTATGAACATATTGATCTCTCAGCAGATATGATAGTTAGGGCAGCAGATATTTGTATATGGACTGCATTACAGCAGAAAATCTAAAATATGCCAGCTATAAGCTCTGCCCTCTACTTTCCATGTGCTTTAATGGTTGTCTGATTAATGGTGTCCTGCCAAATGCCATTATGTCTGTAATGCTAGTGCCGGTGCTTATTGACAATTATTAACCTATTGCATTAGCAATATGTTGGGATAAGGAATACATAAGGATTATAGGAATGCATTATAGGAATGCAAGGAATACATCTTGTCTAAAGTACTGTAACAAATACTGATGTTCCTACTACTGACAATAAGTTTGGGTTCAAAAGAAAGCATGGAACTGACCTGTGTATCTATGCTCTTAAAGAGATTGTGTTCAGCTACACAAGCCTGAATTCATCTGTATTCCTATGTTTTATTGATGCGTCAAAAGGCATTTGACAGAATTAATCATGAACAATTGTTTGCAAAATTGCTAGTGTTACGCCCCAGACTAGCGGTGCCTATAGGACGCAACTTGAACTAAAAAAAGGCCCCATCTTCCCCGTCTACCAAGTAGACACAAAACTATGTTTTAATGTCACATTAAGTAAAACTTATAATTAAACATAGGTATATATAACTTAAATAAGGCTTCAGGGTGGCCTACCACTAAAAAAACAAACAAAACAACCCTGTCTAGAAAGTCAGATATTAACCTAAAGAACCAAAATATGGCAAAAGGAATGACAAACAACTTACCTTCCTAACTGATTAAACAGAAGAAAACTAAATTAACACACCTGACACAACAGCTGAACAAAGAGAAAGTGTCGCCTTGGGAGGGGAGGAGGATGAGGAATGCCTGCTGTCCCCTGACAGCCGCCATCTTGCCTCTTTAAATATCCGGTGAGCCCAAGCTGCAGCCAATCATGGGTTGGGCATGTCTGCTTCCACCAGTTATCTCCCAGCCATGGCAGAGAGCTATTTGCATGTAAAAAAAGAGGATAAAACACAGGACACATGCACACACAACAAAACAAAAACAAATATAACAGCAGTATTAACACTAGATAGAGATGCCCTTAAATAGTTAGTGAGAATGTTAGTGTTTTGGTATGCCCATCAATGGTTTCAGGTTAAATGGGACACTGTTGTATCCGCTCCATTCTCTGTTAGTAATGGAGTGCGGCAAGGAGGTATTTTGTAAAATTTTCAAATCAGTTAAAAAGAAAAAGTCTCGTGAGCAACACTATTGATAATCATTTTATATATGGAGACGACCTGGCCCTGCTCTGTCCACACATTGTTGGGCTACACCAGCAGCTGAAGGTGTGCTCTCGCTATGGCCTTGATCATTTCAATTTCAATTTTATTTATAGTATCAATTCATAAGAAGAGTTCTCTCGAGACACTTCACAGATTGAGTAGGTCTAGACCACACTCTATAATTTACAAGGACCCAACAGTTCTAGTAATTCCCTCCAGAACAAGCAACAGTGACGAGAAAAAACTCCCTTTTAGGACAGTTTATATACTATTGTTAGTGTATATATGCAGTATATTGTATATACTGTATATATACACTATAGTTAGTGTATATATACAGTATATTGTATATACTGTATATATATATATATATATATAAATCTCCACATTATCAAGTCTTTGAACTGAGCATGAATGTTCATATTTTATCTTGGTAACAGTCTGACTAACTGATTCTAAATCAGAGTCCACCTGCGTAACCTATTCCAGAGCTTTCAACCAGCTGATCTGAGATGTGGTTGGAAAACTCCAGAAAAAGCAAGTAAGTATATTTTAAATTAAGATAGTTTTGTCTTATTTCTTTAAAAGGTGTGCTTTCTTAGCAAGAGTTAGATGAGAAGATGGACCTTTTATGCATTTTTTTCTTCTGTTTTTTTAAACAAACAAGGTATAACATGTTAATTAGTAAGCTTTAGATGCTGGTAGGTGGATTTTGTGGCTAGCTGTTTTTGTGCTAAGCTAATCAGCTTCTGGATGTAGCTTCATTTTCAGTGTACAGACATAAGAGTGCTTTCAATCATCTTCACCTCAAGAAATGAATAAGCGCATCGCCTTAAAACAAACTATTACTTTGAAACAACTTAAATATGAACTTATAATGTAATGACCTATTATATTTATTTAAAGCTATAGTGCGTAGTTTCTGTTACCCTCATGAGGAATTCTAAGTAATGACAACAACACTGTCAGCGCATCCACATAATACAAGCCCTCCTGTTTTTTCCATGAGTCGTCAAGGACAGAAAGTACATTGTGTTCAATGGGGGGGGAAAAAAAATGTTTTTTTACACAGACACTTAAAATAATAACTTTTAAAGCTGTAATTGCAATACAGCAATACTTTGGAGCCGTGATATTTTTGCTAAAGGTTATTATACCGGCCCATGCCTATGTATGTTATCCAGATTGTGAACATGGCTTTGTTTGACTGCCGAGCATGTCAGTGGTGGTGACAAGTGTGACTGCTGTGGAGGTGGTTCTGGTCCACAGAAACCCACTATAACCTCAAAATGGACACATTGTGTAGCGAGTGGACAGGGTCCCTGACCTCAGAGCAGTCTGCGTACAGAGCAACACAGGCTCTTTGTTGCCCGAGACAAAGACAAACCCTCAGTCGCACTGTCCACAAAGAGTCTTTCAACGCGCAGACAGGATGGCAGAACTTCCAACATTGACTTAAAGTGTTCATGTTATGCTAATATTTAGGTTCATAATTGTATTTAGAGGCTATATCAATATATGAGCATTTTAAAATAAAATGTTTGACCAAGAGACAGTATGGAGACAATAACTATGATTTTATTAACAGTTTATGTCAGTGTTACTTACTAAATTAATGGAAAATACAGTATGCTTAGTCAGTTCAGTAAAAGAAATAGATAAATATCAAAATATTTACTAAAAATGTAAGTTTGCATGTCTTTATACATACTTAGAGCAGGCTGTTCTCATGAACCATTAGTACATATAGCTACGAAAAGTAATGCACTGGAATTCGTATGTATTCAACGTATTTGTTGCTGTGTGCAACACATTTACTGGCGCTGTATAAGATAACTTAGAGCCGTGTAGGGAGGGGGTCAGGGCAGATGGGTGGGGTTATGAAACACAGAGCTTTTTAAGTGGGAAAGCAGAGTTTGTGTCCCAGAAGAAGAAAACACAAGACTTTCACTCAGGAAAATTGTCCAGGAGTACTACCGGAAACCTTTTACTAATCTTAGCTAATCATTTTGGTGCCTAAACTTAACAGTTGTAGCTATTGGTATGTGGCTCACAGTAACATTTCCTAGGCTAAATTTAACCGTAAAGACCACTCAACTTAATGGTCATGTGATCAGTCGTCATATGACCGGCCAGCGGTTGCCTAATTTCGAAAGGATATCATACGAATTGGTGAGCATAATTTTTCGTGCGATATCATATGAACCTGTCATGAGAATGCGGTGCTTAGTGTAACAATGCTCCCTGTTATTATCAAAGGCTGACACACCACATCCATAGTAGATAAGGTAGAAAATAAGAGCAACATTGAACCCGTTTTCATTGTTGTTTTTCCTAACAAATGCCAGAAAGTCTCGTGGTTCACGGATGATTCAATAACCAAGGCTAAATGTGCTCAGTGCTTCCACACAGACATCAAGTGCAATACAAGCTTGATAAGCATTGATACAAAAAACACAGAGCAAATTAATATGGGAGGGAGTGTGCAAGTGGCCGGCTCTTTGATGCAGCCAGGTGTATCAAGATTGCACCAGTTTGACCAGATCTGGACAAAAACAGCTGTTGTACATGCATCAAATAATTAGAAAAACTTTATCCAAAGGCTGAGTGTATTCACTGAAACAAAGGCTATTTCATTTCTTCTAACACTTGAAATCATATATATATATATATATATATATATATATATATATATATATATATATATATATATATATGCTTTGTCCAGATCTGTCACTGACTTGGCTGTATTGGTGATTTAGGCACAGTGTCCGGTCGATCAGAGGCACAGGGGAGCAACATGTCACCTTCACTCCACAGCACATGTTTACATTGTGGAGGCTGCCGTAGCAACTGATAACGCAATAGTTGCTGGATAATGTAACAACTGACCAAAAGGGAGAACTCTCGTTCTAAACGAGCTAATTATAGAAACGAAACCAGACAGTGGCAGGTAGATTGGCACATGATAGAACATTTTCTGACTCAGGTTGCATGTTTTGCACAACACTCATGTAACTCAATGCAACCGGAATATGTCGCTCCATTATCCAGTAGGGATGTAACAATACACTCAACTCGCGATTTGATGCGATTCACGATTTGATGTTCACGATACCATTTTCTTACGATTTTTTGTTTTACAGAATGAGCTGCAGACCAATGACTGAAACCTTTTACTTTACATGAACTGTGCAAAACGACACGTGTCTCTTATCAAAAGTTAAAATAAAATTGTATTTTATCTTAAATAACAAAGATCAGATTTTAAAAAAGGATTTTTAAAACAAATCCCACATTAAAATAGCTCAACAAATAAATAAATAAATAAATAAAAGTCTCTTCAATTAGATCAACTAAGAAGACGTGGTGACGTCTGAAGTCAAAGTCTCAACTGGAAGTAATCTTTACACATTTATATTGATTTTTAACTGATAAACGATGCATCCTTACATCCCTATTGTTCAGTATTACTTTTATCAATTGTTACACTGTTGCAAAGGGACTTTTTAGTGGAGTACCTCCACCCCTACTGTCCTCGCCAGACGACCACAACACAGCAGCCCTGCCCACCTGAAGCCGTGTAGCACACAAACCAAACGGTGCTTGGTGAAACAAGACGATGTTCCTTCTTCAACGAACAGACGGACATTAAAAGCGCAAACGTCCATTTCTGGGGTTAGTTAGGTTGCCGTGACGATAGCAGGGACTGTCATGGTGTTCGAAGGTGCCCGATTTTCATTCTCGATCTGATAGGTCACATCGGGGAGCGCGGCGGGCACGTCCTGCTGCTCCGGCATGGCGATCGGTTCGTCTTCATCTTCCGGAGACTGCAGCTGGTCAAAGGATCGCTCGGCTTCTTCTGACAGCCGGTTTTCCTCGTTCTCCTCCTCCCTCTGACACGGAGACACCAGAAGGAATTACATCAGCTGGCAAGCAAAATCACATGAACATGCATTCTAGGGCTGGATCTGAATATTCAAATAATCGTTGTTGGGGTTTTTTAAACGTGCATGCAGGCTGAAATTTCCTGTGGTGTATTGTCGGGATTAAGCCGCTAGCCACCGGCTAATTTATGCAGCGCTATGTCGTCCATCTCAGCCGAGAATGAGAAATGTTGAGTCACAAGCAAGCAGTCTGACATATGTAGAGGTGGTTATACTGAAGCAGCCTGCTGTCGTTTTCAGGCGATTTGATAAAAGTAAAGATAGTACAGCCCTGCATAATGCCAATACAGTGAGGCACTGGCTCACGAAATAAAGCTGCCTTCAAGTGCAGTCAAAAAATGTTGGTTCCTCCCACCACTGTCACCAAAGAAAAAAAAAAAAAGGTACAGCCTAAATGGATTCATACGTACAGAACCTCAGTGCAGCATACCTCTTTCTTCATCCTGTAGTATTCATCAATAGCATACTGATATTTGGCTGATGTTATCCCAAACAGGGAGGCCATCCTCTCCCCCAGGTAGTCGCACGCTGGAAAGCAATAATAAAGAGAAATGTATTTAGAAGAAGATAAAATACAACTCTACAAAGTATTCTAATAATAAAGTCAATAATGATGCAGCAGCCTGTTGGGACTTATCAATTACTACAATTCTTTCTATTATGAATTAGGCAATATATATATATAAATACACACAGTACAGGCCAACAGTTTGAACACGGCTTCATGACTATTTACATTGAAGATTATCACTGAAGGCATCAAAACTATGAATGAACACATGTGGAATTATGTACAAAAAACAAAAAAGTGTGAAATAACTGAAAACATGTCTTATATCCTACTTTCTTCAAAGTAGCCACCCTTTGCTTTTTTGATAGTGCTGCAAACCCTTGTTGTTCTCTCAGTGAGCTTCATGAGGTAGTCACCTGAAATGGTTTTCACTTCACAGGTGTGCCTTGTCAGGGTTAATTAGTGGAATTTCTTGCCTTCTTAATGGAGTTGGGACCATTAGTTGTGTTGTGCAGATGTCAGGTTATTACACAGCCAACGGCCCTATTGGACGACTGTTAGAATTCATATTATGGCAAGATCCAATCAGCTAAGTAAAGAGAAACAAGTAGCCATCATTACTTTAAGAAATGAAGGTCAGTCGGTCCGGAAAATTGCGAAAACTTTGAATGTGTCCCCAAGTGCAGTCACAAAAACCATCAAGGGTTACAACAAAAACGGCTCACATGAGGACCGCCCCGGGAAAGGAAGACCAAGAGTCACCTAACCCAAACCCCTAACCCTAACCCTCAATTTGGTCCCATAATGAGTTTCATCTATTCAACATGGCTTATTGCTGAGAAAGAATCTAAGAGTACATGTAAATGGTACATGGATAGTCCACTCAACAACAACTATTCCCTACTCACTGGGGGGGGGGGGTCTCATTCTCATC
>NC_045750.1:22206101-22210865 GCF_008692095.1 Etheostoma spectabile | reverse complement strand
AGCTCTAGGGGTATACATGGGCTTTGTGACTTTAATGATCTGAGACTGTCTTACCAATTGCCTGGAACATCTTTTTTTCTGTACTTTTCTGTACTGCAATCATCTATGAAAGCATATGGAAAACCATTGGGCTCTCCTCTTAATACCCACCCTTTTGACTCCATTCTGTACAATAGCAAAAAAGAGGTTCAGTCTCCCAAATGTATTCACTTATACCGGGATGCCTCTTATAAAACCCTCCCTATCTTACTAGGGTGGTCTGGCGATCTGGAACGCTACAGCGAAGGTGATTCACTGGACTGGGATAAACCCAGACCATCAACAGATCCATTTCAATAATATCCACAGGACTTACCTCACCCCTAGGAGAAACTTTCTCATGAAACGTTAACCATATCCAAGCTGTACCGTCTGCTCAGATGGACTTATAGGCTCATACATGCATGTGTATTGGGAATGCAAGGACGTGAAGCTTTTTTGGGGTGAGGTCTGTGCTGTACCATGTTCTCCCACTGTGCTACTTTTGAATGATACCTCCTTAATAAAGATGACAAGCTGGAAAATATGTATGCTCTTAACAGGCATCACTGCTGCCAAGAAGATGCTGGCTTTACGCTGGAAACCTCCACATACAATCACTAAGTCCCAATGGATTAAGACATACATAGACATAGTTGATATGGAGCTATCAGTGGTAAGAATGCACAGCTAGAACCAACACTATTTTAGCTAGGCAAACAATGGCAGATAAGATTAAGAAATTGCTGTAATTCACTACCTGTAAGTGCATTTTTTGTTTTGTGGTCTCTCTTGTCCTGTAAGAGTTTTAGAGAGATCCAGAGGTGGGTGGGGTGGGGGTCGCCTCTAAATTTTTTTTTCTTCTTAATCTATTTTATTGAATATTTTTCTTCTCTAATATGTAGTTGTTCACAAAAAAGCGTGCACACTACTTGTTGCACACTAGTTGTTACACACACACACACGCACACACACACAGGGATGTGCAGAAGCACACAAACATGCAAAAGAATAAAAATAAAAATATTACGGTGCAAATTTGCCATCATAGAAACTCGCCAAGGTACAAACACGCCTGACTTTTAAAGATGATGGGAGATGACACTGATTGGTTTATTGCATGTTGCGCCTAAAATACACATATGAATAATGAAGACACACTTTTGCACCATGCGCGAACCGTTTTTTCCGCTGTTGAACTAGAAGTGGATTCATACAGGCCTTAAACACAACTACACCAGGCATATTTTAACACAATTCAAATTGTGCAGAGGGTATTATTTCCACCCGTCATTCTGACTGGAGACTATTAGAGTTTTCGGGCAACAACTGGTAAATACCAGGCCAGGGAAACTCAGCGGTGGTGATCTACCCTGGTTGTGACGCCGGCTTTATGATACCAGAAAACTTGAGTCAAGCTCAAAGATAGACAATCATGCTTCATGATACCGGCCCGGGGTCCATCAGGTTGCCAAAAAAATAATGTTTACTAACCTGAGATGGTGGATGTGGCAGCTCTCCACATGTGAAACCAAAAGTATGGACCCCAGGTCAACTTTGACTGCAACACAAAAACATAGAGCCAAGAGGACATTTATGAATTTTAGTCATAGACTAAATTTATGTAAACACAAATTCCTTGTTACACACACACACACACACACACACACTTTTATCTATCCAGTGGTGGAAGAATTATTCAGATCCCTTACTCACCAAACTGTAAAAAAAAAAAATACTCTGTTAAAAGTAAAAGTCTTGCATCGAAAATGTAACTTAAATAAAAATATGTACTTATCATCAGGAAAATGCCTTTAAAGTATTACAAGTAAAAGCATCACATTTTAGAAACTGGCAAAAAAAAAATCAGTTCTGTGTTTAATCGGCTAATCATTTCAGCTGTAGTTATAGGGAAGTTTAAGTTGTAATAAAACATTTTATAAACTACTGTTTTGTGTGCAACATCTTAATTGGTAAAGTAACTAAAGCTGTCTTGAATGTAGTAAAAAGTACAATATTTCCCTCTGAAACGTAGTGGAGTTGCAGTATAAAGTGGCATTAAAAGTTCCTCAAATATGTACTTAAGTAGAGTACTGGAGTATATGTACTTAGTTACATTCCACCACTGCCTCCATCATAACCCCTTGTCCTCATTGAGTCCCCCCCGTCCCTCCAGCGTTCCTCACCCTCACCGGTTCGACCGGGGAGGACAGCAGGTCTTTCCTCTCCAGCTCCTTGTCCTCTCCCTCCTCCTCGTCGGTGCTGTACTCCTCCATGGTCTCCCCGCTGGAGAAATGGATGATCCTGCGAGGTACCTTCTCCCGATGCTCCTGTCCCTCTCTCTCTTTCAGCACCCCCAGCTCCACACTCTCAAAGCCTCCGGCCGGGTTACGGCTCTGAGTCTGGGAAGACATCACAATCAAGTGTGTTATTATGGGACTATTTTCTTAAGGGAGTCAGTTAGTCAATGCAGCACGGTGGCATCATAGACTAAATGGATATTAACGGTCTATGGGTGGGATAAAAACTGTGCTGCTGGGCCTGGGATAACTTGATGAAAAAAAAAAAAAAAAAAAGGTATTTCTAGTGTAATATCGTGACCAAGCAGACCGACATGACACAGCTGACAAGTGACAACAAGCTACAGGAGCTGGGCTACATCATTAGCCACATTCATTCAAACAAAAGGCTAACGTGATAAATATAAAAGAAAAAGCGGTTTACCGACCTGCGTCGCATTCATGGCCTGTCCTATCGACACATTGACGTTAGTGAGATACAATGATATTTCGGCCATTGTCGCCGTCTTCTCTGAATGAATCTCTGGATGCTGCACCCACAACAACGCCGCCGCCTCTCCTCCGTACCGCTCCGCACCCGGAAGAGCCGTGCATCACCCCCATAGACAGTTAAAGAAATGGACAAGGCGACGCCATAGACTTGCAATTGAGAGCGGTGAAGTCTGTTGGAAGCTTTCTTTAACTGTCTATGGTTAGAAGCACTTTTCCCGGTGATGGCGTCTCACGCTCATCTCAGTAAGCTAGCAAGACTACACAACAGACAACTTCCGTGTACGCTACTTCAAAATAAAAGCACTTTCTGTGACGTTCGCAAGAAAACTAAATTACTGTTAAACAAATAAGGTTGTGTACCTTTTCCCATATGATATCAAATACTGTAAATAATGATGATGGAAATAATCAGTACAACTGTAAGGTACTTTGAATTCAGTATTCTATTTTCCTCCTACATGCCTATTGTACATTTTACTTTTCTATTATAGCCTTAGTATCATGGGTGATAAAACTAATCAGCATCTGAATATGCCACACCTGTGAGGTGGATGGATTATCTCGGCAAAGTAGAAGTGCTCACTAACACAGATTTAGACAGATTTGGGAACAATATTTGAAAGAAATAAGCCTTTTGTGTACAAAGAAAAACTCTTAGATCTTTGAGTTCAGCTCATGAAAAATGGGGGCAAAAATAAAAGTGTTGTGTTTATAATTTTGGTCAGTGTAGTTACTGCAGTCAGAATTCAAAATACTGGACAGAGTGGTTTCCCCTGGCCCCTCCTCTCCAAAGTTCACAGAGATTGCGAGGCTGACGCCGCCTTCACATTGACACAGTAGATTCGGCTGCGAAACGACCAGGAGACATTCTTTTTCTATGGAGATTCGCAGACGGCATGCCAATGGGTTCGAACCGATGTCCAAACAGATGCTCAGATAGAGATTATGAGAGCCAACCAAATCTACAATGATAGCCCAAAGAATAATATCACTACTAATCGCACGGTTGTCTGATACGATTACAGAGACTGTGTTTCTGAATGCTATGTCGGCCTAGCTTCATATTGTCTACTCTCCAAATGTTAGTTGGGACACTGCTAGGCTAGAGTTTCCTTTCCAAGGTGTTTAGTGCTTTTTGTTTCTGTTGACGGAAAATGTGTTGATTCTGATGTTAATTTAATGTGGAACCAGTTGTTGTTGCAACCTGATATTTATGGGTTGGTGTTCCTTTTTTGCTGCCCCGTATCCAATCTTGATCACAGACCAAATTTGAATGTCTCTGGCCGTGTTTCCCCCCTTCTCTCCTCTGTATCAATGTCTCATCGGTTGTTGTGTGTTTTACATGTTTTGCGTTGAGAGACGTAACTTTGGATGCATTATTGTTAGGATTTAGCGAAGTGAAAGGTAGTAGCGACATCCACATATACTTTCATTTTGAACACAGCTTTTTTGATAATGGGTGATCTTTCAATTTTTAAGTTTGGAATTGTGGCGGACTGAATGCTCCTCATAAATGAGCCAGCACTCTGGGCTTACTAATAAAGAGAAATGTCGACATTGCATTGTTACAGGAGACTCATTTATTGCAGGTGGACCCCGGCCGTTTAGCCAATAGATTTTATCACACAATTGCATCCTCCTCAGAAACTTCTAAAACAAAAGGAGTAGCCATTGTTGTCAAACGCAACCTCCCACTTAAAGTGTTATCCTCTTGGTCAGATGATACAGGCAGGATTGTGTACAACAGAGTTTGGTGCTAGGAAAATTGCATTTGTGTCAGTTTATGCACCAAAATTTTAATGGCAATTTCTATAATACGCTCACCAATCAAATGCTGGAGTTAAGTGTGTTCTTTCATTGTTGGTGCAGATTTCAATGCTATGTGGGACCCAAATGTTGATTGGTCAAATGCAGGGACCAGGACTAGGGACCAGGATCAGGCTACAAATGCTCT
>NC_045750.1:22205939-22206091 GCF_008692095.1 Etheostoma spectabile | reverse complement strand
GCCAGCAGCTTGGGGCTTATAGATACTTGGCTAGTAGTTAATTCCACCTGTAAGGATTATTCCCTTTTCTCAGGTAGACATGTTTTTTCAGGATAGATTTTCTTTTTGCATCCTCTCAATTATGTCATTCAATTGATAAAGCGCTGTTACTT
>NC_045750.1:22205219-22205929 GCF_008692095.1 Etheostoma spectabile | reverse complement strand
TATCTGACCATAAAGGGGTCCTTTGCTCCGCCACCCTTGGCCAATTGTCACAACGTGCAGTTAGATGGTGCTTCAAAACTTCTTCACGGAAAAATGAATCCTACAATCACTCAGTTTATAGCAGAATACTAGATATGTGCAGAAATGAATGTTGGCTCTGTAGAAGACCCTAGCCTTTCAACAGCTTCAAGTCTCACTACATGGCCTCAAGTTAGTGTTAAATACTAAGAAAACCAAATTTATGATGTTTTCAAGGGCTTGTTCCCAATCCCCAGATGATATAACTATTAACACACTAAGTGGGGACTTAATTGAAAAGGTTTCATTATATAAGTATTTAGGTTTTTGGCTGGACAACAAACTCTTTCAAAGTTCATGTTGAAAAGCTGAAACTAAGGCTGGGGGTTTTGTTTTTTCTAAATGTTTTGGACTATGGTGATGTAGTCTACGTGCATGCGGCCTCCAGTACTCTCCACCTTTTAGATTCTGTGTACCATAGTGCTCTGCGCTTCTTAACTCTTATTCCCGTACTCGTCACTGTATGAACTGGTAGGCTGGCCGTCCCTAAATCTACATAGACAATTTAATTTGTATATTTCTTTGTACAAGGCCATGTTGGGTAAAATGCCAGCATATTTATGTAATCTCCTCAAGCAGAATTCTAGTTGTTTTCTCTGTTCTTCCAGGTTCCAAGGGGTTTTACTGAGCTT
>NC_045750.1:22197303-22205209 GCF_008692095.1 Etheostoma spectabile | reverse complement strand
TTTAAATTGCATAGCAATTAAAAAAAAAATGCAACTGCAACATGTGACCTGTTCTTTTCCTGTGTGATTTTGGCTATGCTGCATTTCTGTTTAAATTGTAACTGTGCTGTCTTGACCAGGTCTCCCTTGAAGAGATTTCAATATGAAGGGACTTTCTGGTTAAATAAAAACCTTTGGAATTGTGTTTTCCATAAATTTTTCATTAATTGTTTTCTCCAAAGTGGATAATAGGAATTCAAAGCCAGTTAGACCTTTGGCTACTGGAGTATAGCATCTTGGTGTAAACATTGAAAACCAGGGCAAACATAAGAGTTGTGCTTTTATTTTATTATCAACTCTTTAGATTCTCACTGTAGCCAACCTGAAAGAGGAAAGGAAACGTTCATCTGAAGCTCTGAACATCTTGCTAAATGAAGCAGACCAGTACCTGTGGCATTATCAGCCCAGCTGTGATTAACAACCTTGTACACACACTCCACTGTAGAGCTGCTGTCCTGTTGCCACTCAAACCATGACTACCCCTCCCAATACTCACCTGCTGGACGGCTTGATGTCTACTGGCCTGCTGAGTGCTGGGATAGAGGTCCCCTGTGTAGTGAGCGTTCTGCCAGCTGTCCCTTCCCTGCTCAAAGCTTTTGCAGGTTTGAATATACATGCCTGGAGGATGCTGGCCAGTCAGGAACAAGTAGTCATAGTAAGGGTAAGGATTGGGGTGAGGGACCAGGCCTGGTGGCACAGGTCCTCCACTAAATACACTGAGGAAGAATCAGCTTTCCTCAACTATCCTGGTGAACTTCTATCGCTGTGCAATAGAAAGCATCCTGACAAACTGTGCAACAGTGTGGTAGGGGAGCGGTTCTGTTGCAGAGCGCAAGGCCTGCAGCGGGTGGTGAAAACCGCCCAGCGCATCACGGGACTCCACTGCCCGCCATCGAGCACATCCGGAAACGCTGTCTGCATCGAGCTCGCAGCATCCTGAAGGACTCCTCTCACCCAGCCCACAACTGTTTTCTCTCCTGCCCTCCGGCAGGCGTTTCAGGGTCCTCCGGACCAGGACCAGCAGACTAAAGAACAGTTTTTTCCCCAGAGCTGTCTCTTTATTGAACTCTAATCCTCATTGATCCCACTCCCCTCATATACTGACGACTCTCCTCTCCCCTCCTCACACCTGCCTCCTTTTGTTATCTGCAATATTATAATGTTCTACTGCACTGCTGACTGTTACTATAGTAACGACTGTTTACATCTGCACTTTTTGCACTACTTACCTTTTTGCACTACTTACATTTCATTTGCACTGCTGACTGTTTATTTATTTACAGTACCAATTGTTTACATTTACATCCGCACTACCGTACTTTAACTGTAATATGCAATTACTTCCACCGCACTTTAATTCGGATAGTTTCTGCCCAAACTTTACCTTATTTCATTAGTATATTATGCTGTTTGCACATATCTGTAAAAATTTGCAATTATAGTAATATCCACCAATTCCTAGCTGTAATCTTGCTCACAATACCTGTTATCTATATTTTGTATTCATAGGACAAACCCATCTGTAAAACTCTGTTTATAATAGTATTCTTTTCTATTTTATTCATTACATATCCATGTCTTGCACTTACGGACCATTGTATATCCTGCACTTACTGCTATTGCACTTCTGGTTAGACCCAAACTGCATTTCGTTGCCTTGTACCTGTACATGTGTAATGACAATAAAGTTGAATCTAATCTAATCTAATCTAAAGCCTGGTGATGGTAGTGCAATGTAGACAGGAGGGGGTGGTGGCGGCATGGAACCTCCCTCTTCACTCTCAGAGTCATAGTTGCCTTTCTCAAAAGGTTTTCTGTTCCTGGATCAGTTCACCTGCCTGGTACTGTGGAAGAGAAGAGTCAGGCCAGCTCACAACGCCAAGGCCAAGTGGTTGAGGGGCAGGTCCACTGGAGCCAAGCTTCTCAGTGCTAGGTCCTCCGGACGCTCCAGCAGAAAAGGGACTGGGAGGTGCAATAGCCCAGGAAACGCCTAGGAGCAGAAGTGAGTGTTAGAATTCAAGGAAGGCAATGAATTCTGACCGCAAAGTTCCTTTACTAAACATGGGCATTCACTACCCACATCAGCTTAGACATTTAGAGAGCCTGACAGCTCAAGTTAAAGTTTAGCCAAGTTGCATTAGAACTTGTTTGGAGGCAGGGGGAGCTGGACCTGTAGCTAAGCCTCAGCCATATCTGGAAGGTGCATTCTAAAAACTGGACCAAGCTGGATTTGAGACAAAGCCAGAGTCAGCATATGCCAGGTTTAGACCAATTAGTAGCAGTGAGACAGTGATCAAGAGAGGCTTTTTAACAATTAAAATATGGCACACAATGATACTTCACCTTGGTTCACAGGGTAGCTGTAACTCCAACCAGTCAGCAGAACAAGGAGCAAAGCCCTAATTGGAGCTTTTTTCCGGACCAGTATCATTATTGGACATGCTGCATGAAAAGCAACATATGCACAGTGCAGTGTGGGAGCGGAGTGTTATTTTAGTATGTGTAGGTGTTAGACACCCAAAACCTGCTCTCTCTCTCACACAAACACACACACACTATTTCTCCATCTCTAATAGACATTCTTCTTTAATGAAATGTTCACATTTTAGTCATGTTTTATGTTTCATCAACCAATTCTTTTTTCCTCCAACTGCTATAAATTTGACAAATTCAAAGTAATGACCTGATTTAACTTTTGAGGGTGTGGTTTTGGAACCATCTACGTCATTTTGGAAAGTTTGAAAGAAACCAAAATTTGTGATAGAAAGTTTTTGAAAAGGGGTCAAATTTGACCCAAAGACAACGGGAGGGTTAAGTAGCTGCATGCTAACATCAGAGCTGTAATCTTGGCAGCCCATGCTAGTTAGTTCTCCCAATTTCTGGGAGAAATTACTGCTGGGACATAGCTGTAGTATTTGGTTGAACATATTTTGTGTGTTTTGCATGCAGCCCACAGCAAGAGCAGAGCCACTCACCCATGGACTGGTCACACGCTGACACCTGGTGGTGAGTTAGTGAAACTGTAGTTGGCATTTTTTGAATTTAAACATCAAGCAGGAAGCAGGAAGGAACAATGTTAAAGATAAAGAACAGAGTTTTTGGACTTGAATAGAAAGGTCTGTATATCTTTTAAAAAAAAGGATGTAAAATGTGTGTTCAGGAACACTGGCTGTTTGACTGTAATTGAGTCATTGAGGTGAAATAGCACTTTCTTCTCTTTCTTCAGTTCTGATAATGTGAAGCTGGTTTTAAAGAGTTTAGCAGCAGCTGTTTTGAAGAGTTAAATTGCATCTTTCACAACACGTTAAAGACATAGAGGCTTCAGCTGTCTACTCCGTGTTGTTTCCTCTCCTTGTGCTCGGGGTTGGTTTCTTCTGCTTTTGTTTGCAGGCTTGTTTCTTATTGTGAATTCCCCAAACCGGTTCCCTCCTTCTGCTCGAACAGCTTTAGCAATCCGCTGTCAGTTCACTCGAGCTCAAACTGTTGTGTTGAGGCGACCAGGTTGCTGTTGCTGTGAATGTCCGGTGGAAGAGCAGATCACGTGTCTCTCCGTTGATTCCCACCACCCCCTCTCTGTGCCTCTTTGTGTCTGTGTGTGTGTGATGGGGGGTGGGGGGGTCAAAGTGCCTCTAGGAGTAGTGCAGCAGGGGGAGGAACTGTGAGTATGCTCTTTTGTTCTCTTCTCTTCAGCGCACCAATCCTGGCTGTCTGATGTAGAGGCTCATTGCATATTTTCCCATTGGTCCTCTGAGTCTTCACAGATTACCTAAAAAAGGATCACATTGGGTCAGACCGGGTCCTGGTGGTTCAGTATTCATAAAGGGCTCACAACACAACACCCATACCTCTACATAATGTTATTCTGTGTCAGATAAATCCAGTTTTAACTCCCTTACAGACTCAACTTTTATCTTCCACCACAACACAGCGTCTGCTCTCCCAGAGTCCTTTATATACCTCCCAGGAGCTTTAGACTCTTGTGTTAGTTCACTAACACATACACTAAAATTGGAACGATACAGAGAAGATTAGCATGGCCCCTGGCGCAAGGATGACACGCACAATCGTGAAGCGTTACCAATTTTTGGATTTTAAACATATAAAATATCATATTTTGATTTCCATGTGATTATTTATGCAGTAGCGCCATCGGCCGCTGGGGGCGCTGTTGCTGCTCTGGCGCTACTACACAGCTGAGCGGTAGAGCAGCAGAGTGGAGTCTCTTAAAAACTGTTTAACATGGTCATCTCGGAGGAGAAACTACCGCAAAACATGATCCACATGATCTTTTATGACTCTCCTGTCCTCAGGTGTGGATGTAAAGCCCTTTTGTTCACTCCGTGTAAAAGAAAAGAGCCGAGAAGAGGACCTCGCGACTTGTTTTGTGACTAGGCCTAAACATATTTCTGCACTGTTATTAAATCCTTATCTCAAATGCTCTTTAGAAGACATGTTACATATTTACCTTCTTAGTTAAGAGCCGTGTGGAGAAACGGTAGGCTACCTCTATGCCAAAAGTCAGGTAAAAGTTATGACTTGGTTTTCATTGGAAAACAATGTTGTTTTGCATAAAAATTCATCCAAAGTGATATTTTCCGGTGGTTAAAGTCACTAAATGTCTAGTCAATGTCTAGAAAAACCCGCACTCCTCAATAGTCTTATGAAGATATTCTGAAATATAACTATAAAAGGATGACAGACAACACCTTGTTGTCATCGTTTAACCCTAAATATGTGCTGTCTTTCAAAAATAAGATGTGTCCCTGCATGTTTTATGTCTTCTAGACATAAAATCGAGTGTTTTAATTTATTATGATAGTTCATAATTAATTGTGTCGCTAAAAATGTGAAGAGAACACGAAAACACTGTAAGCCAAAGTATTTTTCAATGCCTCCGTCTTTGACCAACATCCACTGGGTAATTCAACAGTCCAGTAGAGCTAACGACAGCTGCTAAATCAGATTGTTGTATATATATTTAATACAAATTTAATAAAAATGGTATATATTTTACTCACATCATGTTCAACCACTATATATAGCCGATAAAGGGTTTTATGCTTTTGTTTAGCATTAGTATCTGCGTATACAGAAAACCCTCATAGAGTTTTCCTACCTGCTGAAGGCCAGCAGGGGGCGGTCGGCACACAGGGAAAAGAAGTCTGAGTGGAGGATGACGTCTTCAGCGACAGTAGCTCTAGCTAGCTCGAGAAAAAAAGTTAGCAGTTAGCAATTAGCTTGCTTTCCACGGTTTACAGAGAGAAATACATTGTAATTTTAACTCTACTGAAAGTAAACTTGCCGCAAAACATGTAGTTAGCGACTAATGTCAGACAGGTTTACGGCGTTTTGTACTAATATTTAAGAAGAATAAAAAAGAATGTTAGAGGCTAGGCTACTTACAAACTCATCGTCTCGGCTCCGAAATGCAGACTGTAGCTTCTTGTAGACGCGCTGAGTTGGCGTTAGATGTCGCAGGCTGTGCCGTGGTCGGTTCATTAAGGGAAATTTAAGGGAGATTTAAAACTGAAATTGGCTTCCGATTAACCACATTAGACCAGGTCCAGATCCAAAACCACTGTACTTACACTTGTCAAATCCGAACTACCCGTAATTCCTCAAATAAAGACAACACGGACAAATAAAGGTATATATATATATAGGTGCTAGCCTTCACTGCCCCCCCACATAAATGCTGTATGGATTCCATAGTTACATGGCTACGACAGGCACAATATTTCCTACTTTTTGACCAACCAATATGGATAAAGAGTGAAAACTTTAGGGGAGAGAGCATTTTGCAGCAAAGCAAGGATCGAGCTGCAGCTCCCCCGTCGGGGGGGGCAAGGAATTTGTGGGATTTTTTTAGGTTGGTGGTTCAAACCCCGCCTGTGGCAAATAAAGAAGGAGACCATACATCAACGAATAGACACGCAACTCGTATAAAAGCTTCATCTGAGTTTATATACATCATCTAAAGAACATTAACATGTTGGCAGCATTAAAGAGTAATGTGATTGGATGGTCAGCTCTCAGTTGTTAATGTTAATGACTGCTGACATGTTTAGACATTAGAGGTAAGTTAACGTTAAATCCTCTGCAACCTATTTAGTCAAAATGCCTCCTAAATATGTCAGTGGGACTAACGACAGAAAGAAATACTAGTTTATACAGTGCTATGTGTTTATTTAGAAATGCTCATTGTGTACAGTAACTCCGAAATCGACCGGAGTTACAATAGACGGCGAATATGTACAGTAAGGCACTTTTGCTAGCAACAAACACTCGGATATTCACCAAATAGCCGTAAAAAAACAGCGTTAAGTCAGTGGGACTAACGACAGACAGAAATTATAGTTTATACAGTGTTGTAAACTCATTTTTTAATATGAATATGAAGAACGGTCTAACAGAAGCGTTGCTATCAATAGCGAAGACAGAATGACAGCGCGCTAAGCGAGAGAATCCAAGATGGCGGTTGTTGGAACAAAATCAGCCATCTGATTGGGGGACTAAAAACATGTCTCGTGTGATTTGTCAAGAACTTGGCATTCGGAACAGTCGGAACAGTCGCACCCTTCTGTGATTGGTTGAAGTTGGAACAAGATGGAACATCGAAGCACCCCACGGAGTATGACCACGCACAATCGTGAAGCTTTCCCAATTTTTGATGATTGTTTGGTTTTATACTAATAAAAAACAGAATATACTGATTTCTGTAGATTATTTCTGCTGCAGTAGTGCCAGCGGCCGCTGGGGGCACTGTTGTTGCGCTGGCGCTACTGCAGCAGAAATAATCTACAGAAATCAAAATATTCTATTTTTTATTAGTATAAAATAAAACAATCATCAAAAATTCCCCCCCCCCATATGGATGTAGTATGGATTCCATAGTTACATGGCTGCAACAGGAACAACATTTCCTACTTTTTGACCAACTCTTATGTATGAAGAGTGAAAACTTTAGGGGAGAGAGCATTTTGTTTGGAAAAATTTCAGAGGATCGAACTGCAACTTGCCCCCTCCCCCGGGGGGGGCAAGGAATTTGTGGGCTTTTTTTTAGTTTAGTTTTGAGGTTTGCGGTTCGAACCCCAGCTGCGGCAGATAGACCAACTGCAGCGGGGTAAGGAATTAGTGGACTTTGTTGAAGTTTTGAGGTTGGCGGTTCGAACCCCAGCTGCGACAGCTAGACCAACTGCAGCGGGGTTAAGGAATTAGTAGACGTTTTTTGAAGTTTTGAGGTTGGCGGTTCGAACCCCGCCTGCGGCAAATAAAGGAGCACATACATCAACAAATAGACACGCTACTCGTATAAAAACTTCATCTGAGTTTGTATACATCATCTAAAGAACGTTAACATGTTGGGAGCATTAAAGAGTAATGTGATTGGATGGTCAGCTCTCAGTTGTTAATGTTAATAACTGCTGACGTGTTTGTTCAGACAATAGAGCTAAGTTAAATTCTCTACAACCTATTTAATCATAATGACTACTAACTTGTAAGATTTAATATTGCAATAACTAGTATGACTCATTATGTTATGTTTTATGTTGTGTTTAATTACAGGAGACTGGATGAAGGGCCCTGTCTAATTACTCAAACCAAAATCAGTCTAGGTGGTGGAGAAAGATATGTCATCCTAAAATGTTTGAGATACGAACAATAAAAGGTTACACACATGCGGCTCATGAACAAGTTTAATCTGACTGTGTATATATCATACATACACTTTAAAGTAAAGGTTAGCAGATATGTTGTGCATTACAAATGATCAGAAATAAAAAAGTTTTAAAACAAAGTGCAGTTTCTGATTTTTATTCATCAACAGTCGTGCAACAGAGAACTCTGATTGGACAGATAGTCTAGC
>NC_045750.1:22196835-22197293 GCF_008692095.1 Etheostoma spectabile | reverse complement strand
GCTGTCTGGATTTAGCCTGCAGAGATCTGAGGACTATGGTTACCTGGTCCTCAGATCTCTGCAGGCTAACCAAAATCCAATTAGTTTACCTTTGAACAACTGGCCCCGGAGTTTAGAATTCCAACACAAAGAAAGAGGAGGGGACGGAGATCAATCCTCATTAAAAAATAATAAATAGGACAGCGGCAGCCTCGGCAGCCTTCCTCTTCCTGTAGGCTGTGGTCCTTGGAATACGCATTACAGGAAGAGGAGGGCCCGGGAGCAGTACTGGAGGAGTGGAGGAGGGAGAGGGCCCGGGAAAGAAGGCGTAGGTGTACTCCTCGAGATGGGCCTGGATGCTTCCCACCTGGAGGCGCAGGAGGAGGAGGAGGAGGAGGCAGTCCTGTTGTTGAGGGGCCGGGCTGCTTCTAGGGGACGTTGAAGGAACAGGGCTGTCCTTGTCCCACCTGGACAGAGGA
>NC_045750.1:22196576-22196825 GCF_008692095.1 Etheostoma spectabile | reverse complement strand
GCTGGAGGGAGAGGCTCTCCAGCCAGTGCTGCTACAGGCACGAGGCTAGTTGCCTGCAGCAGCACAGCCTTTTCCTCTTCTTTCTGGCGCCGAGAGAACCTGGAAGACAAACATATTCTGCTTTTAGACTCTCGAGCATTTATCAAAAAATAAATGACAGTACAGATAACAACACATCAACACTGCTTTATGTTAAACTCTTACCACTGGGACAGGGTTCTCTGATTTAGCTCAAAGAGCTGGATGTCC
>NC_045750.1:22195824-22196566 GCF_008692095.1 Etheostoma spectabile | reverse complement strand
TCAGCCTCGGGCTGGCCAGCACTGCAGGTTTGATGGCCACGTAGTCCGAGAGGACCAGGGCCCACCTGTCCCGACGGATCCCCCCTGATTGCGTGCCTTTTGGGTGGAGCTGGCAGAGCTGGCTGCAAATGGCCTCCACCAGGCGACTGGCGCTGGGCCAATTTGCAGGGCCCGAGTTTGGTGCGAGAAGGTTGCTTAAAGAGTCAATGAGAGCACATAGTGGGTTATTAAAACAGCATGTTGTAATTACAGAAATAATATAATAATATTTGCAAAGAATCTCACCGTTGGAGACTCTCCTTTCCAGGGCAGGAGGTGTTTTTCCCCTTCGCAACCTTAAACCGCCCCTTAAGCTGCCTCTCCCGCAATCTGGGAGGGTAGACCACTCTCCTCTTGTTGTGCTCTGGAAGGTGATGCCAGAGCACAATGAGCCTGTCTACCCTCCTGTCAGAAAGCCCCAGAAGGCTCAGTGCTTCCAGCAAGGCCTGGGCCAGCCTCAGAACATGCTGGTATCCTGGCTGACCATCAGGACCCTGCATCTCCTCCTGAGTAGAAACCCATAAAAGGTAAATTACTGTGAGTAAAGAGAGCACTGGGAAATATTATGTTATATATATATTGGGAGTATATTTTCTGAAATAAACTGATTTTATAATTCAATTCAATTTTATTTATAGTATCAATTCATAACAAGCATTATTTCAAGACACTTTACAGATAGAGTAGGTCTAGACCACACTCC
>NC_045750.1:22195138-22195814 GCF_008692095.1 Etheostoma spectabile | reverse complement strand
TACAAGGACCCAACAGTTCTAGTAGTTTCCTACAGAGCAAGCGCAAGTGCAACAGTGGCGAGGATGTAACAGGGCACAGCAGAGCGTAGCAGGACGTAGCAGGGCACAGCAGAGCGTAGCAGGATGTAACAGGGCACAGCAGAGCGTAGCAGGATGTAACAGGGCACAGCAGAGCGTAGCAGGATGTAACAGGGCACAGCAGAGCGTAGCAGGATGTAACATGGCATCGCAGAACATGTAGCGGGACCATGGCCAGTTGCTACCATGATTTGGAGCCTCCCTGATCCAGAAACGTGCTGGTTGAAAAAGAACATAAGGACTGCCGGGAATAACTCCCCAGAGCTTGGTTAGTAACAGTATTTCTGGGACATGGATGCACATAAATGGAAAGATGGAGGAGAGAGGAGCTTAGTGTGTCAAGAAATCAAAGGAAGTCCCCCAGCAGTCTAAAAGTATTACAGCCTAACTAAGAGAGACGGGTAAAGAGAGAGCCTGGTCGGGCTAGAACTCTCCCCAACCGGATCCCATCTCTCTGTCTAGGGAGATGGGAAGAGAGAGAGATACATCCCTCTGTCTAGAGGAGGTGGATGAGAGAGAGAGAGAGGAGAGGGAGAAGAGAGAGAGAGAGATCCATCCCTCTGTCTAAGGAGGTGGATGGGATGAGAGAGAAAGAGAG
>NC_045750.1:22193321-22195113 GCF_008692095.1 Etheostoma spectabile | reverse complement strand
AGAGCGTAGCAGGATGTAACATGGCATCGCAGAACATGTAGCGGGACCATGGCGACAGTTGCTACCATGATTTTGGAGCCTCCCTGATCCAAGGAAACGTGCTGGGTGAAAAAGAACATAAGGACTCCGGGGAATAACTCCCCAGAGCTTGGTTAGTAACAAGTATTTCTGGGACATGGATGCACATAAATGGAAAGATGGAGGAGAGAGGAGCTTAGTGTGTCAAAAGAAATCAAAGGAAGTCCCCCAGCAGTCTAAAAGTATTACAGCCTAACTAAGAGAGACAGGGTAAAGAGAGGAGCCTGGTCGGGCTAGAACTCTCCCCAACCGATCCCATCTCTCTGTCTAGGGGAGATGGGAAGAGAGAGAGATACATCCCTCTGTCTAGGAGGTGGATGAGAGAGAGAGGAGAGAGAGGGGAAGAGAGAGAGAGAGAATCCATCCCTCTGTCTAGAGGAGTGGATGGATGAGAGAGAAGAGAGATATCCATCCCTCTGTCTAGAGGATGTTGATGAGAGAGATCCATCCCTCTGTGAGGTGTATGAGAGGAGAAGAGAGAGAGGGAGGGAGGAGAGAGAGAGAGAGAGAGAGAGAGAAATCCATCCCTCTGTCTAGAGGAGTGAGGAGTGGGGGAGAGAGAGAGAGGAGAGAGAGAGAGATCCTTCCCTCTGTCTAGAGAGGTAATGAAGAAGAGGAGAGATCCATCCCTCTGTCTGGAGAGTGAGAGGAGAGAAAGAAAAGAGGGAGAGAGAGAGAGAGAGTGAGAGAGAGAGAGATATCCTTCCCTCTGCCTAGCGGAGGTGGATGAAGAGAGAGAGATCCATCCCTCTATCTAGAGAGAATGGATAGAGAGAGAGGGAGAGAGAGAGATATCCCTCCTCTGTCTAGAGGAGGTGGATATGAAGAATTCAGTTATTATTATTATTAACACAGTCATCAGCATCAGTTGGTAGTCATCAGTGAACTTACCTCAGAGTCTGAGGAGGACTGCTTGGAGCAGGATCTTCTGGGCCCGGTAGAGACATGGTGTTGAGGGGCGGCCGGACTTGGCCGCACCTCACCAGTCCTCAACCAGAACGCCTGGAAGTGCAACAGTGGCGTGCGTCCCTGAGGAGGCCGGTTATTGATCCAAATTAATCAGAGTTTTATGTTAACAGATATTTGAACACAAGCTGTGAGAAACATGCAAGTACCTGGGATGAACTGGTTGAGGTGAAGGACTCCAGTGATGTGGACCCTGCGCAGCGATAATCCGGCAGGCTGACTCCCCCCTTTTTCAGCCTGCTGGGTGTACAGCTGAGGTGGGGCCTCTGCGTACTCAAAATATCCTGCACTCGCCCGGAGACAAAAACCGCAAGCGTAGATCCAAGAGGTCTATAACACAACACAAAAACATCTATATTGAGACAACATTACAAACACATTCAGGTACATCAAACAGACAGCTTTAGAGTGAACACTTACTGTGAGACACTCCTGGCTCTGGCTTGTGGCCGAGACAGAGGCTTGCCTGCTACTGCTGCTGCTGCGGTGGTGCAGCAGCAGCCTGGCTCTCTGCTCTCTTTCTCTCTTCCGGACATACTGGGCGGCGTTCTCCATCTGCAATGTCGAGCTGGCGCCTTCCTCCTGAGTTAATTGACAAATTGTACACAGACAATTGTCACATGAAATCTTCTCACCGGTGCTCAGTAAGCAACTATCTTGTAATCAAAATGTTAACAATTTACGGGATCTTTTTGGAGTCCCCAGACTCTGACGGCTCTGCAGGGTCTTAAATTTAAAGTCCCTAAGC
>NC_045750.1:22189722-22193296 GCF_008692095.1 Etheostoma spectabile | reverse complement strand
TGAGAGGGAAATCCATCCCTCTGTTCGAGGCGGTGGGAATATGAGGGGGGGGAGGGAGAGAGGAGAGAGAGAGAGAGGGAGAGAGAGAGGGAGATCGAGATCCTTCCCTCTGTCTAGAGGAGGTGAATGAGAGAGAGAGAGAGAGAGATCCATCCCTCTGTCTGGAGGAGGTAGATGAGAGAGAGAAAGAAAGAGAGAGAGAGAGAGAGAGAGAGTGAGAGAGAGAGAGATATCCTTCCCTCTGCCTAGCGGAGGTGGATGAGAGAGAGAGAGATCCATCCCTCTATCTAGAGGAGATGGATGAGAGAGAGAGGGAGAGAGAGAGATATCCCTCCCTCTGTCTAGAGGAGGTGGATATGAGAGAATTCAGTTATTATTATTATTAACACAGTCATCAGCATCAGTTGGTAGTCAGTCAGTGAACTTACCTCAGAGTCTGAGGAGGACTGCTTGGAAGCAGGATCTTCTGGGGCCTCGGTAGAGACATGGTGTTGAGGGGCGGCCGGACTTGGCCGCACCTCACCAGTCCATCAACCAGGAACGCCTGGAAGTGCAAAGCAGTGGCGTGCGTCCCTGAGGAGGCCGGTTATTGATCCAAAATTAATCAGAGTTTTATGTTAATACAGATTATTTGAACACAAGCTGTGAGAAACATGCAAGTACCTGGGATGAACTGGTTGAGGTGAAGGACTCCAGTGATGTGGAGCCCCTTGCGCAGCGATAATCCGGCAGGCTGACTCCCCCCTTTGTCAGCCTGCTGGGTGTACAGCTGAGGTGGGGCCTCTGCGTACTCAAAATATCCTGGCACTCGCCCGGAGACAAAGACCGCAAGCGTAGATCCAAGAGGTCTATAACACAAACACAAAAACATCTATATTGAGACAACATTACAAACACATTCAGGTACATCAAACAGACAGCTTTAGAGTGAAACACTTACTGTGAGACACTCCTGGCTCTGGCTTGTGGCCGAGACAGAGGCTTGGCTGCTACTGCTGCTGCTGGTGGATGCAGCAGCAGCCCTGGCTCTCTGCTCTCTGTCTCTCTTCCGGACATACTGGGCGGCGTTCTCCATCTGCATGTCGGGAGCTGGCGCCTTCCTCCTGAGTTAATTGACAAATATGTACAAAACAGACAATTTGTCACATGAAATCTTCTCACCGGTGCTCAGTAAAGCAACTATACTTGTAATCAAAATGTTTTAACAATTTACTGGATCTTTTTGGAGTCCCCAGACTCGTACAGGCTCTGCAGGGTCTTAAATTTAAAGTCCCCGAAGCCAACAAGTGCCTGTCCCTCCTGCCCGCGAGCTGGACTGGTACTCAGCTTGATGACATTATGACATCTTTTATATATGAACTATAACATTAGGCAGTATACACAGGTAGTGGCCAGCTAACATGCTTACCCACGTAATAGTCTAAGGCACACATGCTAACATGTACAGTACGGCACTTTTTATAACAAAATACACACTCGGATATTCCCCAAAGAGCCGTAAAAACACAGCGTTAAGTCAGTGGGACTAACGACAGACAGAAATACTAATTTATACGGCGTTTTGCACTCATTTAGAAACTTTTTTTTTGTGTATAGTAACTCCGAAGTTAAGTGAACAATTGTTATCGGTTTAACGGTTTTAAGTTAACTGGTGATAGAGGCAGAGGTGGTGTAGGCGTGGTCTCTCAGGACCCATTCCCGACTAACACGGAAATAAACATTATTATCGCTTTCCTTCTATTTCACATTTATTTGTCGTGTCTTTGTGAAACTTTACGATAAAAACGAGTTGCTGGCATTAATTCCTGCCCCAGACATTATGCAAACACTTGCCGTTGTCGTTACGAATATCAACCGTTGTCTGGCACTGTGTCTCTTACTCACGCACTCCACGGTACACCCCGATCGACTTGTGACTAACACTCACCGTTAAAGCACTGTTTATGAAATTAAGCAAACTGGTGTATTATATAGGCCTACTGTTGGAATAATAATGTGTCGATGTATGTTGCGGGGGACTTTTCATGTTATCTGTTTTTATTGACCCTATCACTTCTATGTTTCGAAATGGGATTTTTTCATATACTGACTCAACTCAACTTCAGCTATCTTCATAGCATGATGTATGTAATATTTAAGGCATAGTGAAGTTTTGGATATTTTAAATTACACTATCTGAATGTTTTTGTGATTTATGGATATCTAAACTTAAAATAACTATAACAATTGGATTGTCACTATCTGAAATTGCATTTTTTCCTAACTATAATGTTGCAACTATTCAGACATTCATAGAGATGCCTTTCTACAACCACACTTGCTCGAACTCCGGCACTTCAGTCATTCTACAATATGTGCCAGACACCCAGAGCAATAAAAAATATGTTTCTCTCCGACCCCTGTGCATATGCAATATGCGTTTCAATAAGCGAGAGGTATCATTTGTATCTGGATGAATGAGTAGGCATTCTGCACATTAAGAACGTGATTGTAAGGGTTGCAATTAACATAACCCTCGTAGCCACATAAATATATTTACATCTAGCCTATAATGGCCTATGTATCACAACGTAATCTGAGCGGATGCACATGTTGCCACATCTGCATCAGCTGGGTGTAAACCTCATATGTAGCTTATGTTTTACTTCAGGCTGTATTGAAATGTAACAGATATCAATACACGTAATCCGTTGTATAGGCCTACTGTATATTGAATTAACTTGTGGAGTGCCGTTGCAAGAACTAAACCACAACGTAGGTAGCTGCAGTGATGCCTGTTGGATATACTGCAAACGTCAATAAATCGTCAAAATGTTCAGGCTGTCATTATTTGTGTCATAATTGTGTTTAAAGTGTTGGTAATGACGTTTAGCATTGAGTCAATGTATTCCTTTAACACGACCTAGATCTTACATTATTGTTTGATTTGTGCACCATTTGACGTGTGAAACTTTGGTTTTATTTTCTACAACACAGCGTTGTGTTGCCATGTTAAATATTAGGTATTTGTAAGTGTAAATGAATCGATATAGCCTAGCCCGATGGTAGTACTTGTTGTGACACAAGTTAATCGGAGCGCACTGAGCGCTGTTCTGCTTATTTCACGCGGTCTTTATTTGTGTTCCATCTGCAGAGTCAGCAAACACTTCAGAAGGTTTAAATAAACGTCATTACCAACACTTTAAACACAATTATGACACATTATGACAGCATGACATTTGACGATTTATTGACGTTTGCAGTATTTCAAACAGGCATCACTGCAGCTACCTACGTAATCATTTCTGCGAGTTTCTCATGGCACGCCTACCCACCATCTGCCTCTATCACCTTAACTTAAAAACCAGTTAAACCGAAACACCGGACTTACACTGACGGCGTCGTTGTCGTGTACGTGACCTATCACTGCACTTTTTAAAACAACACTCGGATATTCCCCATGACCAGGTGACCTACGCGACGGTTGTCAAGGGGGACTAAAGACAGACTAAATACTAATTTATACGGCTTTTTGCAACTCATTTAGAATGTTTTTTTGTGGCAAAAGTTGACCGAGTTACACTGACAGCGACCT
>NC_045750.1:22189206-22189620 GCF_008692095.1 Etheostoma spectabile | reverse complement strand
CACATCTGCCTCTATCACCAGTTAACTTAAAAACCAGTTAAACCGAAACACCGGACTTACACTGACGGCGGTCATGTACAGTAGCCTACGGCACTTTTTATAACAACACTCGGATATTCCCCAATGAGCCATAAAAACACAGCGTTAAGTCAATGGGACTAAAGACAGACATAAATACTAATTTATACGGCGTTTTGCACTCATTTAGAAATGTTTTTTGTGTGCAAAAGTTGACCGAGTTACACTGACAGCGACCATGCTAACATGTACAGTAGGGCACTCTTGCTAGCAACAAACACAACACACTCATTTAGAAATGTTTTTTTTTTTTTATGTACAGTAACTCCGAAGTGGACTGTTAGAGGCTAGGCTACTTACAAACTCATCGTCTCGGCTCCGAAATGCAGACTGAGC
>NC_045750.1:22188761-22189155 GCF_008692095.1 Etheostoma spectabile | reverse complement strand
TAAGGGAAATTTACAGATGAAGTTAGCTTCTAGAAACGAGCTAGCTACCGTCTGTAACGTTAATCAGATACTGGTAACTACCTACCGTATGCTCTTATTGTAATCTACCAACAATACCGTAGTACCTATATTTGAAATAAATACCCGGTACATTTACAGAGTTCAAACTGACACCGTGGTTGTGTTTGACTATTTCTGACCCAAATTGTTTTGTCGCCTTTCTGGCTGTTGTATATGAGGATATTTTTGCCGCTATGGCTTTTCATTTAAAACTGTTTAATATCAAACAATTATACTTATCAAACAGATGGAATTAGAAATAAAGGACTGACTCTAATACCCAGTAAGCACACATACGTCGGCACGACGTCTGCAATTGATCGCTTCATCTGCA
>NC_045750.1:22188541-22188730 GCF_008692095.1 Etheostoma spectabile | reverse complement strand
ATTGAGCGTATGTACGTCGTATTACGATGGAAGTCTATACATCGCAGCAACGTATTAATAGATACGTCTTTTAGATGTATTAAAAGTTCCTCAGTTGTTCGCGTGTCATTTGGAAGCATCGTTAATTGAGTGCCTGGACGTCGTATTGTGATAGAAATCTATACATCGCAGCAACGTATTAAATACGTC
>NC_045750.1:22188144-22188324 GCF_008692095.1 Etheostoma spectabile | reverse complement strand
TGTTGATGTGATGGACAGTAAATCTGAATTCTGCCCAGCAACATATTCGCGCCACTGTTGACAAAGGAAGGAAAAAAGTCGCCAGTCGACGAAGGGTTAGGAGGGACGACTGCTTCGTTGTAGTTAAACTCTATGGTAAGCACTATTTCATTTTAATAACTTTAGCTAAAACAATATTTC
>NC_045750.1:22187878-22188125 GCF_008692095.1 Etheostoma spectabile | reverse complement strand
GTTGGTGTTCTTTTGACAAATAACAAGCTATTTTAGCTACTAACGCAAGCTAAGTTAACTACGCCATATGGTAAAAGTATCATATTAAAGCCTTAAGATCAGGCCAACATCGCACCAGCCGCCATTTTCACTTCATTTAAAATTAAAATACCAGTGTTCTAGCTAACCAAATTTCGCTACCAATTTCACTAGCTAGCTAGCTAACCAACCACAACGTTAACGTTACACAGGCCATTAACGTTAGCTA
>NC_045750.1:22187522-22187641 GCF_008692095.1 Etheostoma spectabile | reverse complement strand
TCTTATTTTTTAAAAGGTGAAGAAGTTCAGGGGGCGTCTAATTGCCTGCTAACGGTCGTACATACGTTGTGATAGATAATAAGGTTTTATTTTTACCCTGCTTATCACCAAATGGCACT
>NC_045750.1:22181515-22181601 GCF_008692095.1 Etheostoma spectabile | reverse complement strand
GTGTCCGGATATGGCCAATAGCAGCGGGTGGTGTCCGAACGTGGACACAGTGACGCTAGTTAAAACAGTTTAGTAAGACTGTGGTT
>NC_045750.1:22181321-22181505 GCF_008692095.1 Etheostoma spectabile | reverse complement strand
CATTCGGCATGAACATTAAATCTGGTCAACAATTGATTTTAAAAACGGTTTAAAAACTGTTCGGAGTGCCAACGGTCCTAAAATATCAGTTATTAGATGGTGACCGTTTTTGTTGGCTAACTACCAACAGTCACATAACTTTGTTTTACGTTTTGTTGAAGCTAAATTGACCATAAACCTAGCT
>NC_045750.1:22180993-22181111 GCF_008692095.1 Etheostoma spectabile | reverse complement strand
ATTAGATAAGTGGTTCTTGCTAAGAATATCCACCATCTTCTACAAAATGTCAGAAATATTCCGTGTTCATTTCAAAACAATAGTTTGCAATACTAAAAATACTTTATCCTCACAAAAG
>NC_045750.1:22162778-22180538 GCF_008692095.1 Etheostoma spectabile | reverse complement strand
AGCAGAGACGCCCTTTTTTAGCTACTGAAATAATTGACATTATGATAGACAGTGGACAGTATAGTGTGAGAATTAGTTGTTGTTCTCCAACATGTACACACTGCTCTTGTGAAGCAGGGATACACAGCTCACAAGTATGTAGTCAAAATAGAAAAATATTGTATATGTCAGTGACTCCTATAGATTAAGAAAAGTAATGAAGTTCTTAAATAAATAAATGTTATTCTTGGCTCAATTGGTCAGTGTCTTTGGGTTAAATACATATGCAGTGACCATTGGCATCCAAAAATGGATAAATTGACTTTTTAGCTTAAATGATTCTGATGGGTTCACAGGAGTAGTAACACAGCCAAATTGAGAAAGCCACCAATGAGGAGAAAGACTCAGCCGTTGCACACCGTTCCCAGGAAACGTGCGTGCCCCAGCTCTTTGCCTGAGAGGAGGCTTACAGTGGCAGACTTAAAAAAACAAAACACTGGTTTAAGCTTTTTTACTAGTGTTTTTGTACTTAAGCCCTTAGTTAGCAGACAAAGTAGGATAATATCTCAAAAGATAGCTACATGATAATTTTTTGTATTTCAGAATAGTTATGATGTGCTATAGTGTGCTATTTTCTATAATAATTTGAACTATGTAAATGTTAGTACCCTTAAAAGTGGCTTTTAATAAAATGTATTATAATATTGTGTGATGACTATCTTTCATTTAGCAATTCATGTAATTTAGTTAAAGATATTTAAAGTAATTTCGTAGACCTATACTGATCAGTTGTGGTTAAAGGGTTATGCAAGATCAATGATCGGCACACTTCCTGACATCCTTCTCGTATAACATATGTCAGGGAAGATGCCGAGGTGCATCTGTAAAATGTAAGTGGATGTGGAACTATGGATTTATACGTTAGAAAGATGTATATGACCCCGCATCTGTACGACGTATTATATACGTTAGAACAATGTAAATGAGCCTACATCTGTACGACGTATTATATACGTTAGAACGATGTTAAATGGCCTACATCTGTACGAGTATTATATACGTTAGATACGATGTAAATGAGCCTACATGTAGACATATTATATACGTTAGAACGATGTAAATGAGCACCATCCGTACGACACGTATGGCATAAGTTAGAACGATGTAAATATTATACGTCGTGGAAAGAGCGGCTGCACTCGCCGAGAAACGTATACGCGACGTCTCGGGGACGTCGGCGCACGTGAGCAAAGACCAAAACTACTACATATCCCCCGCCGTATTTTGATACATCGCCAATACGTCGTGCCGAGTATGTGTGCTTACTGGGTAATTAGTAATTCTTTCTTGTAAATTGACAAAACATTGGTATTGTATCTAAGCATGTACAATATATTTTTTCCCCTGCTAGAGTTTGAATGTTGCTTTTTTTGTCAATAAAAAAAACTATAAACTAAAAATAACTATAAAACTCCGTAAGACCACCAAGTAGTGCTAGGCTACTACTTGGGCACGTCGAAAAACAGTAAAAATGTAAAAAAGTTTGACTGAAAGAGAAGACAAACATGGCCTACAAGTAAGAGTTTCCTGATGGTGTATCAGAACGTTGCTATGGTGATTACCAACAGTTGAGGGAGTAGAGGAGGGAGGGGGAGACAGTATCTTTAAAAGGTCCATGGCATGAAAAGTCACTTATAAGTTTTTTTAAACATTAACATGAGTTCCCCCAGCCGGTCTATGGTCCCCCAGTGGTTGAAATGGCAACTAGTGTGTAAACCGAGTCCTGGGTATCCTGCTTTGCCTAGAGAAAATGAAAGTCAGATGGGCCAATCTGGATCTTGCCCCTTATGACATCATAGCGCAAGGTTACTGCCCTTCTGTGCTTGCCCGCCCAGAAGATAGGCGTGTGTGGGTGAGTAAACTTCCAAACACAGCCCTAAATCGCACAGCTACTATTTGCTTGAAAAGCTAGCCTGCTCCACCTTTAGTGTGTGTGTCTAACATTACATGATGATGTTAAATTCCCACAGTGTCATTATCTAATGATCCTATTTATTTATTTAGCCACAATGAAATAGCTGTGGCTGAGTACTACTGTAACAGACACAAAGTACCACTTGCTGCAACTCAAAGCAGATACCGCTGCCCCTGAGCTGCACAGAAACTGAGCAGCGATGGCATAAACCACAAACGACTGGTAGTAATAGGATGTTTCATGTATTTTTGAAATTGGATATTAGCTACCCATCTTGTTTCAAAAGCACAATGAAGACCAAAACAAGCCATCATTAACAAGTACCAGTTATCTATGGTAGCCTGCCAACGCGTTAAGAGGGGTTGGGGAGAGAAACTTGTGAAGTAATGTCTGGTGTATTAGTGTGGTGTTGTGATAGAATGTATGGTGGCTAACCAAATTGTCTTTTTTTGTTGTTTACTAATAGGGTGTTGAAACCGGCAGAGTGGGTAACATGGTCTTCATCCAACAAAACCGAGTCAAGACAGTACGCAGCTGTTGATGGTGTAAGGTACTCTACTGTCAAGTAATAAGTATTCGTAAGTCATTGTCAGATTCTTTTTTTTTTGAGTTGTTTCTTTTTTCTAATATGACTTGAACTGTTTTTCAAAAGGAGCAGCGACAAAGCAGCGCGGGGGGGACTGTTGACCCAGAGTCTGAAGGTCGAGATGAGGGCATATCAGGACTTCACGGCTCGACCTTGCTCCACTAATTACCACCCTATCATAAGTAGTGATGTCCCCTTGGCGATTCAGCTTTTGGGACGTTTCAAGAAGGCAGCCCGATTTCGTACCACAACCAGTGCCAGTGAGCAGGGTAGTTCATCCACCACCCCGACGCACCCCCCCACTACCGCTGCGTTAGATGGTCACAGCTGGACCCGACCACATGTTCCGTGTGTACAACTCACCGACAACACCTAGATGTAGTGTCGCATAACATTACTTTAACATGGCAAGATCCATCGAGAGCCACGAGGGAACAGAGTGGTCGTGCAGAGTGGTCAACTTGATGAAAGATGAGGCTCACCTCCTACAGTTCTGGGAGGTGTGGCCAGTCCGAGGTCAACAGCTCTGCAGAAAACCTTGCAGAACGCATCCGCAAACGTGGGGTTCAGACAGCCTTGATGAAGAAAGGGCTGGCACGGAGCCAGTAGTATTCAGGAATATGCCCGCATTTTAAAAACCTCAACAACTGCCATCAGGATTTGTCATCCATCCAGATGGACTCAGGATCCTCTCCAGATGGTGTGTGTTTTGATCCTACGGGGCAAACCTTTCGGGTGGTGGAGGTGAAGTGCCCTAACGTGAGAGCTATGTGACTGCAGGTACCGGCAAGTGAAGAGTGGCGCCTTGCACCTGAAGCGGGACCACAGCTACTACTGGCAGGTGCAAAGGCCAGTGCTATTCACTGGAATGCAGTGGTGCCCTTTTGTTGTTTTGCAGAAGAGGATCCTTCGTACAAGACTTTATAAGGATGCGGAGGTTGCTAGGGTTTATAAGGGAGAGGTGGATTACTTCTTTTTATCATTACTGATCTAATTTTAAAAATCAATGGTCATTTAATCAGTTCTGTTTCAATCAGTTGATGATGTTTATGTTCTGGTTTATTGTTATTCTTACACAAATCTATACAGAGCCTGGACTAACATTAGGCTTAGTAATTAAGCCTGTATGTTTTGGTTTATTGTTCAGATATAAACAGCTACAAGCACAGTCTGATGTGGTTTGGTGGTGGTGTTCACCTTTACAAATCTATACAAAGCCGAAATGATAATGTTCAATGTGAGATTTCATGTTTGGTTTTAAACAATCTCTACAAAACTAGAAATAATGAGGCCAACAATGGACCTTTTGTACCTATTGAAATGAGAGTCTGAGTGTTAAAAGCTATGTGGATATTGATTTTTGGATCATTGAATAAGTGTTAAATATTTCCTTATGGTAAGTTCTACATGTTCTAATGTCATCTCTGGTTTTCATTTCAATCAGTATATCTTATTAAAGAAACTATTGAGTAGTGTGAAGTCACTCAAATTGTACAAACTGTAAACATTAAAGTATTTGTGTGTTCTGCTGACTGTGTGTGTTATCTCAGTGAGAATTTTACACTTTATTGTGCATTTTTCAGTTCTCAAAACAATTGATTGTGGGTTTTTGCCACATGTGGCAGTTTGTGCCCGTGTTGTTTAGCAAATAAAAAAAAACTAAGTCTTTTTGAGTTCCCCATGCCTGCAACGACCCATTTTGGTAATTGACCAGGAAGCAGGCCAAACTGAACAATCATTAATGTTCCCGCATATAGATAGTGGGTTGATGGTCAAACAGTTTTGTTCCTTCACTCCTCCATTATGCACTCTCCACAGCAATCCACCGAAGTGCAAATGACTGTGTTCTTCGACATCTCTGACTCTTTGTTGTTGTTGCTGAGAAAAGGCCGGCGGTACACTTTACAAGGAGCAAGGTCGTCCACAAAAAACCCTTTGTCCACACATGATCGCCATATGGCTTCAGCAGCTTTACAATCCCGGACCGCTTGAAGATCTCGCGATACTCACAGAGCCTGCGTACAGTCCAGACACAAAGGTGACCAGACAAGTGGGTTATTGGCATGCCATCATCGCCTGAACGTGCGTGATGTAGGTAGAGAAAAACCTCACTCTGAAGGAGCACAGAGGAAGGCGTTTGGCAGAATATCTCTGTACAACAAGGACCACTGGTATCAGAAAAAGCCGCTAAACTCATGTGGCAGGTGAGCTCTCACTATCTCTGGAGGAATCAAAGGCGCTCGCTTCCCAGCAGCAGTACAGGAAAGTCCACTGGTGGAGATATCCGACTGCAGATGTGCGGTGAATGCTGAACGCCTCTGCAAGGTCCCTGAGAGGAAAAACACACTGACAGGTACATCAGAAACAGCGAAACTATCAAGGGGTCTCAGTTTACTGTTGAGATAAAAACAAAAGCCTCTGTTTAGTTGCTTGACATTGTTATTACAAAGATAACATCAACTGGTTGGCTTTACTTTTTAGTTAGATGTAGTTAACTCAAAAAATCACACAATGCGCAATACAAATTAAAACAGTTTGTATATGATTTTAGAGTTACATTAGACTTCTATGCACGTCATGATGATTTGTTACTACCGATGCTGCGTTGATGCTGCGCTGATGCTGGCAGAGGATGTTCTTGGCGCTGGTTATGCGCACCATGTTGTGGCTCACAGCAGGTTCAATTAATCTCCAAAATGCAATGAACTCCTGTAGGACGCAAACCGGGTAAAAACCGCACATCTCATCGGAGCAGACAGGCGCTCTATCCAAAACGCTGGCGAAGTTCGAGGACTTCCAACTGCTGTTGTAGCTCCCTAACCTGCGGAACGTAGAGCTTGTTTCGTCTGCCAAATTACTCGCCCTCGCTCCGTTTGAGGGAAACACAGTAGTCATGGTCTGGCACCATTCGGTCTCCATCCCGAGTCCCGAGGCAGACTCTGGTGCGGGACTCTCGGCCCGCGGAAGCCGTTTCCAGACGCTCGATATCGGGCAGCTAGTCTGTAACGATTCCAGTAAAGTAAACTGGCACAGCTCCCTTCTTCAGCCTCCTCAACCACCGTCAGTCACAATAAAATCAGTCTTCTTAAAATGCCGACTACAGACCAGGGTGTTTTTATTCGGGTGAAGTCCTCATCTCGGATCTTTGCATCCACTCAGCCCGTTACCGACAGCGTCAACAGGAAATACAGAAAGTCGACTCTTTGTTGTACGTGTGACACGGTACATAACGGCACACACAATAAAGTCGCTGCTAGAGGCTGTCACACTTGAAAGGCAAGTCGCCTATCTTTAACCTAAAAAACACTCATTTCTTATTAGTGGTTCTTTCTTCTGTATGTTAATTATCTCTGGTAAAACTCGGTCGCTGTTGTCTCTCGCCTCTCGCTCTAACCAGCTCTCTCGCTTTCAATCAACCGAAGTACTGGCCACAACACTCAACTTCGAACGTCAACGGCGGCCATCTTGTGGCACATGCCAATTTGGCCCACCCATGAAAGAGAGAACGGCACGGCTTTAAAACGAGCAAAGTAAGCAGTGGTCAAAGCCACAGCCCCAGCTCCACCTCCCCCCAGTGTTGCCAGTCCGCTTATTCTAAGCGACTTTGTGCTTGTTTTTTTGTAAAGTCACTTACAAATATCGGTTGTCGCGGGTTGCGTTTTTTTTTTGGGCTTCCAATAAAAGTGGGTGCTTATTTGAGGCTGTTCCACAGCTTGTCCTTGTCTGTCTCTCGGTCCGCCCTTTCCCCATAAACTCTATAGACAAGCAGCGTTATGTCACCCACTTCCTGCTTCTAATTGGCTCTGACCCAGATGGAAAACGAGTACCAGCAAATCAGAGGCAGAGCAGGGCAGTCTGTGTTTTTCTGGTTGGGAAAATGCGCGAGTAGACTGAGGTGAGTGGACTGGAGGAGAGGTTTTGGAGGAAAAATGCCCGGGAGAGTGGGGAAATACTGGAAGAAATATAACAAAGATGGGAGGCAAGGAGGAAAAGAAACGGAGTCACCCGTCGTGGGAAACAACTCAAAATCACTGTGAAAAAGTGTCTATATTTCAAATCCCATCAGTTTATAATGGTAAATAATGTTTTATCTGTTTAACTCCCTCTTGTGGTCATGTCCTAAAGCTCAGGGAGAAATAAATAACTCTAGTCACAACGGGGACATACCCCCATTGTCACCATGGATGGTAACACCGGACAGAGTTTTATTTATTATCTTTCCAGGATCTAGGGGGCTCGTAGAAAAAGTCGCTGTTTTGGGCTTGTTTTACAAGGCCTGGTTGCGTATTCGTTCTCCAAGATCTGGCAACACTGCTCCCCCCCCCCCCCATAGGATGCATATGGATTCAATAGTTGGCATGGCTAAGACAGGCCAACATTCCTACTTTTTGACCAACCATTATGTATGAAGGTGAAAACTTAGGGGAGGGAAAAGTCAAGGATGGACTGCAGCTCCCCCATCAGTCTTCCTCTCTAAGGAAACATTGGACATTGGAAAATCTGAAACGGTCTGAAAACTGGATGATACAATAAACTGTGATTTGGTTAGAAACCGTGTTGATACCAGAATGCCCATTCAGCCCATTTAAGGCCAAAGTCTTGGCTTTGCTTCTTGCATGGTACCACGCCTGGGTCCCTGCTGGTCACAGCCTGCTCCAACACTATGATGTTTTTCTCTCTGGGCCGTATAGGATGTGGCCAGTACACTTCAACTGTCCAGACTCCGCAAACAAATGACGAGCAGCTGTGTTAACAAGACCGTCAACAGAGTACTGGACCTTGATAGACTGGTATTCATGGCCAGAGATTACCTGGATGCAGGTACTGATGAATAAGACTTCCCTGCTGTTCTCAGATAGTGCCTTTATAACACTTACTCACTCACCCGCAGCTACAGCTTAGTTCATATCAGGGTGTCAAAATGTGTCCATTACTATCTTTGAATTGAAATAGTTGGAACAAAACAAAGATACTTTGATGACGACACATATTTTAAACATTTTTCTTCTCCAGGGAAGCTGAGCAGGATCAGCTCCCTGCACAGCCAGAGTTGGTGAACTCTTCAGGATTCCCTGAGGACGCGGAGACTGACTGATGTGTGCCCTCTTGTGTATCACAGATCTGGCCGATGAAGGCAATGCCCGGTCACGCTACAGGGCCAAGCTGTCCGTCGTTGAGGTTTAAAAGGGAAAGAACCTACACTCCCAACACAGTGGATCAGAGGACCATTGTCCCAGGGGTAAGAGTTTAACATGAAGCTGTGTTAATGTGTTGATCTGTACCGTGATTTTCTTTTGATTAAAAGTAATGGCCTAAAGACAGCCAGGTTTGTCTTCCAGGTCCCAGAAACCGGAGCAGAGGACTGTGTGCTGTGCTGACATGGTCTTGTTCCATGGTGTACATGACATCTGCTGGCGAGGCGAGGTGTAACACTTGTGGGGCATTGTGGCCAAATGGAAACCCCAGTAACATTCCCACAACTAAATGTTTGTCTATTAACAGGGCTCATTCATTTTAAAGGGAAGAAACTTCTACCCATCAAGCAACAGTTAATATGAAAAAGTGAAAAAGAAAAAAGATAAAAAACAATGGAAGATATTCCTAAATTACATTCTTTGATTTACCTGTGGACACCACGGACATAAATATTAAAACATAAAGGTGGATTGCATAATGTAATATCTACATTGACAATACAGAAGCAATTATAACTATGCCCACATTGGGATTTTAGAAAGAGGGATACAAATGGGTTTCAATCAGTAAAAAACATCAATGCAAGGCAAAAAAAGAACATGCTGATCAAATGCTATTTTGTCTGTTTCAATAAAATGTGTTTCTGTCACATGTTTGTTGTGTCACTTGCGGACCCAGCGGTAACACAGCTTGGTCCCCCTTTTTGACAAAAAATATACAAAGACAGCATAACCCATGTACACGGAGATCTCCATACTCCCCATGCAGATTGGCTTGGTTTTAGAGCTGAATGAGTTGTTCACAATAGTAATGTACTTTATTGTTTGTTTAAACCAATTATATTTTTTTGCCTGGTGTCACACACAATCCAAAAGTATTTTCTGTCGCATTGGGGTTTACTATCATGATGCAGCATGTGTGTACACAGTTGACGGCGATCGTATGATGATGAATTCCACAGTAGAAAGGCAGAGTTTTAGGGTTACACGCAAACGGGTACTCGAAACATGAAGCACCAAAAGTATAAACACAGCGTAAGTGCCTGAGTTTGTGGAGGGTTCCAATACAGGGTGTCAAACATAAGGCCCATGGACCCAGAAACCGGCCCCGCCAAGGTCCCATCAGGACCACTGGATCCAAAGTAGTAAATAATTCCAATCCACATTACCACTTAGAAAATTCTGAGTTTTTTTCTTGGAATACCCACTATCACCCGGGTATGAACATCATTTTTTTTCCTTACAGCGGCAGAAGCAAACTTGCGAGCTATGTGGCCTAAACATTAACTAATTACTATTAGTAAGAGTGAAAAGTGAAATTACTGTATTGCACACTGCTTACGATCATGTCAGTTTACCAGTAACGGTATACAGCACAAGCTTCTCTATAAAGGTCAGTCTTAAATATAACAGAATGTTAAGGGTAACCACTTGTATTGTTAGTAACGCACAGTTATTGGAAATTACATGTTTTTTTTCAGGTGAAAGATCATAAAGGTAATCTGTAACGCGAATCAGAGTTTTTCCAAAAATAAAATGAACAGTTTGTCGTGGCTGTTAATGTGTCTGATAAAATGTACAGCCTTATAATATGTTATTGTACAACAGAGAATTGAACAGGGAAAGAATGTACTAATTAAACATCCTTTTCATCCCATCATAATCAATTCTAAAAAAAACACCACACACGTACGATTTAATGATTGTAAAAGTGCTCTATGATGCTCAATGTCCAGTTCAAAATATGTATTGACGGTTATATCAGGTTTAATGGGTTAATTTCCCCAAAATCTTTGTTGTACTGGACATATGACATCGCTGGAGCCACTCTTTTCACCTGTGTGATTGAGCTCTTGTTTTAGCTACAGAGTCTACAGCTACACGTCTTCATCTTGTTGGGTCACAAAGAAAACAGTACTAGGTAAGGACCACTAGCCAGGCAGTCGCAAGCCAGAGTATGAGGTCGTTACAACGCTAGCAGCAAGGTGAATTACCCTAGAACGTCCATCCTGTTCCACCCAAAAGTGACGAACATGTATGTCACAGAAGTAAGGCGCGACTACACATAGAGCTTGTTTGAGCGCGTGTTGTGAAACAGTGTTTCGGTTGGAGATGGTAGAAGTCCCTATGTGGGGGGGGGACATAAGTTTTTTCACTTGTAATCCGCACAAAAAAGATCATATACCAAATACAACAGACAAGGAAAAAAAGACCAAAAAGCATAATATGGCCCTTGAAGACTTATTGATAAGTCACAATATATATGATATTTACCTATACAATAAATTATGCAATAGTGTACACAAGCTACCAAGTCTACAACTGTAAGGGAAAACCAACTTCTACACACATAACCTCCTCACTTGTTAAAGATAAATATTAGTTACTAGAGTTGTGAGCCCTCTTGTGTGGTATCTTTAAGGTTCAGCTTAAGATGAAGTTCCCACACACAAACATTAGCAACAAGACGGGAGGTTTTTTAACTCATCCATACATAACAATACATCTTGTGAACGTTTTCTCTGTTTCTGATGTTGCTTATGAGCACCCCATTAGTTGATACGAGTCATAAGGCTGATATGCTCAAATTCATACGTCATTAGAACAAGTCCAGGCACTGTAGCATGAATCAAAGCTTTTAAAAACTGGATGGCAGACATCAGAAGTAATCTTGATGATCCACAATGCCTGTTAGTTGTCTCCTAACTGTAGATTAGACAGAGATTACTACTGTCCGTTAAAGAACAAGTAACTGGAGTATACTTCCGTCTGGATGCAGCTGAAGCGTTTAAGTCGGAGGGGCAATCCCAGTGTCCGAGCCTTCAAAGACCTCCGACGCTCAGGACGTAGATCGACCCGTTGTGAGTGAAGTAGGTGCAAAATGTTGGATAGTGCCCACCCAAGGTCAGTTAGAGAAGGCGGTTCCCGCCTATGCTGATCACCACTGTAACACAAGACACAGCAGAAGCAGGATCAGGCAGAATCCCAACCTACCTCACTACAATAACGAATGGATAGTATGTAATATTACTAACACGTAAACTAATACATGTATATATATTTAGTATAATGTGTTGTCTATATGTTATTACAGCGGGGCTCACAAGTTTGGGCACCCCAGTGTAAAAAAATTGATTTATATGTGCATAAGAAGCCAGAGAAAAGATGAAAAAACCTCCAAGGCATTCACAAACTGACAGAGTTCCCAGAAACAAAATTGTTTTGTATTCTATGTCACAAAACGTAATATCTATAATAGATGATATATATTACAACAGTATATATATCTATATATCTCATAGAATATAATTTATAGATCTTATAGACAGTCAATACAGTGCGTATATTCTATATATATAGAGATATATATACAGTGATACTGAGAGATACTATATCTATATGATATATTATATATATATAATATATAATCCATATATACAAATCTAAATACATCCCGAAAAATTTGGTTGTTTTACCTTTTGCCTTACAAACCAGCAGCACATTCTTTGCATTTTTGTAATTGATAAAAAAATAACCAATCAAATTGATATTTTGAAGCGTTTCTTAGTTACAAGCTTGTTTTACAACACGGCCTAAGACTTTTTGCCACAAAAGTACTGTAATGATAATGTAATATACAGTATGTAATGTAACTTGGTTCCGGGAAAATTACAACATGTTGATGAATGAAATTTTACACCAGCAGATGAGTTAAACTACCTTGTTCACAGGCCGTCCTCTGGCTCACTGACACGGACTTGCGTTTGGGTTCTGTTTAGTAACAATGTGCTGTGGAGAGAGGCATCCATCCAGCGATGCTCTCCATCCTCTATCAGAATGGATAACCGACCTCTGTGGAGAACTCTGACGGTGGATACAGACAAGAACAAATGCACACACGTTTATCCTCTTCTTTTATATAAATTGTTTATTTATGGGTCACTCATACCCGAAACTGATAGGACTGGGTCACTGATACTTGAGTCAGTACATCATGTGTATGAGTATAAATGGGATAGGATACATTGTATTGTCCTGAGGAGGAAATTTGTCTTAGGTAACAGTACTATAATCTGTTGCAATCACAACACAAATATGTAATAGAAACAAAACATCTAAAGTCAACATAAAAATATGAACATAAATTCACTAAGCATCTTAGGGACATAACATACCGGACACATATGACTCTACAGGAAATACATTACCTCTATAGTGTACTAAAAGTTTACAAGATTTATTTTTACAACTGGGGTTTTATTTTGTTGTGGTTGTGTATGGTATGGTAACATTGACTCACCAAACTAAGCAACTAGATAGCCAAACCAAAAATGAAGTCAAACAGGGCAACAAACCAAACTGCAAACTACGCTGTAGAACAGCAGGCAGTGTAGGCAGAAAGTGAGAACACCATAATGTCAGGAAGATCTCTGTGAAACGCCTTTAGAACTGAGCGGCGAAGCGACCATTTGGCACAGATACATAGCGTCAAATATTGAACCACGTAGAAGAGTTGATCTGTAAAGTGTGATGAGCGTTTTTTAATCTTACTCTGGTAAACGTGTTCCCTGTATCATCATACATATCTATTATTATAACTATATGAATCACTTATAACAGTGCCATCTTTGCCCCAATGTTTCTCCTTGGGAAAAATAAATCTACAAAAAATAGCATCAATCGGGGTTTGTCAATAACAATTAGAAGACTGATCCCTTTTTTCTAACTGTGGTTGCAAATATTTCAAAATGTATAGTGTGTAAAACCAGCAGATTGGTGGTTGGAGACACACGTTGAACACCATGTGTCCTTAAAGGACAGTTACACTGAATAGCAATACTTAACATGTAATCCATCCCAAACATAAGCGTGGACAGGGTGAACAGGCTCATCAGCAGGAAATCTGCACCAACCAATACTGTAGGTGTTGATATAGTTACCAGAACACACAGTTGTTTTAGAATGAATTGAGGTAGTTGAGCGCAAGTTTAAACACAGAGCTGCAAAATCACAGATGAAACAAACACAGAAGCACACTGATTCTCTGCCGCTGAACACTGTTGAACTACGTCTACACTGTGGCGGTACATCAGAGGTTCCAGTAAGCAGTCATAAGCCATCCCTAACCACTAACACCCACCTAAATGAAAAACCTTTCGACCTGATGTGCTAATTCTGTAAACAAACCACCTGAGTTAGTACAGCTCTGCCATATTATTAGGTCCAGAATAGCACTGGCATATTGCAGTAGTGTCCACATTCGTCAGTCTGTACAGAGGAACAACTAGCTCGAATCAGGCTTTTCTATCTGTGTTACCACATGAGGACGAGACAACGTTAAGGGATCATATTATGTTCATTTTCAAGGTTCATACTTAACTAATCTAACCACTAATTAGAGGTTGATACAAATAGGTTTAGATGGAATTTAATATGGTCTTTAGCTTGCTTGCAAACAAAACACCCCCAACAACCCCTCATGGAAGGTGTATTCAGTCATTTTCATTGCAAAGTAAATCGATGTCCCACCCATGCCCCACCCAGTTGAGCTACCCCTGGGTAGCATAGAGACCATGAAACTGACAAATGCCAAGCAATTCAGCCTGCAACTCTTGTTTGAATAGCTCTGATTTTACTCCACCATTTAGGAAGACACCTAAACCCCATCAGCTCAGTTGTAGAAACCCAGGAACATTTGGCCATTGGCGCTACACTCAGAATCTAGCCATTTGGCTGGTTAAACTCCCAGCGTGTCAGGCTAACACCAGACGGAGCATGGGGGGAGGCATTTTTGAACATAGCAAAGCGGCGGGCGATGATCTCACCAAAAAGAGACTACGGGTTGTTCATATGGAGAACGTGTACCCCAGCAAAGAAAAGAGACCTGTTGAGCCAAGAACAAGCACTTTAGTACATGTACCTTTTCTATTCCTTTTATCCTGTTTTGACTGTCTCATAATTACATGTTTTAATATGTGGCTGTTTTGCATGTTATTGGTGGTCTACAAAGTTTTAAGGAGCCCTGCCACTCTACATACATAGCATAGTTTTACCCCGGGGTACCAATAAAGTAACTGAACCTGAATAGAACCTGCTAAAATACAGTCGGACTTTCTGCTGGCAGAAAGAAAGTATCATAGAGATTTAGGAAAAAAAGGAGGAAGGCAAGGAGAGTGCATGCAGGAGATGATACATGGTGGTAGGATGAGAAAGGAAAAAAAGGAAGACAGCCAGAAGGAAAGGAGAACGACAAGAGAGGATACAGCAGGGCACGGAAGAGTAGTTAACCCGTTCTGATTCATCACCCACAGATACATCTTTTATCACAATCATGACCAACAGGTCCCGCGGAGGTCTTAAAAAGTAAAAAATTGTTAAAACGTCATTAAAATGGAACAGGTTTTTCATCCGAGGTCTTAAATTTTAATTCAGTCGCAAAAAAGTGCAACCCTCATTACTGTTGTGTTCGAGGAGCAGAGGAGTAACAACAGGAGCTTTCATGCTGTTGCGCTATTCACTAATCCGCCCAAGATAGCATTGCTGTCAGCTCCTGAGAATAGTTATCCCCCGTTTTGATACAGTTTAAAGATGATGTGGTTCATTTGTGACCTGTTATTTGTACAAACCCTGTGACTACACAAATCACAATGTGTTAAAAGGAACAGGTTGGCTGTATTTTTGTCACTTACGGGAGCATGTAGTAGTTGGAACCAGTTACTCTAGCATCTGTAGCTAGGCTTAGCGGTGAGTGTGCAGATAGAGTTAACGACAAACCATGGAGATGAGAAGGCTTGATTGGATATTACTCTACCTGGGGGAGTAAGGTGAATAACTAATGTCAATTAATGGCATTCTTTAAATTCAAATGGCCTTATGGTCTTAAAAATGTCTTAAAACGCTTATATTTGCCTTACTAAAACATGCAAGAACCCTGTGTCATCTGTCGGTTTTGTCCTACAAAACACACATACGATAGTTATAGATAATCAGTAAAGGAGCGACAAATAAGATATGTAAGGATTAAAAGTGTAATCCGACCACCTCTGTGAGGACACAGCGTGCCAGGGTCCATTGTCTGAAGCCTGGGGTACTTGTTTGGCCACCACCTTACACCGTCCTCCTCACAGGCGTTCCTCACATGGCCTCGCATCCTACCCTCCTTACTTATACATCCTATCCGTCTCATACTCTCTTTCCTATCTTCCCTTTCCTCCTCCTCCCCCCGTTTCCTCCTGAGGGCTGTCTGTGCTAAGGGAAGCTTCTGGCTCTGAGCCATGCTTATGCTCTTGTTCCTCATCTTGTGTGTGTTTTTCAGGCTTGTTGACTGGCCGATGGGAGTAAACCACAGTAGTACTGGTTATTGATGATGGATTATTACTTAATCCCGTATTATGTGAAATAACATGTGCAGTACACAGAGGCCTGTGTATCTTATGTGTCCATGAATGGATATAACAGGTCATGGTCACATTAGGCTATTAAAGGCAAGCAATTTCTGAAAACCTCCCATATTTTTATTTTTATTATTTATTATATGCACAGTCTTATTCCATGTCTAAATAAAGACCTGACATAATAAAAAGGAGGTCATTGTTGCAGTCTGTCTCAAACAAACGTAATTAAGTTTTAAAGGGTGGTAAGGTTAATGTTGTGTTCCAATTTGTCGTGTTGGTGTGTGTTGTGTGTGTGTGTCGTGGTGTGTGTGTGTGTGTGTGTGTGTGTGTGCATGTGTGTAGTGTCACATAACGAGAGACTAAGAACTGATAAGATTATACGTTCGAAACGTTTAGGGCTGCGGAACATACAGCAGTACCGTTTGAACAGTATTTTGTTAAGCTCTATCATTTTTACAACACATACAGTATATTTGTACTTTTTATTCCTCTCATATATTTTGATATTGATATTGTTTTTGCTGTTTGTAGTACTTTTTGCTTTTATCTTACATTACTTTTTTATGCTAAAATACTTGTGCATAACCTGTTTCCGAACCCTTTTAATGCTTTTTGCCTTCGCATTTCACGACCTTAAAATCATCTAGCCCCGCGAGATGAACTCCTACTGCACTTGGTGCAAACCTGACCATATTCCATCATAGGCCACCGCAGTCTGTTTTGGTTTTTTTTGTGTACATCACTCCCACCTTCCCGGGTAATGGATTGAGTTCCCCATCGAGATTGGCTCCCATTTCTTTTTTCCGTCCCGCGCTCTCTAGGTCTCTTTTCCTCTCGCTGCTTCTGCACCCAATTAATCAGCACCTACCGCCCCCTAACTTCTCACTTGCGACGGCTAAAGCAAAACCCTGCTACACAGCTCACCACGTAGAAGTAATGGTGTACCGGTCATCTTACTGGCTTAGCTGAGAATGCCAAAGACATAGCCCACAAAAGCCTAGTAAAAGCATAGCACGTCAAGTTACACCTTCATTACAAACCGACAAGAGGATATCTGCAATCAAACAAAGGTCCTTGGTACAGAGTTTGTGATCCTTGTGCCAATTCTGTCAGTTGTTCTTAATGTAGAATCACACCGGTTTAACACTGAGTATTTTTTTTTTTTTTTTATTTAGGAAATGTCTGAATAAGATCAATACAGAGAGGAATAGGGTTGAACATTCCTGTTACTGTTCCACATATGGATGGTCTGAGTAGATGCCCACAACGAGGAACACGACAAGACAAAGAAAGCCAAAGAAGAGGAAGTAAAGAGATGTAGAAAATGTCTACAACGTTAAATGGGTACGTACTAAATATTTGTAATAAAAAGCCCAAATATTAATCGGCCGTATCCATGTTATCCAAAATGACATCCACCTGCATCAAATGACTTGGGCACAATACCATACCAGAAAGTCCAGGATAGCTGGGATGACAACAGTGTCTTGCATGCAGACTTGTGTAGTTAACTAACTTCTTATGGAAACTCCTTAAGTGCCCTGTCAGAAATATTGCATTCCCACTCCACTATCACAAAAAATCGTGCATCTTCATCGCATTATCAAATGTGTTGGACGTCTCCAGCTGGTCCACAGGGGACCAATCTGTCCACCTAGTGTGAGCAGTTGTAGTGTCAATTACAGTAAAGCAAAATGGCTGCTTAAAAGGTTTCCGTCCGACAGTCGATGAAGGTAATGGGAGGAAATAGCCCTGAGAGGATATGATTAAAGACAGAGCTTGTTATACGTGGAGGTTTGTTCTGCTATGTACTATATGTGGGAAATGGTCCAAGAATCAAACTTATCCTCGTACATGTTGTTAAAGAAAAAGAACTGACTGTGAGTGTATGTGTAGTAGTGAGCTTCATAACAAGAAAAAACACTTGACTATTCAGTTTCTGTCTAATTTCATCGATGCATGTTGTGTGGAGGCATCGTGTGGATACCTGAGTATTGTGTCTGCAGATCTGACCCAGGGTCTCGAGTGTTACTGACTTAGGCACGTCTGTCTCAGTGGCGCAAACTGCTTTCAATCGTTCTCTCTCTTTCCACTGGCTCTTGGAACACAATGGTGGCGTAAGGTGCCCAAATATAATGCACTATCCATTTTTTCTCATCATATTGAACGAACTTGACATTTAGGGTGTTTTGATCAACGGATACTTTGGAGTCTTTTATTGAATGACAGGTGTAGGTATTCGTCTGACCAATGCTGTGGTCTTCAACCTGGGTTTGGTACCACCAAAGCCGGAATAGCAAGATCAATTCATGCGGTAGTATAGGTTAGGGCTGGGAGTGTTACATTTACATAGTGGTCAGAGTTTGGTACATAGGTATGATGTTATTATTCAGAGTGTATTAGATAATCAGAAGGTCCTGTGAACACAAGAACGGGTACTGAAGATCGATCAGGAGGAGAGGAAGTCACAAAGCCGAACGCAACCGTGTTATTTGTTTACATGTCTTAAACAGAGCAGGCACAAAATCCCTCAAAATCAGCAGAGGAGGGCTACAGTAGAACAACTGTTTAACACCAAAGTTTGCGCTAGTCTTTCTCGATATCGCGGGGGGTCGCGAACACAAAAATCAT
>NC_045750.1:22160362-22162753 GCF_008692095.1 Etheostoma spectabile | reverse complement strand
TCACCTGGAAGTAACACAGCCAATAATTGAGAAAGCCACCAAATGAGAGAAAACGACTCAAGCCGTTGCACACCGTTCCCAGGAAACGTGCGTGCCCCAGCTCTTTGCCTGAGAGGAGGCTTACAGTGGCAGACTTAAAAAAACAAAACACTGGTTTAAGCTTTTTTACTAGTGTTTTTTGCTACCTTAGCCCAGTAGTATAGACAAAAGTAGGATAATTATCTCAAAATATAGCTCATTATAATTTTTTGTATTTTCAGAATAGCTTATGATGTGCATAGTGTGCTATTTTCTATAATAATTTGAACTATGTAAATTGAGTACCCTTAAAAGTGCTTCATAATAAATGTATTATAAGTAATTGTGTATGACCTATCTCTTACTTAGCATTCATTTAAATATAAAGATATTAAATTATTCGTATACCTATACTGATCAGTGTGTGTTAAATGGGTTTGCAAGATCAATTGATCGGCACATCTTCCTGACATCTATTCTACGTATAACATATTCAGGAAATGTGCCCGAGATTGCATCTGTAAAATGTAAATGGATGTTGGAACTATTTATATTATACGTTAGAAAGATTGTATATGACCCCGCATCTGTACGACGTATTATATACGTTAGAACAATGTAAATGAGCCTACATCTGTACGACGTATTATATACGTTAGAACGATGTAAATGAGCCTACATCTGTACGACATATTATATACGTTAGAACGATGTAAATGAGCCTACATCTGTACGACGTATGGCATACGTTAGAACGATGTAAATATATATACGTCGTGGAAAGAGCGGCTGCACGTCGCAGAAACGTATACAGCGACGTCTCGGGGACGTCGTGCCAGTGAGCAAACGACCAAACTACTACATATCCCCGCCGTATTTTGATTACATCGCCAATACGTCGTGCCGACGTATGTGTGCTTACTGGGTAATTAGTTAATTCTTTCTTGTAAATTGACAACATTGGTATTGTATCTACGCATGTACAATATATTTTCTTTCCCCTGCTAGAGTTTTGAATGTTGCTTTTTTTGTCAATAAAAAAAACTATAAACTAAAAATAACTATAAAACTCCGTAAGACCACCAAGTAGTGCCTAGGCTACTACTTGGTGCACGTTCGAAAAACAGTAAAAATGTAAAAAAGTTTGACTGAAAAGAGAAGACAACATGGCCTACAGTAAGAGTTTCCCTGATAGGTGTGTATCAGAACCTGTTGCTATGGTGATTACCACAGTGAGGGAGTAGAGGAGGGAGGGGGAGACAGTATCTTTAAAAGGTCCCATGGCATGAAAATGTCACTTTATAAGTTTTTTTTTAAACATTAACATGAGTTCCCCCAGCCTGCGTATGGTCCCCCAGTGGTTAGAAATGGCAATAGGTGTAAACCGAGTCCTGGGTATCCTGCTTTGCCTTAGAGAAAATGAAAGCTCAGATGGGCCAATCTGGAATCTTGCCCCTTATGACATCATACTGAGCAAGGTTACTGCCCCTTTCTGTGCTTTGCCCGCCCAGAAGATAGGCGTGTGTGGGTGAGTACTTCCACACACAGCCCTAAATCGCACAGCTACTATTTGCTTGAAAAGCTAGCCTGCTCTCACCTTTAGTGTGTTGTGTCTAACATTACATGAATGATGTTAAATTCCCACAGTGTCATTATCTAATGATCCTATTTTATTTATTTAGCTCACCAATTGAAATAGCTGTGGCTGAGTACTACTGTATCAGACCACCAAGTACTCGATGCTGCAACTCAAAGCAGTACCGCCTGCCCTGAGCTGCACAGAAACTGAGCAGCGATGGCATAAACCACAAAGACTGGTAAGTACTTAGGATGTTTCATTTATTTTTGAAATTGGATATTAGCTACCCATCTTGTTTCAAAAGCACAATGAAGACAAAACAAGCCCATCATTACCACATGTATTCCAGTTATCTATGGTAGCTCTGCCAATCGCGTTAAGAGGGGATTGGAGAAACTTGTGAAGTCTGTCTGGTGTATTAGTGTGGTTAGTTTGTGATAGAATGTTATGGTGGCTAACCAACTTATGTCCTTTTTTTGTTTGTTTACTTAATAGGGTGTGAAACCAGGCAGAGTGGGTAACATGGTCTTCATCTCAACAAAACCGAGTCAAGACAGTACGCAGCTGTTGATGGTGTAAGGTAATCTTCACTGTCAAGTAATAATGTATTCTGCAGTCATTGTCAGATTCTTTTTTGTTTTGAGTTGTTTCTTTTTTTCTAATTATGACTTGAACTGTTTTCAAAAGGAGCAAGCGCTACAAAGCAGCGCGGGGGGACTTGTTGGACCCAGATGTCCTGAAGGTCGATGAGGCATATCAGGACTTCACGGCAGACCTTGCTCCACTAATTACCA
>NC_045750.1:22159760-22160352 GCF_008692095.1 Etheostoma spectabile | reverse complement strand
TATCCATAAGTAGTGATGTCCCCCTTGTCGATTCAGCTTTTGGGACCGTTCAAGAAGGCAGCCCGATTTCGTACCAGCACCCAGTGCCAGTGAGCAGGGTAGTCATCCACCACCCAGACGCACCCCCTCCACTACCGCTGCCGTTAGATGGTCACAGGCTGGACCCGACCACATGTTCCTTTGTGTACACTCACCGACAACACCTAGATGTAGTGTCGCATAACATTACTTTTAACATGGCAAGATCCATCGAGAAGGCCACGAGGGAACAGAGTGGCAGTGCAGAGTGGCTCAACTTGAGAAAGATGAGGCTCACCTCCTCCAGGTTCTGGGAGGTGTGCCAGGTCCGAGGTCACAGCTCTGCAGAAAACCTTGCAGAACGCATCCGCAAACGTGGGGTTCAGACAGCCTTGATGAAGAAAGGGCTGGCACTGGAGCCAGTAGCTATTCAGGAATATGCCCGCATTAAAAACATCAACAACTGGCCATCAGGATTTGTCATCCATCCAGATGGCTCGGATCCTCTCCAGATGGTGTTGTTTTTGATCCTACGGAGGCACAACCTTTCGGGCTGGTGGAGGTGAAGTGCCCT
>NC_045750.1:22159665-22159750 GCF_008692095.1 Etheostoma spectabile | reverse complement strand
AGAGCTATGTGGACTGCAGGTACCGGCACGTGAAGAGTGGCGCCTTGCACCTGAAGCCGGGCCACAGCTACTACTGGCAGGTGCA
>NC_045750.1:22159178-22159655 GCF_008692095.1 Etheostoma spectabile | reverse complement strand
CTTATCACTGGAATGCAGTGGTGCCATTTTGTTGTTTTTGCAGAAGAGGACCTTCTTGTACAAAGACTTTATAAGGATGCGGAGGTTGCTAGGGTTATAAGGGAGAGGTGGATTACTTCTTTTTCTATCATTACTTGATCTAATCTTTAAAATCAATGGTTCATTTAATCAGTTCTGTTTCAATCAGTTGATGAATGTTTATGTTCTGGTTTATTGTTCATCTTTACAAATCTATACAGAGCCTGGACTAACATTAGGCTTAGTAATTAAGCCTGTATGTTTTGGTTTTATTGTTCAGATTAACACAGCTATACAAGCACAGTCTGATGTGGTTGTGGTGGTGTTCACCTTTACAAATCTATACAAAGCCTGAAATGATAATTGTTCAATGTTGAGATTTCATTGTTTGGTTTAACAAATCTCTACAAAACTAGAACTAATGCAGGCCAACAATTGACCTTTTGTACCTATTGAAAT
>NC_045750.1:22158690-22159168 GCF_008692095.1 Etheostoma spectabile | reverse complement strand
GTGTTAAAAGCTATGTGGATTATTGATTTTTGGATCATTGAATAAGTGTTAAATATTTCCTTATTAAGTTCTACATGTTCTAATGTCATCTCTGGTTTTCATTTCAAGTCAGTATATCTTATTTAAAGAAACTATTGAGTAGTGTGAAGTCACTCAAATTGTACAAACTGTAAACATTAAAGTATTTGTGTGTTCTGACTGACTGTGTGTGTTATCTCAGTGAGAATTTTTACACTTTATTTGTGCATTTTCAGTTCTCACAAACAATTGTATTTGTGGTTTTGCACATGTGGCAGTTGTGCCCAGTGTTGTTTAGCAATAAAAAAAAACTAATTCATTTTTGAGTTGCCCATGCCTTCAACGACCCATTCTGGTAATTGACCAGGAAGCAGGCCACACTGAACAATTCATTAATGTTCCCGCATATAGATAGTGGTTTGTCCTTGTCAAACAGTTTGTTCTCTTTCACTCTCCTTAT
>NC_045750.1:22158137-22158680 GCF_008692095.1 Etheostoma spectabile | reverse complement strand
ACATGCACTCTCAGACGGGCAATTGACTGTGTCTGTCCGACATCCTCTCGACTCATTTGTTGTTTGTTGCTGAGAAAGGCCGGCCGGTACACTTTACAAGGAGCAAGGTCGTCCACAACAAACCCTTTGTCCACCATGATCGCCATATCTGGCTTCAGCAGCTTTACAATCCCGGACAGCTTGAAGATCTCGCGATCACTCACAGAGCCTGCGTACAGTCCAGACACAAAGGTGACAGCACCGTGGGGTGCCATGCCAATCATCGCCTTGAACGTGCTGTGTGATTTGTAGGTAGAGAAAACCTCACTCTGAAGGAGCACAGAGGAAGGCGTCTGGCAGAATATCTCTGTACAATCAAGGACCACTTGTGTATCAGAAAAAGCCGCAAACTCAAGTGGCAGGTGAGCTCTCACTATCTCTGGAGGAATCCAAAGGCGCTCGCTTCCCAGCAGGCAGTACAGGAAATGAGTCCATGTGGAGATGATCCGACTTGCAGTAGTGCGGTGAATGCTGAACCGCTCTGCAAGGTCCCTGAGAGGAAAA
>NC_045750.1:22158062-22158127 GCF_008692095.1 Etheostoma spectabile | reverse complement strand
GGTACATCAGAAACAGCAGAAACTCATCAATGGGTCTCAGTTTCTGTTGATATAAAAACAAAAGC
>NC_045750.1:22156655-22158052 GCF_008692095.1 Etheostoma spectabile | reverse complement strand
TTGCCTTGACATTGTTATTACAAAGTATAACATCAACTGGTTGGCTTTACTTTTTAGTTAGATGTAGTTAACTCAAAAAATCAACAATGGCAATAACAAATTAAAACAGTTTGTATCTGATTTTAGAGTTACATTAGACTTCTATGCACGTCATGATAGATTTGTTACCTACCGATGCTGGTTGATGGACTGCGCTGATGCTGGCAGAGGCTGTCTTGGCGCTGGTTATGCGCACCATGTTGTGGCTCACAGCAGGTTCAATTAATCTCCAAAATGCAATGAAACTCCTGTAGGACGCAAACCGGGTATAAAAGCGCACATCTTCATCGGATGCAGACAGGCGCTCTATCCCAAAACGCTGGCGAAGTTCGAGGACTTCCAACTGCTGTTGTAGCTCCCTAACCTGGCGACGTAGAGCTTCGTTCTCGTCTGCCAAATTACTCGCCCTCGCTCCTGTTTGAGGGACTACACAGTAGTCATGGTCTGGCACCATTCCGGTCTCCATCTCCGAGTCCGAGGCTGACTCTGGTGCGGGACTCTCGGCCCGCGGACGCCGTTTCCAGACGCTCGATCTGGGCGCAGCTAGTCTGTACCGATTCCAGGTAAAGTAAACTGGCACAGCTCCCTTCTTCAGCCTCCTCAACCCCCCGTCAGTCACAATAAAATCAGTCTTCTTAAAATGCCGACTACAGACCCGGGTGTTTTTATTCGGGTTGAAGTCCTCCCTCCGGATCTTCTGCATCCACTCAGCCCGTACCGCAGCGTCAACAGGAAATACATGAAAGCTGACTTCTTTGTTGTACCGTGATGACACGGTACATAACGGCACACAACAATAAAGTCCTGAGGCTGTCACCCTCTGAAAGGCAAGTCGCCTATCTTTAACCTTAAAAACACTCATTTCTTATTAGTTTTCTTACTTCTTCTATTGTTAATTATCTCTGGTAAAACTCGGTCGCTGTTGTCTCTCGCTCTCGCTGTCTCCCGCTCTCGCTTTCAAATCACCGGAAGTACTGGCCCACACACTCAACTTCGAACGTCAACGGCGGCCATCTTGTGCACCTAGCCAATTTGGCCCACCCATGAAAGAGAGACGTCACGGCTTTCAAACGAGCAAAGTAGCAGTTGGTCAAAGCCACAGCCCCAGCCTCCACCTCCCCCCAGTGTTGCCAAGTCCGCTTATTCTAAGCGACTTTGTGCTTGTTTTTTTGTAAAGTCACTTACAAATATCGGTTGTCGCGGGTTGCGTTTTTTTTGGGCTTACCACTAAAGTGTGGTTGCTTATTTGGGCTTGTTCCCAGCTTGTCCTTGTCTGTTCTCTCGGTCCCGCCCCTTTCCCCATAAACTCTATAGACAGCAGCGTTATGTCCCACCCACTTCCTGCTTCTAATTGGCTC
>NC_045750.1:22141965-22156645 GCF_008692095.1 Etheostoma spectabile | reverse complement strand
GATGGAAACGAGTACCAGCCAATCAGAGGCAGAGCAGGGCAGTCTGTTGTTTTTCTGGTTGGGAAAATGCGCGAGTAGACTGATGGTGAGTGGACTGGAGGAGAGGTTTTGGAGGAATAAATGCCCGGGATGAAGTGGGAGAAATACGGGAAGAAATATAACAAAGACTGGGAGAAAGGAGGAAAAGAACGGAGTCAACCCGTCGTGGGGAACAACTCAAAATCACTGTGAAAAAGTGTCTATATTTCAAATCCCATCAGTTTATAATGTTAAATAATGTTTAAATCTGATTTAACTCCCTCTTGTGGTCATTGTCCTAAAGCTCAGGGAGAAAATAAATAAACTCTAGCCCACCGTGGGGACAGTTTACCCCCATTGTCCCCATGGATGGTAACACCGTGCACAGAGTTTTATTTATTTATCTCTTCCAGGATCTTAGGGGGCTCCGTAGAAAAAGTCGCTGTTTTTGGGCTTGTTTTCACAGGCCTGGTTGCGTATTCGTCTCCCAAGATCTGGCAACACTGCTCCCCCCCCCCCCCCCCCCATATGGATGCAATATGGATTCAATAGTTGCATGGCTAAGACAGGCACAATATTTCCTACTTTTTGACCAACCATTATGTATGAAGAGTGAAAACTTTAGTGGAGGGAAAAGTCAAGGATTGGACTGCAGCTCCCCCATCAGTCTTCCTCTCTGGCTCTCAACATTCCGTCCCCTAACACACATTGGAAAATCTGAAACGGTCTGAAAACTGGATGATACATAAACTGTGATTTGGTAGAAACCGTGCTTGATACCAGAATGCCCATTCAGCCCATTTAAGGCCAAAGTCTTGGCTTTGCTTCTTGCTCTGGTACCACCCGCCTGGTCCCTGCTGGTCTACAGCCTGCTCCAACCCTGATGCTTTCTTCTTCCTCTGGGCCCGTATCGGATGTGGCAGTACCACTTCAACTGTCCAGACTCCGCAAACAAATTGACGAGCAGCGGTGTTAACAAGACCGTCCACAGAGTACTGGACCTTGATAGCTGGTATTCCAGGGCCAGAGATTACCTGGAATGCAGGTACTGATGAAATAAGACTTCTCTGCTGTTCTCAGATAGTGCTTTATATACACTTACTCACTCACCCATCAGCTACAGCTTAGTTCATATCAGGGTGTCAAAATGTGTCCATTCCTATCTTTGAATTAGAAATAGTTGGAACAAAACAAAAGATACTTTGATGACGACACATATTTTAACATTTTTCTTCTCCAGGGAAGCTGATCAGGATCAGCTCCCTGCACAGCCAGAGTTGGTGAACTCTTCAGGACTTCCCTGAGGACGCGGAGCTGAACTGATGTGTGCCCTCTTGTGTATCACAGATCAGTGGCCCTGATGAAAGGCCACTGAACCGTCACGCTACAGGGCCCAGCTGTCCCAGTGGAGGTTTAAAAGGTCAAAGACCTACACTCCCAACACAGTGGCTCAGAGGACCTTCTCCCAGTGGTAAGAGTTTACCATGAAGCTGTGTTAATGTGTTGTAATCTGTACCGTGATTTATCTTTTGATTAAAAGCTAATGAGCCTAAAGACAGCCAGTGTTTGTCTTCCAGGTTCCCAGAACCCGGAGCAGAGGACTGTGTGCTGTGCTGACATGGTCTTTGATTCCATGGTGTACATTGACATCTGCTGGCGAGGCTGAGGTGTAACACTTGGTGGGGCATTTGTGGCCAAATGGAAACCCTCAGTAACATTCCCACAAACTAAATGTTTGTCTATTAAACAGGGCTCATTTCATTTAAAGGGAAGAAAACTTCTACCCATCAAGCAACAGTTAAAAGAAAAAGAAAAAGATAAAAAAACAATGGAAGATATTCCTAAATTCACATTTCTTTGTATTTACCTTGTGGACACCACTGGACATAAATATTAAAACATAAAGGTGGATTGCATAATGTAATATCTACATTGACAATACAGAAGAATTTATAACTATGCCACCATTGGGATTTTAGAAAGAGGGATACAAATGGGTTTCAATCAGTAAAAACATCAATGCAAGGCAAAAAAAGAACATGCTGATCAAATGTCATTTTGTCTGTTTCAATAAAATGTGTTTCCTGTCACATGTTCTGTTGTGTCACTTGTGCCAGACCGGTAACACAGCTGTTGGTCCCTCCTTTTTGACAAAATAATACAAAGACAGCATAACCCATGTACACTGGATATCTCCATACTCCCCATGCAGATAGGCTCTGTTTTAGAGCTGAAATGAGTTGTTCACAATAGTAATGTACTTTATTTTTGTTTTTAAACCAATTATATTTTTTGCCTGGTGTCACACACAATCCAAAAGTATTTTCTGTCCGCATTGGGGTTTTACTCTCATGATGCAGCTGTGTGTACACAGTGTACTGCAGATCGATATGATGATGAATCCACATGTAGAACAGGAGTTTTAGGGTTACACGCTAACGGGGTTACATGAAAACATTGAGCACCAAAAGTATAAACACAGCGTAAGTGCCTGAGTTTGTGGAGTTCAATCAGGGGTGTCAAACATACGGCCCGTGACCCAGAACCGGCCCGCCAAAGGGTCCCATCAGGACCACTGGATCCAAAGTAGTAAATAATTCCAAATCCACATTTACCACTTAGAAATTCTGAGTTTTTTTCTTGGATTAATACCCACTATCACCCGGGTATGAACATCATTTTTTTTCCTTACAGCGGCAGAAGCAACTATGCGGCTATGTGGCCTAAACATTAACTAATTACTAATTATAAAGAGTGAAATTACTGTATTGCACACTGCTTACGATCATGTCAGTTTACCAGTACGGCATACAGCACAATGCTTCTCTATGAATTGGTCATATTAAAATAATAACAGGAATGTTAAGGGTAACCCCTTGTATTGAGGTAAACGCACAGTTATGAAATTATGTTTTTTTCAGTGAAAGATCATAAAGGCTAATCTGTAACCGCAATCAGAGTTTTTCAAAAATAATATGAACATTTGTCGTTGTGCTGTATAATGTGTCTGATAAAATGTACAGCCTTATAATATGTTATTTTAACAGAGAATTGACAGGAAAAGATAATGGTAACATGAATTTAAACATCCTTTTCATGCCCATTAATCATTCTAAAAAATAACACACACACACACGTACGATCTTAATGATTGTAAAAGTGCTCATATTATGCTCATTGTCAGGTTCATAATTGTATTTAGAGGTTATATCAGGTTTATATGGGTTAATTTTCCCCAAATCCTTTTGTTGTACTGGACATTGCTGCTGCACCTCTTTTCACCCTGTGTGTTGAGCTCTCTGTTTTAGCTACAGAGTCTACAGCTACAGTCTGTTCCATCTTTGTTGGGAGTCACACATGCACAGTAGCTAGGTAAGGACTACTAGCCAGTCAGAAGCAGAGTATGAGGGCGTACCACGCTAGCAGCAAGGTGAACATTATAACCTGTGTTACAAAGTGACGCACATTTGTCACAGAAGTAAAGGCTGGACTACAATAGAGCTGTTTGGAGCAGTTTGTGAACAGTGTTTTCGGTTGGAGATGGTAAGTCCCTTTGGGGGGGGGGACATTAAGTTTTTTTCACTTTGTAAATCTGCACAAAAAAGATATATACCACAATAAAAGAAAGGAAAAAGCCAAAAAGCATAATATGAGCCCTTGAAGACTTATTGTATAAGTCAAAATATATATATATTGACTTATACAATAATACTTATGCAAATGTGTACACAGCTACAATAGCTACAAATGTAAGGGAAACACTTCTACACACATAAACTTCTCTTGTTAAATATAAATATTGTTAAGAGTTGTGAGCCCTCTTGTGTGGTATCTTTAAGGTTCAGCTTAAGATGAAGTTTCCACACAAAACAGTAGCAAACGGGAGGTTTTTAAACTCATCCCATAACATACATACTTGTGAAAGTTCTTCTCTGTTTCGATGTTGCTTTGAGCACCCATTAGTTATACAGACGTCTAAGGCTGATAGCTCAAATTCATACGTCTTAGACACAAGTCCAGTCACTGTAGATGAAATCAAAGCTTTAAACACTGGATGGCAGCATCAGAGTAATGCTTGTGCATCCCATGCCTGTTAAGTTGTCTCCTAACTGTAGATTAGACAGAGATTTACTCTGTCCGTTAAAGAACAAGTATCTGGAGTATAGCTTCCGTCTGGATTGCAGCTGAAAGCGTCTTAAGTCCGGAGGGGCAGCCAGTGTCCGAGCCCTTCAAAGAACCTCCGTACGCTCAGGACGTAGAAGTCGACGTTGTGAGTGAAGTCGGTGCAAATGTTGGAGTAGGTGCCCACCAGGGTGCAGTAGAGGGCGGTCCCGCCTATGCTGATCACCACGGTAACCAGACACAGCAGCAGCAGGATCAGGCAGGAATCCCCACCTACCTCATCTACAAGTAAGAAATGGATATATGTAATATATACGTAAACATACAGTATATATAATAATTATATGTATATATGTGTGTCTATATGTATATATACAGCGGGGCTCAAAAGTTTGGGCACCCCAGGTAAAAAAATTGTATTTATGTGCATAAAGAAGCCAAGAAAAGATGGAAAAACCTCCAAGAGGCATCAAATGACAGATCAGACATTTGTATTCTATGTCACAAAACGTATATATCTATATAGATATATATATATACACAGTATATATATCTATATATCTATAGATATAATTTATAGATATTTATACAGTATATATACAGTGCGTATATATCTATATATATATAGATATATATACAGTATATATGAAGTACATATATATATATATATATATATATATATATATATATAACTATATATACAAATCTAAATGACATCAACATTTGGTGTTTCTACCCTTTGCCTTCAAACCAGCAGCAATTCTTTGCATTTTGTAAATTGATAAAAAATAACCAATCATAATTGATATTTTTGAAAGCGTTCTTAGTTTACAGCATTTTTTCACACCTGCCTAAGACTTTTGCACAGTACTGTATGTATAATGAATATACAGTATGTAATGTAACCTTGGTCCGGGAACATTCCACATGTTTGATAGAAGTGTTTACACAGCAGATGAGTTAAACTACCTTGTTCAAGGCCGTCCTCTGGCTCACTGAAACGGACTTTGCGTTTGGAGTTCTGTTTAGTAACAATGTCGCTCGGGGGAGGCAGTCCATCCAGCGATGCTCTCCTCCTCTTCAGAATGGAGACCAGACCCTCTGGGGAGGAACTCTGACGGGGATACAGAAACAAGACAAATGACCACTAACGTTTTCCTCTTCTTTTATATATGTATTTTGGGGTCACTCTACCCAGAACCTGATAGGACTGGTACTGTACTATGGTAGTACATCATGGTGTATGAGTATAATATGGGATAGAATACATTTTATTGTCCCTGAGGGGAAATTTGTCTTAGGTAAAGTACTATAATCTGTTGCTTCACAACACAAATATGTAATAGAACAAAACATTCTAAAATCAACATAAAAATATGAACATAAAATCAACTAAGCATCTTAGGACATAACAAAGGACACATATGACTCTACAGGAAATACAACATCTATAGTGTACTAAAAGTACAAGATTTATTTTTACAACTTGGGTTTTATTTTAGGGTTTGGTTGTGTTGGTTATGGTAACATTGACCTCACCAAAGTAAGCACTGAGATAGCCAAACACCTAAAAATAAGTCCAACAGGGCAACAAACAAACTGCCACTCACGCTGTAAACAAGCAGGCAGTGTAGCAAGAAAGTGAGAACACCCATAATGTCAGGAATAATCCTTTAACGCACTTTAGAACTGAGCGCAGAGACCTTTGGCAAGTACAGTAGGTCAAATTTGAACCAGGAAGTTGATCTGTAAAGTGTGATGAGCGTTTTTATTATCTTACTCTGTATACTGTGTTCCCTGTTATCATCATCATCATCATTATTATAAATTAATTGAATTCACTTATGACAGTGCCATACTTTTGGCCAATGTTCTCCTTGGGAGAAAATAAAATCTACAAAAAAATCATCAATCGGGGTTTGTCAATAAAAGTTAGAAGACTAGATCCTCTTTTTTTCTTAACTGTGGTTGCAAAATATTTCACAAATGTATAGGCTGCTGTAAACCAAGCAGTGTGGTGGTTTGAGACACAGTTGAACACCTTGTTTTAAAGGACAGTTACACTGCAGAATAGAACGTAACATGAAATCCAATCACCAAACATAAGCGGTGGCAGGGAGTGAACAGGCTCCATCAGCAGAAAATGCCCAACCTACTGTAGGTGTTGTATTAGTTAACAGACGACCAGCAGTGTTTTAGATGAATTGTAGTTGAGGCAAGTTAACACAGAGCTGCAAAATCACAGATGAAACAACACAGAAGCACAACTGATTCTCTGCGCTGAACAATGTTGAACTACAGCTACACTGTGCGGTCATCAGAGGCCAGTAATCAGAGCAATCCCTAACCCTAACCCACCCTAATGAAAACCTTTCGACCTGATGCTAATCTGTAAACAAACCACAGAGCTCAGGCTGCCATATTATATAGGTCAGATAGCATGGCCAATATTGCAGTAGTCGTCACATTCAGTCAAGTCTGTACAGAGGCACAATAGCTCGAATCAGGATTTTCTGTGTTACCACTGAGGACGATGTGAAGTTAAAGGGCTCATATTATGCTCATTTTCAGGTTCATAATTAACCTAACTAACCCTAATTTAGAGGTTGTACCAGAATAGGTTTATATGGTTTAATATGGTCTGTAAGCTTGCTTAGTGCAAAACAAACACCCCCAACAACCCTCATGGAATGTGATTCAGTCATTTTCATTGCAAAGTAAAGGAGTCCCACCCATGCCCCACCCAGTTGATCCTCCCCTGGGTTACATAAGAGCCATGAAACTGACAATGCCAAGCCTTCAGCCTGCACTGCTTGTTTGGAATAGCTCTGATTTCATCTCCACCTCTAGGAAGACCTAAACCCCATCAGCTCAGTGTTAGAGCCAGAACATGGGGCCTTGGCGCAGCCTCAGAAATCTAGCACATTTGGCAGGGTAACATCCCAAGTGTCAGGCTACACCAGCGAGCATGGGTGGAGGTTTTTTGAACATAGAAAAGGCGGCGATGATCTCAAAAAAAGAGACTACGGGTTCGTTCATGGGAGTGTCCCAGCAAAGACAAAGAGCTGTGAGCCAGAGAACAAGCACTTTAGTCATGTACCGTTTTCTATTCCTTTTATCCATGTTTTGCTGTCTCTATTACATGTTTTAATCTTTGGTGTTTTGCATGTTATGTGGTGGTCTACAAAGTTTTAAGGATGTCCTGCCTCCTACACTATAAGCCTAGTTTACCCACGGGTACCAATAAAGTAACCTGAACCTGAATAGAACCTCTAGAAATACAGTCGGACTTTCTGCTGGCAGAAAGTATAATAGAGATTTAGAAAAAAGGAGGAAGGAAGGAGAGATGCATGCAGGAGATGATACATGGATGGTGAGGAGAAAGGAAAGAAGCCAGGAAGGAAAGAGGAGAACGATCAAGAGAAGGATACAGCAGGGCAGGAAAAGATAGTTTAACCCGTTCTGTATTCATCACCACAGCTCATCTTATATCCAAATCATGCAACAGGGTTCCCGCGGGGTCTTAAAAAGTAAAAAATGTAAAACGTCATTAAAAATGGACAGGTTTTCATCCGAGGTCTTAAATTTTATTCAGTCAGGTCAAAAAAAGTGTAACCCTCATTACCCTGGTTGTGGTGAGGAGCAGAGAGTAACAACAGGGATTTTCAGGTGTTGCGCTAATCACTCCGCCCAAGTAGCAGTGCTTCGGCTCCTGAGAATATAGTTCCCAGTTTGTATACAGTTAGAAGATGACTGGGTCTTTTGTGACCTTGTTATTTGTACACCCTGTGACTACACAAATCACAATGTGTTAAAAGGAACATGTTGGCGTTATTTTGTCACTTACTGGGAGCAGTAGCTAGTTGGAACCAGTTACCTCTAGCATCTGTAGCTAGGCTAGCGGTGGGTGTGGCAGATAGAGTTACGACACGCATGGAGATGAGAAGGATATGTATGGATTTATCTAACTCTGGGGGAGAAGGTGAATAAGCTAAAGTCCCAATTAGATGGCATGTTCCTTTAAATTACAATGCTTATGGTCTTAAAATGTCTTAAAAACGTCTTATATTTGACTTACTAAAACATGCAAGAACCCTGTGTCATCTGTCTGTTTTGTCCTACTAAAACACACATACTCTAGTTATGATAATCAGCTGTAAAGGCAGACAAATAAAGTATATGTAGGATTAAAAAGTGTAATCCTACCCCCTCTGTGTGGGACAGCTTGGCCAGGTCCTTGTCTGAAGCCTGGGGGACTCCTGTTGGCCACTCCACCTTCACCTCCTCCTCCGGCGTCTCCTCACATGGCTCCTCCTCCTCCTCTTCTTCTACTTCCTGTCCGTCCTCATACGTCTCTTCTTCTTCTTCTCTTTCCTCCTCCTCCCCCCGTTCCTCCTGAGGGCCTGTCTGTGCTAAGGGAAGCTCTGGCTCTGAGTCCATGCTTTGCTCTTGTTCCTCATCTTGTTGTGTTGTTTCAGGCTTGTTGACTGGCCGATGGGAGTAACACAGTAGACTGGTTATTGATGATGGATTATTACTTAATCCTTAATTTATGTGAATATAACATGTGCATGTACACAGAGGTCCTGTGTATCTTAATGTGTCCATGAATTGATTAGAAGGTCATGGTACATTATGCTAGTCTTAAAGGAAGCAATTCTGAAAAACCTACCATTATTATTATTATTATTATTATTATTTATTATATGCCAGTCTTTTCCATTGTCTAAATAAAGAACTGACATAATAAAAAGAGGTGCATTTTGCAGTCCTGCTCAACAAAACGTACATTAAAGTTTATAAGGGGTGATAAGGTTAATGTTTGTGTTGCCAATTTGTGTGTGTGTGTGTGTGTGTGTGTGTGTGTGTGTGTGTGTGTGTGTGTGTGTGTGTGTGTGTGTGTGTGTGTGTGTCCATAAAGAGGCTAAAGACTGATAATGAATTAATGTTCGGAACTTTATAGGGCTGAGGAACACAGCATGCCACGTGTTGAACAGTATTTTGTTAAGCTCTTCATTTTTAAAACACATACAGTATATTGTACTTTTTTCTCTCAATATTTTTGATTTGATTTGTTTTTGACTGTTTGTAGTACTTGCTTTTATCTTACCTTACTTTTTTTATTGCTAAACTACTTGGCGATAAACCTGTTTCCGAACCAGATTTATGCATTTTCTTGCATTAGACATTTAAAAAAAATATTCATAGTCCCCAGAGGATGAATCCTACTGACTTGGTGAACCCCTGACTATTCATATAGCGCCACCCGCAGTATTTTTGGTTTTTTTGTGTAAATATCTCCACAACTGTAAAATGGATTGCCATGAGAGTTGGTACACATTCATGTCCATCTCTGGATGAATTATATTCTTTTCACCAAGCGCTATCATCATGTCAACATTTTAATTACTAATGACATTCACACCAGCCTCAGCTAAACTTTCTGCGACGTGCTAATGCAAGCATGCTAACAAGCTAACGTAAGAAGGTGAACATGGTACACCTGTTTAGCATCTGTATTGTAGCATTGGCATTGTGAGCTTGTTAGTATGCAGTTAGCTTTTAGCTCAAAGCAGAGCCTGGTACTGTATAAACCATAGCACGTGTTTACCTTTGTCATGACAGGGCTGTAGATTCTCATTCGTGCTCGGAGTGTCTGTCAGTGTTGCATTCTGCATGTTCTGTTGAATCACACACGGTTAACAATGATTTATTATTTAGGAAATGTCTGAAATTAAGATCAATACAGAGAGGGAAGGTTGACATGTCTTACTTGTTCCACACTGATGGATGGTCTGAGTGATGCCCCAAAGAGGAACACAGACAGAGACAAAGGAAAGCCAAGACAGAGGAAGACAAAGAGAGGTAGAGAAATGTCATACAAGGTTAATGGTGTTACTAAATATTTTAATAAAAAGCCAAAATATTAATCAGGCCTTTCCATGTTATCCAAAATGAAATCCACCTGCATCAAATGACTGTGGGCAGCAATACCATACCAGAAAGTCCCAGGATAGCTGGGAGACAACAGTGTCTTGCATGCAGACTTGTGGTATTTAACTGTCTTATGGAAATCCTTTATGCCCTGTCAGAAATATTGATTTCCCCACTCCATATCATCAGTGCATCTTCATGCATTATCAATGTGTTGGACTCTCCAGCGTGTCCACATGGGAGACCAATAGTCCACTGTGTGAGCAGTGTAGTGTCAATTACAGTAAAGCAAAATGGCTGCTAAAAGGTTTTCCGTCCGACAGTGATGAAGGTAATGGGAGGAAATAGCCTGAGAGGAATGTGATTAAGAAGCAGAGCTTTTTATACAGTGGAGGTTTGTGCTTGTACTGATATGTGGGGAAATGTCCAAGACATAACTTTCCTACGTACATGTTTAAGGAAAAAGAACTGCTGGAGTGTGTAGTATTGAGGCTCAATACAAGACAAAAAACAGCTTGAATTTAGGTTTCTGTCTACATTTCATCTGATGCATGTTGTGTGGATGCCTTGTGGAATACCTGAGGTGTGTCCTGCAGATCTGGCTCAGGGTCTCGATGTGTTTCTGACTGATGCCGTCTGTCTCAGTGGGCAAACTGCTTTCATCGTTCTTCTTCTCTTTCCACTGGCTCTCTGGGAACACATGTGGCGTACAGGTGCGCACAAAATAAATGCACATATCCATTTTTTTCTCTCAATATTGAACAGACTTACATTTAGGTTTTTGATCACGGATAATGTTGGAGTCATTTTTATTGAAGGACCAGTGTGGATAGCTATCGTCTACCAATGCTGTGGTTCTCAACCTGGGGTTTGGTACCCCAAAGCGGATTGCAAGATAATTTCTGCGGGTAGTCTAGGTCTAGGCTGGGGATGGTTTTTACATTAATGTGTGAGTTTGGTACAATTCATGTGTTATATTCAGAGTGTCATTTATAAATCAGAAGGTCCTGGAACACAGAAAGGGGTCTGAAGACGGGTCAGGGGGAGAGAAAGTCACAAACGCATGAACGCAACGTGTTATTTGTTTACATGTATTAAACAGAGCATTCACAAAAATCCCTCAAAATCAGCAGAGGGAGGGACGTAGAAACAACTGTTTACACCAGTTTGCCGCTGTCTTTCTCGATATCGCGGGGGGGTTGCGAACACCAAACTCATTATTCCGGGGGGCCACGACTCAAAAAGGTTGAGAACCACTGCACTAAAGGGAATTAGTGTTTGAGTATGTGGTTTTAATTTGAGAACCCTCTTTTGAGAACCTAAGTACCTAGTTTTGTTATGATGTAAAATAAATGGATTGACGTATGCAAGTTTCAGCTTATGAACGGTCATTGCGTAACGACATAGGATTCAAATAGTTTTTAAAGCACGCCACCAACACCGGAGCCCCGCGTACAATCCTGCCCTAAAAACAGAACAGGGAAGAAAACAGATGCATGCAGTACCCCAGTTATCCTGCAGGGCGGCGAGGTTGGAGAGCAGACGTTGGTGGTAGAGCTTCTCCAGCTGGAGGAACTGGATGGCCCACTGGTCTGGTAGAATCAGTAGTTAAAGACACTAACTGAGGCTTTCAATCAAAACGTCACTAAGTAACTACGATTTTAGTCTTTTTTTCTGGTATGGTTTCATTCCACATAGTTACATGTTATTTCGGTAAACACACTGGCTTGCATTCACCAGCAGACATATAATGGCAAAAACAGGGATGGTTACTTACTTGAGACAATGAATGAATGAATGAATGAATGAATCATCAACTGAGCTTATCAACCGTTAAATACATAAGATACATATAATGTAGGTTGTGTTAAATGACACTACAATCAATTCATTCCCACAAACATATACTTGAATTTGTGCGGCTGATGAGTCATTGTGGTGCACACACCATGCACCTTTTAATAATTAATAAACCAAAATCAATACAAAACACAAGGGCGGCAAAGTAAATGGAACAGAGTCTCAAATGACCTAGAGGTCAGAAAGATCCTTATAATGAAAAGGTCAATTGGATGAGTGAAACACGTCACAGGAAAAGGACAGCAACACTTATCATACAGCGCCAAGGCTAGAGGCAGAGGAAATGACCCTTTAGCCAAAATAAATAGTTTAGTTAGTCAGAGAACGATTGGGTGGTTAAATTGGGCTGGGGCTCTCCGGGGATCAGCCCCGGGACATAACTCTGTCTCGTTTGTGTCCGGATGTGCCTGCTGGCAGTCAGTTGCCTAATGGAAGTATAAGTCACATGCAATTTGATGAAAGTGATGCTTTTGAAAACATGACATTTCTGACAAAAAAAAAGAAAGATTTTTGAAATGGCATGTCTTGGAGGAGCAATCGGAACACGGCATGCAACAACCCGCACAGTACTGCAGACAATTCACCACTGCGGGTCAACTACATGACACATAATGGTCTACGTCGGTAGGATTAACAGATAAAATGCTTTCTCCTAAAGCTAAAAACCTGGACCTGGTCACCCCAGACCCAAATCTTCTCAGCTGTTGCTACTGTCATATGCTGTCTCTTCATGTGGCACATTATGTATGTTGTATGGGTCACTTCTTATATCATAACAGGGTAATACAATGTGTAATCAAGTGATGACTGATTACCAGTAATGTAAATGCTAAATAACCTAATACCTGTTGATACTACAGCAGTGCAAAGTATAGGCTCTTAACCTTGCACTTTTACACATGTCATGTAAGACTCAATTTCTCCTTTTCTTTGGACAAAACTCTCCAGAAAGGGCCATTTAATGGTTTCTTTTTTTCTTTTTAAATTCCCGGGAGGACATACCTCCGAACCCCCCCAGGGAGAGCCCCCCCCATAACAAATTATATTTTTCCATAAAAAAACAAGGCAGCACAGGAATATACTTACAGTATATTAATGAATTAAAATACACATTCCGTTGTAGTTGGGGATTTGTTACTGAAGTAAAGTACTACTACTTTATATTTTGGGGCATTTAATGGAACCTGTGATAATAAATTACCCAACATGTTTCAGTGTCCACGTTATGATCATGTATAATAGAAACAAAAGACAAAAGGAACAGAAAAAACAAGGAGAATTTTTTTTACTAAACTTCTTTTAAAAGCAATATCAGTGGCCGTGTTAGCTCAGTTGGTAGAGCAGTCACACATTTATAGAGGTTTACTCCTGGACGCAGCGGTTGCAGGTTTGACTCCAACCTTTGCTACATGTCATTCCCCCTCTTTCACGTCTTCATCTGTCACACAAAAATGAATACAGAAAAATGCTTTGGATCCACTCCAAAATGTAAAGGGTCCTTGGCCCACCCTTCCACCAAGTTTCAGGAAAATTGGACAGTAATTTTTCTGTAATCACAACCCTGACAGTCAAACCAAACAACAAAAACATAACCTCCTTGGCGGAGGTAATAAATGAATCCTCTCCTCCCCATACATAGACTTCTAAACTTTCTCTCCACCCTTACACATGCACATGGTAACACACACTGTCCTCCTTCCCAAAGCAACAGCACAAACCAAGCCAGAGGAAACTACTCCTACAAGCCTTCAGGCTTTCAGCCAAAGTGTGGGGAACACCCAGTTACTGGGAGACAAATGAACAGATAGAAAACAACAACCAGACAATGTTGCTTACAGTAAGACAGACAAGAGAACCTCAGAAGAGAGATGAACGACATATTTTGTTTTAACATTGGTTGTTGCTTATTGCCATTTCAGATATCTGAATATAATTACTTTTGTTCCTACGGGTTCACGTGATGGCCTTCATCAGACCAACACAGGCCTCTAACGGAAGAAAGCCCCAAATCTCCTCCGTCTGAGGACCCTCATCAAAGGTATCCGTCATGACTCAGCTGAAAAATACTTGTGACTGGCACCAATGTCACAATGCATACAAGTAGAACAAAATAAGGTCACTTATGAGGTCATTGTGCATATGAAAGGATACAGTCCTCTTTGAGCGAGTAGGCTTCTGCGATCTGAAAAAAAGAAAAGAAAACTGATTAGACAGGAGGTTGATTCCCACCCAAGTCCACTAATTAGGCTGTCCGATCAAAAAAACGTTTTTGCTTGAAATTCACCAAATTCCATTAAAGATGAAGATCACATGACAGAGTCATACCGAGATGCAGACCCATGGAGACACATTGTGGGACATGAAGTCACATGCAAATAATTATGGTCTGGATTAACGTGTCTCCGTGCGCTTTTTTCCCATCCATTTTATACCTTCGCCTGCACAACCAGAAGACTAAATGACTTAGTAAATCTAGAGATGGGGAGGTTTCACTTTATGTTTTTAAGATTATTTTTTGGGCATTTTAAGCCTTTATTTTGATAGGACAGCTGAAGAAGACATGAAAGGGGAGAGAGAGGGAGAATGACATACAGCAAAGGGCCCCAGGCGCCTGCATAATTCTAACTTTTAATAATGAATTAATCTGGTGATTATTTTCTAGATTTTCTAGCCCAAATGATTAAGGTGAATTCTATAAAATGTATATTATAACTGTTAACATGTTATTTCCCCTCTACACTGTTCA
>NC_045750.1:22141805-22141955 GCF_008692095.1 Etheostoma spectabile | reverse complement strand
CAGAAGGTTTTTCCCGGTGTGTGCAGGTTAACAAATGTGTGTGAATGTGAGGGTTAGTGTGTTGAATATGGCGGACATGTGTGTCCTAGCTAGCTGTGTACTCAATAAATGTTTAAACTGAATACATTGGTAGCAGAGGATGGTTATAAG
>NC_045750.1:22141193-22141795 GCF_008692095.1 Etheostoma spectabile | reverse complement strand
GTTATAAAGTTCCGCCGAAGTTTGATGGATATATGAGTGTTGAAGTCAGTATCTGGACGCGGGTTACCAACCTCGCCGAAAAGAAACAAGCCCTTGCTGTTGCCTTGGGGCTTGAGTAGGGTGACTAAACGTCCTCTTTTGCCTTGACATGTCCCCTTTTTACGTACTGTCATGGGGCATCCAAAAATAAATGTAACATCCGGCATTTAACATAGGGGTGTGAATATTTATGCCCCCTGTATTTTAAGGAAGAACATTTATTTATCTACAATACATTATTCATTCTCAAAGAAAATTGGTGTCCTTAAAAGGTTGGATTTTCCTAATTTTTTTAATTAAGGCATTAAGATCAGTTTCCAAAAGATGTTTTTTTAGTTCTCTTTTTAGTCAACTTTTAGCATGGGTGCACTTACTCAAGCCACTGTATTTGCCAATGCACATTGGGTTAGACCGTCCTCTCAAGAACTGAACAAGTAAGAATAACTGAAGATGCGAATGTAGAGGAATGTTACATTGTTTAGAGAGGCCTCCATGTCAGACGCTGAGATATTTATGACTGAATCATTAGGATCTGCGATTATTGACACTGCCTGTACCCGTAC
>NC_045750.1:22140606-22141183 GCF_008692095.1 Etheostoma spectabile | reverse complement strand
GGGGAGAAATGGCTGGAAAGCTATCTTGATGACCTCACCTAAGATCAGGTGAACACCACTGATGCAAACAGAAACTCCCAGTTGCAGACCAGTTCGGTTTGGAGATGGCAATTTGGTGTATTCCACAAGAAATGTGAAACTACCAACTAAAATAGGACTGACAAAATGCCGCATTGAAAGTGAAGTTTTCAAGGTTGACATTCCACTCCTGCTGAGTAAAACGTCCCTTAAAAAGACAGGGACCATTTTGGACATGGATAAGGACAGTGAAGTGATGTTCAAACAATCAATACCTATTGAATTCACTAGTTCTGGACATTACTGTGTCAGAGAAAGAGAAACTGAAAAAGGTTCAACTGAAGAGAAAGTCCTAACAGTAACAGAAAATACAAAGTTCCTCATCTGGAGACATAAATCACGCGTCTGGTCACACATCTGCAGACAAACTACAGAGGCTCATTCACAGTTCAGGAAATAAGGACAAAGAATGCTTAACTGTCTTGCAACAAATAGTATATGACTGTGATGTATTCCAGAAGTACAAAAAGACCAAGCCAAAGCCTGCTGTGGGCTTGCC
>NC_045750.1:22140276-22140596 GCF_008692095.1 Etheostoma spectabile | reverse complement strand
GAATATAACGAGACAGTGGCCATGGATCTGCTTGAGTTGGACCCAGCTTTATGGTATCTTCACATCACTGACCACTTCACACGTTTCAGCGTGGGAAACATTGTGAAAAATAAGACGTCATCTGAAATTATCAACACACTTGGATTGGTGTCCATGGAGACCCCCAAAGGCTGTATAGTGACAATGGTGGAGAATTTAACAACAAAGAGGCTAGAGACATGGATGAAAACTTTAACATTGAGACAAAAACAACAGCAGGATCCAGTCCCTGGGGCAAAGGACTACTCAAGAGACATAACCAAACACTGACTGAGATCATC
>NC_045750.1:22139917-22140266 GCF_008692095.1 Etheostoma spectabile | reverse complement strand
AACGAGAGAATGGATGTGACTGGCACACTGCCGTTGACTGGGCCCTCATGGCTAAGAACAGTATGCTGAATATTCAGGGCTACAGTCCATTTCAATTAGTGTTTGGACAGAATGCTAACCTTACATCTGTATTAGGGAACCTACCTACTCTGGAGGGTACCACCATGAGTGCTAGGGTAGGGGACACATTTCACATTTACGCATTCAGAGTCTTCAGAGCGGATAAGAAGGGCAATAAGAAAGTAGCTCAGGCCCACAGATGACATGAATGTGACAGGAAACAAGGGATATTACAAAAGAGCAGACTGTCCTGAGTGGAAGGGACCAGGGATAGTTATTGGTCAGGATG
>NC_045750.1:22139602-22139907 GCF_008692095.1 Etheostoma spectabile | reverse complement strand
CTGTTGTATTTGTAAGACATGGGGGGATTCTAGTTAGAGTGCACCAATCCAGGCTCTGTAAGGTAAACACACAGGAATCTCAGGATAAGCCAACAGTGGGCAAAGAGTCAGTTGATATGTCTAGTGTTGATAATCTTAAAGGTCCCATGGCATGAAAATGTCACTCTATGAGGCTTTTATAAAAACTTTTAGAAACTTTTAACATTAATAAAAGTTTCCCCAGCCTGCCTATGGTCCCCCAGTGACTAGAAATGGCAATAGATGTAAACCTAGACCTGGGCATCCTGCTCTGCCTTTGAGAAAAT
>NC_045750.1:22139500-22139592 GCF_008692095.1 Etheostoma spectabile | reverse complement strand
ATGGGCCGATCTGGAATATTGCCCCCTATGAGGTCAAAAGAAGAAAGGTTACCTCCCCTTTCTCTGATTTGCCTGCCCAGAGAATTTGGCCC
>NC_045750.1:22138776-22139490 GCF_008692095.1 Etheostoma spectabile | reverse complement strand
GAGAGACATCATGACTTTCAAACAAGCAAAGTGGCAGTTGGTCAAGGCTACACCCCCACCCTCAACCTTGCCCCCCCTTTCTTCCTCAAAAGCTACAGACTCAAAAATGGCACATACTAAGGAAAGCTCATTGTGATACTGGCTCTAGTGGCTGTAATTCTGCACCAAGGCTGAATTTTGGGAAAGATACAGTATTAGGGGACCTCAAAGGTCTATTTAAAAGAGACTTCAGATACAGTATTAGGGGACCACTAAGGTCTATATAAAAGAGACTTCAGATACAGTATTAGGGGACCCCTAAGGTCTATATAAAAGAGACTTCAGATACAGTATTAGGGGACCTCAAAGGTCTATTTAAAAGAGACTTCAGATACAGTATTAGGGGACCACTAAGGTCTATATAAAAGATACTTCAGATACAGTATTAGGGGACCACTAAGGTCTATATAAAAGAGACTTCAGATACAATATTAGGGGACCACTAAGGTCTATATAAAAGAGACTTCAGATACAATATTAGTGGACCACTAAGGTCTAAACAAAAGGCATTTCATTTGATCGCAGTCAAACAGGAGGAAATGATGAGTTGGTACAAAAACAATGTATTTGAGGAAGTTAATGATGCAGGTCAGAAGTGTGTCTCTACCAGATGGATCTGCAGTCTCAAAGAAACTCCTAATGGTATAGTGCCAAAAGCACGACTCGTAGCCAAGG
>NC_045750.1:22138126-22138766 GCF_008692095.1 Etheostoma spectabile | reverse complement strand
AGAGCTGAATATTCACGAGCTGCAGAAAGATTTCCCAACCGGTGCTTCTGAATCTCTCAGGTTATTATTAGCAGTAATATGTTAAAACAAGTGGCAAGTCCATGGTCTGCTTCCTTACAGGGAATGCAGTTTTCCAGAAAAATGTATATCCTGCCCCCTCCTGAAGCAGGAAAGGAAAATATTCTATGGAAACCAAACAAATGTGTCTATGGGCTTGCAGATGCATCACTGTATTAGTACAACAAGGTGAAAGAAATAAGGCTGAGTACAGGTGGAAAATGTCTCAAGTAGATTCAGCTGTATTTTATTGGTTGCATGAACAGTGTAAAGTGACTGGAGGTCTGGAAACTTTCTCAACAGAAGTGATCTCTATGCTAAAGTCTGCGTTCCATGTTGGGCGTGAGGAACTTAAAAAATTCTGCTATGTGGGAATGGACTTTGTTAGTGAAAATGGTGTAGTTCATATACATCAGCATAGTCACAGTGAAAACCTACAGCTTTCCAGCTGCAAGCAGCATGTGCAGTGCAGAGAGATGCTAAAAAAGAGAAGCTTAGGTCAAAAATAGGACAGATACTATGGGTTGCAAATTAAACTAGACCAGACATTATGTTTGATGCAAGCAACTTAGCGTCAAATATA
>NC_045750.1:22137862-22138116 GCF_008692095.1 Etheostoma spectabile | reverse complement strand
CAGTCCAGTCTATTCATGAGACAAATAAGGTCCTCAGAAAGCTTAATTCTGAAAAGGTGTCTCTCAGGTTTCAGCATTTGGGAAACAGTGATGCTTTACATGTTATTGTTTTCAGTGATGCTTCTCTTGGAAATCTCCCTGATGGGGGTACACAGGGGGTACATTGAATGGACTCATAGAAGAAGGAGGGAAGTTGTCTCCGCAATCTAAGAGAATTAGATGTGTTGTATGGAGTACTCTGGCAGGGGAAACTC
>NC_045750.1:22128188-22137852 GCF_008692095.1 Etheostoma spectabile | reverse complement strand
AGATGGAATAGACAATGCTATTTTTAAGGCTACCTTCTTTCCTGAGCTCACAAGTGGAAATGCTGAACTTAATGCTCCTCCGTTGGTCTGTGTGACGGACAATCACTCTCTGTTTAATGCCCTCGAGTCAACAAAACAGATCACTGAAAAACAATCATGGCTGGAAAGAAGCAGCATTAAGGAGCTCATACTGAGTAAGAAGTTAAAAAAAGTGCTCTGGTCAGACACTGCCTACCGGTGATAAATAAACAGAAGACCTTTTACCTTCAGGCTTAGGCTGCATTCCCACATTCACACAACCTCCTTTTCAATGGCCCATATTTTGGAAGGCTTTAGGCTTGTTTAGGCTGAAACGGGGGCTGTCGCAAGAGGGGAGCCGGAAAAAAAGCAAGAAAACCAAAAAAAACTTAAGACCGATACAACTTTTGGAGAAACACAGCCCGACGTGACGCTGCCATGGCCAGTCATTATGTGTCTGCGATCAGGCTTGTTAGTCTGTTTTGAGGCGGTGTGTGAGAGTCCTGTTCAGTAAACAGGGAACATCACTGCCTCTATTGCTGCTACACAAAAGTTTTAAAACGCTGAGGGTAAAAAAAAAAAAGGAAACACAAGCACTAACTGCCCAGGAGTTTGTGTAACAGCCGCCTATTTCCTGCAGCACACTTTCTTCTGTGAAATAAAGCTGTCCACCAAGTGTGGGCTGAATGTCGCGATCTGTAAACGCTCTGACAGAGAATACTAATTGCGAAGTATAACGTCTACTTGTGCTATAGTGGGGGGGGGGTTAAAGAACACAACAGGATGTCACACAAATGCACAAATGGGCCATTTAAGTGACACTCCCTGCGCCGCACAACCCTGCGGAAAATCGCCAACTTGCTTTCATTAGTCAGAACGAGCCCTTGGGGAGAAAACAGACCATTTATGTACTCTGTAAGAAGACTGCCAAATCCCAGTTTGAGTTTCAGATGCATTGAGCATTATTTGAGTGTTAGTATGAATGAATACTCATTGTTTAACATGAACAATAATGATAATTGTTTCTAAGTGCATGACACCCTGTATATTTGTCAAACTTTTAACATTCTAGGCATGGACAGATTATGGGATTAGGAGAGTATGAGTGCATCACAGACATGTAACAGGATTTTGGGTATCTGTAATATTTAACAAAGGAATGAATTTAGGCCCATGAACTATTTAGCACACAAGACGAGCAGGTGCTAGAATATTTAACCAAATATGGGCCTTCATGTCTTATAGAGTGCGAGAAACACTGACCATGTTAAATGTGGGCCTGTATAGCATAGTAGAGCGTAACTCACACCAAATTCCTTGTATTTGCAGTGTACATATGACAAAATGATCATGCATGATTAGGGCTGAAACGATATGGAAAATAAAACTGAAATCGCTCCGCGAACCTGTGTCACGGTGGGAGAAGGCAGAATCGCAACACACCCCTTCCAACTCCAGAGTTATCCTTTTTGTCCAGATCATAAAACGTTAATATTATATATTATTATATATATACAGTCTATGGTCCAGATCCAGACTGAGGCAGAAGACAGGGGTGTGCTAGCTAGCTAAATTACCATTAGATTAGTCGTCTATCTATACAGTTAACATTACTGATGAATTTGTGAGTTAACTAGCCCAGAGTTGTTACCCGTGGTCAAAACAATCATACTAAAAATAAATGAGCATGTTGAACGGTGTCGTAATCTTACGTTACCCACCAAGAATTACATTAGCATTAGCATTAGCTACTTGTCGACCAGCACCTTTACAGTAGACACCGAAGCACTTTTCCTCTTCGTTCCCCCTACAGCTTGGGAGCGGAATTGTTACCATTAGTCTCATTCCAACTAGTTAATGAACCACTGAAACGATTATGGAAACATTATTTTAAGGTACAATAGAATCTTCGGTGATGGATCGATCAACATTGAAATCTATCAATATCAATAAATAAGATATCTGTTGTATTACTGTGTTGCAAACTGGGATGTAATCAATGAAAACAATATGCCATGTTGGCAGAAAAAATGTTGTATTACGTATTGTATTTGAGAAAGGAAAAAAACAGCTTTTGCCTTTGTTCCATGATTAGTGGAGCTGGCAGTGAAGCAAAAAAAAACAAAAAACAACAAGCTTCTCAAGGTGTAGGAATAGCTGAGACAAATTAATCCTATTGTCTTTGTGTTGTTAGGAGATTGTGGTCTACAAAGTAACTGTCCTTTTTTCCTTTTCTTTTTCAGAAACTGAACCAAACTATATTTATTACACTACTAATTAGCATGTCTGTTTGAACACCATAATTGTGATCTGAGGGAGTGGAGGCGGTAGGAGAGAATATATTAGACACGTGAAACACAGCATGGGGTTGCCAGCCCTAGTCCTTGCACCTGCATTGTAGAACAGTTGCATAAATGTTCTTTTATGCTTAAGTAACAGTTTTTCCGACGGCTGACCTTTTTAAATCCTAAACCATCAGTGCATTTGCATGCTGGGGAAACCTAACAAGCTATTTTAACATGTTTTTAAGAAACACCAGCTCAGGGATTTGTTATATTTGTCCCAGCTAACAGAGAAAGCAGAGACTTTGTAATGAGGTCACGTAGGAGTAAGCGTACAGAGACTCACAAACAGATGTTTATGCACACACACCCGCAGATGAAGCCATTCTATCTTGACTAAATAAAGACACATATTCCCTCTGGATTTATCTCTCGAACGTTCACCTGCACACTAGGCCCGCACAATTAATCGTTATAAAATCGCAATCTCGATTCACCCTGTTCAAAATTTTTTTTTTTTTTAATTACTTTGAGTCTCATTTAATTTTATGAGCCGACTGCATCACACATGCTACTTTCTTCTGTGAGTTTTAAACATAGACTGTATTAAATCGGTTTTAAAGCGCTCCCACGCTCTGCAATGCTCTCCCTTCTCTTCATTGAAGCCTCTATGGTTACAGGCTTGTGGTGATGCGCAATGTGCTACAGGTGCCAAAACAAATCTACTGCCAATTTGTTTTGTATTGTCGTGTTTCATTTGTGCAATAAACATTCCACTTTGTGACAAAACTATCTGGGCAGAAAATCGTGATATCAATTCTAAGCTAAAAATCGAGATTCGTATTTTTCTCTGATTCGTACAGGCCTACTACACACACATACACAGGCACACACCTGGTGCAGGCTGTGTGGCAGCAGTGTGTAGTCACTGTTTTCTCTGAGGGACTGTAGGGAGGCCAGCAGCTCTGGGCTGGGGCCCGGCAGTTCATCTCTGGAGACGCTTCCTAGAAACACAAAACACAAACAAATGCTTCAGTGATATTATGGTACAGCCCTGATGTATAAATTCTGCTCTTTGTGGTGTTTCTGCACTGCATATCTCAGTGGGTTATGTAATCCATCTGTGATAGAAACTTAAAGGTGTGAAAATATACACTTTCCCTTATTACTTAAAGGGGCACGCCACATATTTACACATGACAGCCAATTACTCGTCACCAGGAGTATAACTAAGGTTGTAAAAACATTTACAGGTGTAAAATATCTATACTTTGGAAGAGCTTTGACACGTCTAAGAAAGACCCTGATGATGTCATTTGGAGGCGTCGAGTTTGAAAGACTTGGATACTTACCAGACAATAAAGGCTAACAAAGAGATGCTATTGGTTGCATTATGGGAAATTATAGGAAATAAAAAAAAAAAGTAAATCACTGTATAAAAGCGTAAGAACAATATTAGTCTATGTTGTTCCACAAGGAAGGTTTGCCACACCTTCCTCCACAGCGCTGCGGAGGAGGGTCTATATAGTCCACACAACATTCTGGGATGTGAAAAAAAATGTGCTCTGGTTTATTAGCATTACTATAAACCAATCACAATTGTCTTGGGCGGTGCTAGGCGCTGGACAGAGCAACGGTGCCTCTGCAAAATAGCCTCGGGAAGGAACTTGTTTTGGTGGAAAATGTTTGTTAGTCGTGAGAGAGAAAACTCCGATTGGATACTCAGAACTCAGATAGTCTAGCTAGCGGTCTCGATTTACCCTGCAGAGATCTGAGGAGCAGTTAACCATAGTCCTCAGAAATCCACCGGAGTTCAAAATGTCAACACAAAGAAAGAGGAAGGTGACGGACATCCGGCCTAAATAAGGGACATCTGTTTTCAATATAGACTATTACAACACTGACAGTGTGTGTGTGTGTGTGTGTGTGTGTGTGAGTGTCATCACAGCCCCAGAAAACTTGATGTAAGAGCTACCTGACAAACAGGCTGTTATCTCAGCAGGTTGCCATTGGTGACACCCTGTCAGCACCTCGCCTGCAGACCATTTGTCACTATTAGCTGTAGCTGTATGGAGCAACACATACTTAGCAATGGCTATGAGCTCCAGCTGTATAGCACAGTACATTGCAAACATCCAGGAGTATTGGCAGTGGCTTAATTACAGCTTCGTATCATCCCGATCATCTTAAGCGGGTTTTTTCTGGCACGCTACAGCAGTTTGTAGGAAACTGTGGTCCACAGATGGATGATAAGATTTGAGTTGTTCTTGAAAGCTTTCAATCAGCAGTTCTCTGAAGAATAACGGGTGGTATTGTTCGAATGTGTCTCTCTGCTGTCAGTCTACAGTCAATTAAAGATGAACTGTTTTTAGAAGCTTTTGAAATGAATGAACTGTTAGCACATACTGAAAAAAGCAACATTCCCTGAGGTGTACAAACATTATGAACTGCACTGCAGTCAATGCATTACAGAAAAACAAGATGGAGAAGTTATTTTACCTGTGACACTGTTGATGTGTGACACCCCTTCCTCCTCCCGCGTTGTCCCAGTGTCGGGATCTTTTGGCGGGATGGCGTTCTTGTTACCCATCACCTCCGTCACTGCAGCAATCTTGTCTTCCAAGTCGACGTTCCCCAAAAGCTTTTCTGAGACCCACCAGTGGGCCGTGGCTGGCTCTCGTGTTTTGGTGCCCCTCACTTGAAAAACATGAACTGTTTCCTACTGCTATCTGTGCACTTCCTTTGAGTATGATAAGAAAATGACTTGGGAACGTCTGTGCTGCTCTAAGCTCCAAGAAAAGATTCAAGGGTCTCTCGAGCACTGGAGAATGAGGCAGGTTCGGTTTGTTATCACCCGTGACGGAGCATGTGATTTAATCCTCCATCGCTTCTCCTGGGTGGTCATAGAAAGGGAGATTTGAAATGTCCACCTTAATCTATGAAGGTTGAGCAGTGGAGGACAATGCTCTCAGATTTGGCAGACTTTCCGCAGTCCTCTGTATGGTTTATTGTGCTTTGCCTCTTCTCTCTTACTCGCAGAATTCAGTGTAGCCTGCTTCCTTTTCCCCAGCGAGCTGTCAAAAAAATAGGTACATTTTTAGAAGAGAACATAATGTATGCCTCGTGCATTCAGTATGTTCAGAGAAGGAGAGGACACATGCTGTAATCAGAGAAATGAATGCAAAGAGAAGCAGCACTTCTGGTGAAATGGCAGTTATGTCATTGACTGAAAGGGTTGTCTTTGTGTATCAACAATAACTGCCCATCGAGGCATGGCAGAGTGCTCCATTCTGAAAATAACTTCATAGTAGTCTGTGGAGTAGAATAAATAGCAATGAGTATGTGTCAGTATGTGTCAATGAGTATGTGTCAGTGTAGACGAACAACACGGTGTATACTATCAATAATCTACTAATGAATCATCCATTCTTACACATTGTTCTACCAAGCATGGAGGTTTAGAAGTGAGGGCTAACATTTTTCCAGCATTTTTTACAACATATTGTAGGGTTTTACAACTTAAAAGGGGATGTGTTGTAACTTGGAATCCGGGCAACAAAGGGACTGTGTATAGTATCTATTAATGTATTCCTCTCTGACATTTGTGAATGTGATTTATGTTAATTACATCAATTTGCCCATTGAAAGATTCCGCCTTGTAACCAACAAGACCAAGAGTCTGCAGAAATGCTAGCAGCTCTCTGAAGTTGTACAAGCAGTGCTTTGAGCTCAGTGCTAACGGCAGCATGCTAACATGCTTACAATGACAATTCTGCCATGCTGATGGTCAGCATGTTTACTGGGTTCACCATTTTAGTTTAGCATGTTAAAATGCAAACATTTACTCACAAATAAGCAAACAACGATGGGACAGTCGTTTGTTTGGAATCTCTCCATCTATACCGCACGTAAAATGTTCACTTTCAACCTCGATACACCTCCCCATTTATCACATATTGCATGAAGTAGAGTGGTAAATTTATGAAGGCAAAAGCCTCCATTTGCAGGCCTTTTAGCTGATGTTTTTTATCCAATGTTAGTTCACAAGTGTTTACCTAGGGCTGGTGATTATAGGCTGACGTTATCAGTATGAATGACCTTTTATAGGGCGGTCCCTTTAACTGTTTAACCAGTCCCGTCACTATAATTATTCTAGATATACTAAACATATTTCTGTCAAGGGCCTTTACACATTGTCAAGATACGTTTTACCTAAACGCACAATATGTAATGGACTGACGCTAGGGGTGTCATTCTGAAGTAGTGTGGGATCATGGGAGTTTCTTTACCACCATTGCAGTCATTTCAGACAATTACTACTACTTGCGACATACTGTAACGCCCTGCTATGACATGAACTACTACTACAACCATTTTTTAGTCACTGTTTCATTATCTGTTTCTACCTAAAAGGGAGTTTTTCCTCGCCAGTGTCACACCATGTTTGCTCTTGGGAGAATTACTAGAATTGTTGGGACATCATAAATTATAGAGTGTGGTCTAGACCTACTCTCTTGTTATGATTTGATACTATAAATAAAATTGAATTGAATTGAACTACTCTTACCAGGAGCTGAATAATATGCAGTGGTTTTTTCCCCTTTAAAACAAAGGGAGCAGCTCATTACAGCCGGTAAAAACAGTATAGAGCTGTTTCACATTAAAAAGCAATGTTTCTTTGCTCTGCGAGCGAATCAGCCACTTAAGTCGGCTCAGCTTGTTTCTCTGAAAGCCTTGGATCCAGACATCTTATTAATATTAATATCCTTCCTTCCTAGAAATGCCTAAAAGTAGAAATGCCTAGATCTGAAAAGTAAAAATGTGGCTTATAACTGCATAAAATGTCCATTTATGACAGCTTTCTACAAATTAGAAGGCTGACGTGCTGTAGATAAATATATTTCCGCTTCATGAAACCTACATTTTCAGCTTGAGGGCCGAGGGCATGAAAGCTGTGTGATACTATATGTTCACACAGCATGTTAGCAGTCATGTGAACGTTGTGAATTCTGTAACATGGAATGTGACTGTGAGTATAAACGCTGGGAGCGGCGACTGACTCATAGGTTGTGTAGTATAAAATTAGGACTCATGCAGTGGGGGCGAAAGTTGAAAATCTGTGTAAATTGTACTAAAACACGTGATGACAGTTCTGTGCTTGGTTTCTCCTGTGCATTGCTGTATAGCTTTATTGTTTTATGCATTTCAGTTTTTAAATGTCCTATGACATGCTGCTTGCATATAGGCCTTAGTGGTCCCCTAATACTGTATCTGAAGTCTCTTTTATATAGACATTAAGTGGGCTCGCTATACTGTATCTGAAGTCTCTTTTATATAGACCTTAGTGGTCCCTAATACTGTATTGAAGTCTCTTTTATATAGACCTTAGTGGTCCTAAACATGTATCTGAAGTCTCTTTATATGACCTAGTGGTCCCCTAATACTGTATCTGAAGTTCTTTTATATAGACCTAGTGGTCCCTAATACTGTATCTGAAGTCTCTTTTATATAGACCTTAGTGGTACCTAAATACTGATCTGAAGTCTCTTTTATATAGACCTAAGTGGTCTGCTAATACTGTATCTGAAGTCTTTTTTTTTATATAGACCTAAGTGGTCTGCTAATACTGTATCTGAAGTCTCTTTTGGCCTTGACCAACTGCCATGCTTCGCTTGTTTGCAAGCCATGATGTCTCTCTCTTTCTCGTCAACGGGTCAAATTCTCTGGTTGGGCAAAGCAGAGAAAGGGGAGGTAACCTTGCTCCTTATGACCTCATAAGGGGAAGATTCCAGATTGGCTCATCTGAGCTTTCATTTTCTCAAAGGTAAAGCAGGATACCCAGGGCTAGGTTTACACCTATCACCATTTTTACCCACTGGGGGACCATAGGCAGGTTGGGGGAATGCATATTAATGTTACAAAAACTCATAAATTGAAATTTTTATGCCATGGGACCTTTAAATCAATTGGCTTCTTGGTAACAATCTTCTAGATTCATACCGGTGTTTTGTTGTTGTGTTTAGTTTAGCCAGTTTAAACATTTATCATTATTTAACATTACTGCTGACCGTTTCCAAAGGGTGATTTAGATTAAATTTTTTTTGCAAAGCTTCCAGGCAGCCAGTGCTCTCCATTCCTTTATGAGAGTTGCAGAGAAGGGATAGCTCCACATTACACTTAGTCGCTTTCTTGCTGAGAGTTTAGGTGAGAAGATGCTGCTTTATCTCTGAGCCAGAGGACTGTTAGTTTTGCATTAAAACTGAACATGGTACAGCTAGCCTGCGGGCTAAGAAAAAGTCCAGGACATAACCACCTCAAAATCACAACATATCGTTCTACCACATTGACTAACGTTAGGTATTAAAGAAAACTAGATGTAACGTGTTATTTAATAAGCTTGGTGCTGGCATGTGGTCGACAGAGTCAGGTTAGCTTGCTAGTTTGGTTTCCCCCTGTATGTGCTAACTAGCTTAAGATAACTTCTTCTTTTACTGGCGACTTCTTTCTTTTACTGAAAACCAGTCAGAGCATTATTGCCAGCAACTGTAACCTTTTACATATTTTTTACCATCAACACAATCTTTCCAGAGTTATTTGCTAAATAGTTTAAATGTCCGTAGTAAATTCCTTCACAGCTTAAGCTAACTGGCTGCTGGCTATATGTTTACAGTAACGTTACAGATACGAGAGTGGTATTGATAGCATAAATGTGTATTCATTTGAGTGTGACATGTTTTCTTTCATTCTTTATAAATGTGGATTGGTTTGATAAATATTCACTCTATAACATGATAAAACTGTCAAAATTAAAACAGACAGTTGGTTAGCCTACTCAGGGCCAGTGATTGCTATAAGTGACCTATGTGATTGCCTAGGGCGTCAAATGTGTTGGGGACGCCGTGTCGCCGTTAGTTCTACTTCCCATTAACAACAGAATTAGAATGACAAGCGAAATAAAACATGTTTATTAAACAAGATCATCTTAGGGCGCCCCCTCAGCCACACGTTTACTTGTCAACCTCATTATCAGATTTAACTGATGATTATTGTCGATTGTTTCCAGTCTGTGGGTCAGACTCAAACACGCGGAGCTCTGAAGCAGACCTGTGCGTCGTTTAGTGTCCACGCTCGCTGTAAAAATAGAGACGAGCAGCGGCACAGCTTCAGGTTTATAATGGACGAGCTCTGCTTTGGGCATGCTGCGGCAGAACTGTCCCTATTTCTGCCGTAGTTTTGGGTTTCCACAAGAGATGGTCCCATATCGTTTTTTTCTTCCCAATACTGATTCTGATACCTGAACTTGCGTTGCGCCGATACGAGTAATGATCCCGATACCAGTGTGTCATATATTTTATTATGTTTTA
>NC_045750.1:22118729-22128178 GCF_008692095.1 Etheostoma spectabile | reverse complement strand
ACTACTATCCCTGTATGGATGTGATATGATTTCTATATTTGGATATGTGTGGCTCAGGTTAAACACTTTTTGAAACATGAACAAACACAAATCCAGTTTGATAGTCAGTTATAACGGAAAAAGAACATAAATTAACTACTTTAACATAGATTTTAGGCTTTATTACGAGGTATCGGATCGGTGCATGAACTTCAGTACTTCCTGATACCGATACCAGCGTTTTAGGCCGCATCGGAGGTGATACCGATACTGCAAACATCTCTAGTTTCCACCGCCGATGTAGAGCAGCGTACAGCCGCTTCCCTAAACCGTCTCATTCAGAGACCAGCGTCTCAAACGGGGCTCTGAGTCTGTCATGAGGTCTGAGAGCTACCATATCAGCAGAGCAATCACATTTTGCACAGCAGACTATGGTGCAGGCGGATTATTTTCTTATAAGGTTTGTGACTTTATTCTTGTTACAAACTATTGTCTTATCGCCTTAATTTTCTCAAACTATCATCACTTTTCCAAATCTTAGAGAACACAGATGAGATATATTTTGAATGTGCACAAAGTTTGCAACATGAGCAGAAATCTTGCTCAAACATCTGAAATATTACAGCACAAGTGTTTATGTATTCATTCAAATTAATTAATGTATCATTCAGGTGGATAATTCAATTGTCATATGAACATTTAAGGAGGTTACTTCCCCAACAAAAGACGCAAAAGAGGGTAGAGTAAATTATGCTAGACTACATGTGTGCTGATATAATATAATTAGAAAAATCGACCTACAGGAGAATAAATAGATAAATTCAATACAGAATGCCTGAAAGCCTTACTGCAATATATTCCATTATGTTTTTATATTTGGATTGTAATCTATGTTTCACTTTACATAAAAATATTTCCACCAGAAATTCATTCATAAAAAGGTTATAAAAAAATAGATGCATTACAAGGGGCTAAAATGGATTTCCTCAGGAGGGGGACTGGCGTCTCCATTAGAGATCTGGTGTGAAGCTCAGTCATCCGAGAGGAGCTCGGAGTAGAGCCGGTGCTCCTTCACATCGAAAGGAGCCAGCTGAGTTGGTTAGAGCATCTGGTAAGGATGCCCCCTGGGGGCCTCCTTAGGGAGGTGTTCCAGGCACGTCCAGCCGGGAGGAGGCCTTGGGGAAGACCCAGGACTAGGTGGAGGGATTATATCTCCAACCTGGCCTGGGAGCGCCTCAGGATCCCCCAGTCAGAGCTGGTTAGTGTGGCTCGGGAAAGGGAAGTTTAGGGTACCCTGCTGGAGCTGCTGCTACCTGATACCGGATAAGCGGATGAAGATGGATGGCGAGATGAAGATGCATAAAAAATCCCCAGAATGCAGGAAATGTATTTAAAGCTCAAAATGTTCAGGGGGTGGACCCCCAGACCCCCACATCATTAGTCACCATGCACACAAATGTGGATCAAAACACTGGCCTATCGGTTGCCAGAACAGTTATGATTAGACCAAATGTTGGTGCCATCTAACTTACATGCAAGCTAGAGAGGGGGGGGGGGGGGGGGGGGGGGGGGGGGGGGGGGGGGCAAAACTCAATCTTGGCTAGGGCAACCAAAGGGCTAGAGCCGGCCCTGAGCCTACTTAACGCAAATTTCAAATCTTAAATTTAGTCAAACTGCACGGAATTAAGCGTTATGAGGAGAAGAGCACTGCCTTGGCGGTAGAAAAACTTACATTTAGTCCTTGAAAATGGCGAGCAGCAATGTAGTAGGCCTAGCAGCTTTTTGGTGCTTTTTGTTTCTGCCATTGTTGTACAGTTGACTGTCCAGTGGTTTCAATGGTTTCAATTCATTCCGTCTGTTCATGAAAACAAACTGCCGCAAAAGTGGGTGGCCGAGGGTTTGTGCGTGCGTCTGCACGTGCGCGTGCGTTCTGGAAAAGTGAACACGTGCATCGGGGGCGCGTGCAGCTGACGCATCGTGCGCTACGAAACCTCGCGCTCAATTGAACGTTAGCTCACATTAGTTCTCAATTAGTCTTCCGTGTTGTGTCTCGAACTCTCATCACGTGAACATTAAGACTGGAAAGGCGTTAAGCTAAAGAAAAAGAAAAAAAAACACCATAGCATCTTTCTGAAGTAGGACAAGCTAGCGAGTTTATTTTCCTCTTTTTATTTAGCTGCGACATCCATCTTAAAGCCGTTATCGGGTTGTTCTTCTGGTAAAGCAGAATACTATCCAAACCTCTGTATGCCATGTTGTATACTAAGCCAAGTTAACGTCACATAAATACACGGAATAGCTCCACGGCACAGGACATAGGCTACAGCGGGATGGAGAGGTGCACTCACCGCTGGCTGGACTGAACATCAACGCCCTGGACCAGCGTCGTGCTGCGTGTCCTTCTCCGTGTCGGTCCACAGCAGGATCCGTCTCTGGACTCTCTCATGCTTCTTGTTTACAGTCCAATCCCAGGATTTTTTTTTCCAGTTTCCCTTCGTTGCAAAAACAAAAAACAAAAAAAAAATCCCATGCTTATTTATTTATTTAACCATGTGGCGGAGGCTGCCATCTTCTGGCAGATGTGTCACACTGGATTCCTGGCTCCTGGCTGTGTGTCAGCGCCGTTATGTAACAGAAGATGAAGCGGGCAGTCGATGGGTGATGGGGTGAAGGGGTGATGGGGTGATGGGGTGAGGGGGTGAGGGGGTAATCCATGCACCGGATTACAATGGAGATAGTGAAAATGGACATCGTCGTTGCATTGTATTGTTAGCCTACAATTACATAATCAGAATAGAAACCACATGCAAAGTGGTTAGATGTACTGTAGTCTATCAGGGAATCACAGTTGAGCATATCAGTGCCACTTATTGATTTATTTGATGTATTTGATTTTCACAACAAAAACATTAAAACAGTTGCCAAAAACCTCCAATAAGTGTCTTAATAATTGGCAATCTCCATAGAAACAATTATATTTAACAATTTAAAAACATTTATATATTATGTAAAAAAAAAAAAAAAATCTGTACAAAACAATTTAAAATTGCATTTAGAGCACAAACCCATATGAAAAATCCTGACAATTTAGGAGCAACAATTTTATTCTCTGTTTAAACAATATTACAGAGATTTGATCTTAACACGCCACACAGCACCAGGTACACACGTAAAAGGGTGCTTTTGGGGGTTCAGTTCTTCAATTTTAAAACAAATATCGAATTAGAATATATGAATTAGTCATAGTCATTGTTTAGGTAAATGCCAGAACATATAATGTGTTGAAAATGAAGCACAAATGGCCACTAACTCCCTAAATCAGACGTTAAAATTGTGGATGTTATAGCAATTTAACACATATAGGCTAGTATCACATACCTATCTTTATCTAGCTTTCTAGAATTTGGGAAAGCATTAGAAGACTCTACCAAATCCTTACATCATCCATCAGTTTTAATCAATTACAGCTTGGAAAGTAATACTTTAAAAAGTGTGATCTAGGGTGCATGCACCTTAACCCATTTTAAAATGAATGGCTTTCAGATTAAATTTAACAAGCTTACACTGTCAGTTGTCACAATGCTTTTAGTTACATTTGTTGAATAACTTTTAAGATTCAAAACTTCAGAGGCATCCGTGAAATTGCCCTCATTTTACATTGTAAAGGCTTTAAAATGTACAAATAATAGGAGGAAACTGGATTCACACGCATTATGTAGGTTTAAACGGCCCATGGGTATTCTGCAGGTTTGTTCAGAAGAAGCGTGTGTAAGTTTGTGGCATTTATCCCCATTCCCTCTTCTCTAAATCAGAACACGCAGAGCATGAGCAAAATACTTTGTGGAACTTGAATTTAGGCTAAACAGTGAAGAAGTAGTGCTGAAAGAGAGGAAGGGCAAAGTCAGGGTAGGAGGCATCTTTGTGTGTGTGTGTGTGTGTGTTTGCACGGCTTTATAATTGGGCCGCTTTAGGGCTCAACTCTACTTGCTCTCATTACCTTTCCACTTGCTTTGCAGATGGCATAAAGTCATCCTGATGTTACACTGCATCACAACATAACAGGATAATTTGCACACACACACACACAAAGGAAACAATTATGATTTTAATTTTTGCAAATCAAAAGATGCACAGTTTGTCTACAAACAAAAAATAATAAGAGCTGTGGTCATATATTAACAGTGACGTACAACATGCTGATTACTAGGATTCACAAAACAGACGACCAGTGTGTGTGAGTGTGTGTGTGTGTATTCTACATTTAAATGCATTGCTCTAGGTAGAAAACATAACATTGTCCATTGATTACTATGCATCCGTCCATCCTCTCTTATTGGCTCAATGACTTCACAGGGCTCTTCAGACATGATGACGTTATTCCTTTAATGTAATTACTCCTCCATTACACTGAGAGCAGAATCCACATTTTTTATTTTGCCTCCGATCATTTACTAATGTGTTCTAGCAGCCAGTTTATTGATCATTAGCCACCCATCCTTCAGTCATGTCTTTCCACAGCGCACAGATAAACTGCTTTGGGTGTATTTTTACATTAGTTTCAAAAGATTTGTAACACACACATATATTTACATTATTGAATCCAGCACCAAATCTATATACAAAATGGCATATCCTATTTTGAACACTCACTTGTAAATAACTGTGATGGCCAAACCACTTACTGTAATCAAAGATGAAGAAAGAGCAACTTTAAGGCAGAGGAATCAGTCTAATAGCCTGAGACTGCTTTAAGTGTTGTGTACTACATATGATCTGTAAATCAGCAGCAATTTTAACATAAAATCATAGAAATGTTGGTGAAATGTTTACTAGATAATGTAAAGGGACTACATTTGCTTCAACAATTGTCTGTGAAAAAGACATATCTTTCATATTTTGTATATCGTATTGAGGTATCCCTCAAATCCTCCAGAAAATGTGAAATCAGACCATAGACAAGTTCACAAAAAGGCTCTTTGAGTAACCCTTCATAAATGTTAAGTATCCACAGTAGTTACATCCAATATCATGTGAACTTTCTATATCAGGGGTCAGCAACCTTTTTAATATTTAGTGCCATTTTAAAAATGTTCTTGTTTATCAGTGTGCCACATCCGCATTAAGCCTGCCTTCATCTACCCAGCACGCTCAGGCAGGGTTAGTTTGTTTTCCTTGGCACCGCATTCTGTGAAAAAGGCAACAAGTACTAGCCAATCAGAGGCAGAGTAGGGCGGGTTCGGCACCCAATGCGGATGGGGAAAAACGCAATCAAATTACTGCAACTAACAGGCTGTGCACCTGCAAATGGCTGTGAACGAGTCCATTTGGCATGTGGATTGGAACATTTCTCAAAAACTCTCCTGCACACATATTGCTAGCGTGCTATTGGTTGAGCTACCGTGTGTCAATAGTGGCGGACCTATGGTTTTGTGACCCCTGTAACGTCTAAATATTAAAGCCTTTCCAAAGAACCAATAATGTTTATCACCTTGAACCAAAAGTCTTATGATCAGTTACACTGAGGTTACACTATTAGCTCTTCAGCTACTGTACACTGTTAGCATTGTTAGCATTAGATGCTGCACTGTGTTGAACTGGTTGCTAAAAAATATACTGTACAATTTTAAAGGAAAGGAAGCATCAATGACATGTTTTTACAGGTTATATAAAAGGACAAATAGAGAACTTGCATATCTGTAGCGTGATGAATGGCTACCAGAAAAAGAGTAGTGATCTTTTTTTTTTGTTGAGAATATCCAAAATGTGTCAGAAATAATGTTTACAAATTGCATTGCGGCAAGTGTGAGCCCTTTGTTGATGTGTGAAGAGTTCCTGCCAGCTGTAGGACTGCAGCCCTGCCACCGGCTCTGACCACTGACCTCCACGTGAAGGCAGGTGAGATGTTGATGTACAAGACTCCAATCTGTAGCACCCGGTTAATTCAAAGGGACCAGAGGTAACGTGGTAGATGAAAACATAAAGTGTGCAATAACAAAGTGTGTGGCAGATGCACACACACACACACAAACACACACAGATGTCAGTAATAGGTAGCCAGGTGTACAAATCCATAACATAAGAGCCTGAAGAAAAAGAGACGGGTGCTCCCCCTGTTACACTCATTTTTCAGATTCACTTCAAGGCTCTCTGCTCTGGCGCTCTCCGCCGTCGCTTCTTACGGCGTCTCCTGGTGCCGACGTCGAAGCAGGTGACCATCATGACGTTGGCCCTGCAGAGGCTGAGCCTGTTCTCCAGCCGGGCCGTCACCACTTCCAGGGCCTCCAGATGCTCCAGGGAGTCCACCTCGAAGGTCTGCCACAGGTCGACTGGAGAAGGACAGCGGGATTACAGTGCAGCAGTTTGTAAGGTAAAGCATACTAACAACTGGAGTGTATGTAGACAATATTTACATTGAGAAATTTGCACTAAATACTTTGTGTACAAAGTAAGGATTCTGGATATTATCCCAGTATTGGCAGGATGCTGCCCCTTGTTAAAATGCTGTAATACTACAAGCTCATTATTTGCTTATTCGCCTAATCCTGCAGTTGCTACCTTTTATTAAAAAAATAACTTTCTGTCTGGAGGAGTCTTAAACACAGTAAAAGTGCTTTTGCTTTATATAAAGTATGTATGCTGGTTAATTCAATATATTAGGGTTTTGGACTGTTGGTTGGCCAAATAAACTGTTTGAAGATACTACCATGGGCCCATACCATAATTAATTAATTCACTGGTCAAATAAATAATTATTAATAATCATAAGTTGCAGCCCTAATTGATAGGTAGAGATTTTTTACGTTCTCTTCCTGAGCTTATCTTTTGTGACTTCACTTACTATTCATCTGTAGAATGTATAAAGAATATGGTAAAGCAGCTCTATATTGATTTACTGGTGATTAAATATTATTTTGCACACTTATATGTTCATATGAAGAGTCATTTGACTGACACTCTTGGTTCCACGTGGCGGGCTCCAGCATGAGGTGGTGTTTGGCCTGCTCCAGCTCTCTCCTCAGGGTGGTGTATTTGGCCCGGACCTCGGAGATCCTCTGCTGACGGTGCTCCAAAAACTTCAGCTTGGCACTGAAGCACGCAGGCCCCTGAAAACACACACACACACACACACACACACACACACACACACACACACACACACACACATTGTACTATATTCATTCACTGTTATATAGCACAAATTATGAAAAGCTTGTATTTTAAAAACCTTTGCTACTGTTGTTCTTAATAAATAATAGCATGTGGTGGATTGGAGACACACCCTCTCTCTCTCACACACATACACACACATGTTACTACATTTAGTCACTAGTATATAGCACAAATTATGAAAAGCTTGTATTTTAAAAATCTTTGCTACTGTTGTTCTTAATAAATTGTAGCATGTGGTGGATTGGCAACACACCCTCTCTCTCTCCTCACACACACACACACACACACACACACACACACACACACACACACACACACACACACACACACACACACACACACACCCACACCACCACACCACCCACAAGATACCACACACATTTGACTACTTTTATTCATTGTTATATAGCACAAATTATGAAAAGCTTGTATTTTAAAAACTTTTGCTACTAATGTTCTTAATAAATAATAGCATCTGGTGTAATGCAACACTCTCTCTCTCTCTCTCTCTCTCACTCTCAAACACACACACACATATTTTACTACTTTTGTTCATTGTTATATAGCACAAATTATGAAAAGCTCGTATTTTTAAAACTTTTGCTACTGATGTTCTTAACAAATAATAGCATGTGGTATATTGGCAACACACCCTCTCTCTCTCTCTCACATACACACACGCACACACACACACACTGTAGTTTAGTGGTTGGATGAACAGCCCCTCCCCACTGTCTCTCTCCACACACCCATAAACACTGTTAGGGCAGGGAGGGCACCTCTGGGGAGTGAGACCAGACAGGTCTGTAGGCTTCTAAATAGAATGACTCTCTGATTATACTAACCTTATTACTTGCCTATTAAATGTAAGAGGCGGTTCCACAGTGCATGCACATTTGAATGGGAGACAAAAGAAACTCCCTAAATATGAAGCATGGAGTGCTGCACTATTGTATTTCAGTCATTACCCCCCAAATGATGCCCCATGAGAAAAAAATAACATTTAAACAAAACTAAATGTGTGCTATTTATTTTAAAGTCTTCTATTACCTTTAGGCTTTTACCAACAACATGTTGTGTTAGTTATACCTCCAGTGACCTTCTTTGTTCTTGCTGCAGCGTTGACCCAATTTCCCCCCATGTGGTCATTAAAATTGTATCAAAGTTGCCGTCCCTGAGACTGGTGGAGGCGGGGAATAAAATCCCATGAGGCCAGAGAGCTCTCGTCATGGGGACATTACGTCACCACATGCACCACATTTTGTTTTTAAGCACATCTCAACTCCAAATGCAAGCTGGAATTTTTGTGTTTAACCTTTGCTTACCAATTCACTGAGCATGCTTTTTCTCAGTAACATGCTGCTGCTACTCACACATGAAATTTATGAGCTGCCCAGTGCATCCAAAGTCTTTATTTGTGGCCAATGCAGTATGTTAAGGGTGCTGTGATAGTGGGTATTGCTGAAGTCATTTATGTCCCCACCCGGATTTGTCCCCTGAGTGATGAAACCAAACAAACGCTTGATCTCTTACCTTCAGGCTACTACAGCCCCCACGTTACCGAGATGTAGCCACTAAAGAAGCTGTGATCATAGGATTTTTAAAGCAAGTCAGTGTATCGCCTTGTCTACTTACAGGCTGTGGAACACACAGAACCTGCTTTAACTGAAGACTTTAACCCTTGTTTTGTCTTCCCGGGTCAAAAACGGACATTTTCGTCCCTTTTTTAGACTTTTTTTTAGTTTTCACACGCACCACCTTACTACCACTAGTGTTACAGTATTTTTTGGAATTCATGGTTAATAACCCTCATTTATATAGAATTATACCTAATATTTGAGTTAAAAACGCAGAAATTATGAATTATTTCGACTAATCCTTCAAATCAGAGGAACGTACAGATGAGATTAGTCAGGAATGAAAGTGATCAATTGTATTTGCTAAGAGCGTTGCATGGAATCCAATCCATTTTTTTGTGGTAATTTGGTTAAAAAGAAACCCATATTTCAGATCTATAGATTTTTTAACGGGGTCAAATTTGACCCGAGGACAACAGGAAGGTACCTCTCTGACGGCACGGTTCCTCAAACGGTACCTGTTTTTCCACAACGTGTTTTCATTCATGAATTGCAAGCATTAAATCGTCACCAACACGGTCATGCAGCACATCATTAGAAAGCTTAAAGTCTTGTGATTCCATCAAGCCCCCGCACAAAACATAAGGTGACTTATAGCGGTTATAATCACGTTATGAAGTTAAGAAACACTGCACCGTTCTGTCTAAATCGAGCGTGCATCCC
>NC_045750.1:22118633-22118719 GCF_008692095.1 Etheostoma spectabile | reverse complement strand
CTCGTGTCTTTATCCACAGCGGTGAAGGATCGCCGTAAACGTGGTTTTCCTACTTCGTCAACATGCCAAGGTATTAGAATATCCAA
>NC_045750.1:22118512-22118610 GCF_008692095.1 Etheostoma spectabile | reverse complement strand
GTCCCCTCACAATCTTGTAGTTTCTGGCCAAGTTTCGACGTAGAGAAATCTAGATCATCATGTCTCGGTTTTGATCGTGTGTATCTTTTTCCGTGTGC
>NC_045750.1:22117464-22118502 GCF_008692095.1 Etheostoma spectabile | reverse complement strand
CTCACTCCGCACACCGTCAGAATCTGTGGCATCTGCAATTTCCAATTAACTTTGTTCTCAGCCAATAGCATCAGTATTTCTCAAGATACTCCCAAGGTAAGCCAATGAAATCTCACAGTCCCCATTGGGCCCACGTGGGAAAAACTGACAGCATATCCCACCAGTTAGAGAAAGAGGTCATAAAACTGGCATCCCTGTGTAGCCAATAAGAAGACGAGTTGATTGATATCAAACATGGCCAGAAAAAACTATCCCTGTGATGACTCCAGCACTTTCATTGCAAAAATAAGGCCGTCTTATGGCATTTCACAATTTCATCAAATTATGATTACTTATTCCTATAAATCTATGTATGTACTTCTTTTAGGCATGTGTGTGAGTGATGTGGATGTGTTTTTGTATTTCAGAAGTTTTGTATTTAGCACTTTTTGGGCTTTTTTAGAAATAAGAAATGAGACAAACGCACAGACATATCTGTAGAAATACATTCATATAAAATCCATTTTATAAGACATTTTCTTGTGGATTTATTCTGTTCTAAGTTGATATATGTGGCTAGGGTACTATTTTAGTATGTAGCCCATGTAATATGCTTACAGTAGTGCTTTTTATTAATTTTTCAGATGATTTACTTGGACGGAAATAGAAATTCTGTGTTCTAACCTCTGTAGCTCTGTGTCAGTAAGGCCTAGTGTCACACTGCCACTAGAAACAACAAACTGAGAGTGTTAGCTTCACAATGAACTCAGGGTCATCACAGAGGGCCAAAGCATGTGGAAACTGCAGCATGTTTTAGGGGGTAAAAATTTAGGCGAGAAAATCATATATTTTCAAGTGTATCTGAAGAGGTTTTCAATAACCATGTGAGGTTCTATTCTTTGGCGTTCACATTGTGGATAGGTTAGTTTTATTCACTGTGGCGTTAGCACTGTTACCAGGGTATGTGACTGAATATATAGATGGTTCAAACTATGCAGCAAATGTAATGAATGAAATGTTGATTGAATGTATTTGACACAATTAAATAAAATGTGAAGC
>NC_045750.1:22108098-22117454 GCF_008692095.1 Etheostoma spectabile | reverse complement strand
CAAGCTACAGTTCATGCTCCAGACACTGCAGGTGTCTATTTAAGTTAATTAGCTAGTTTGGTTAGCACGCAAGTGTCCCCTGTAGTAGATCCCTTTATATTAGCTACAGAAGCTAATCCAGGGGACTAATTTCTGTCCTATGTTTGCATCAGACCCAGCTTTTGGAAGACTTTCATTGCAAAATGACGTGGGCTCTTTTTTCATACTTGATGCTGATATTATAAAAGGGGCTTTAGAGAGGTTGGGTGCAGATAAGTTCTACCAATGATGCTATTCCTGCCTGTTTACTAGAGGTTGATAAAGGTCATATTTTACATCATGCCCTTTAATAACCTCCTAAAAATCAAAATAACCCCAGCACCTGTTTGCCAGCACCTGCTCTTTTCTGCATCCTCTGCACATTGTCGATCTCATAGACCTTGATCTCGTAGGCCTCCGGGATTCCCCGATCCACCCAACCAGACCGCGGACCACTAGCCGAGCGCCTCAGGGACTGCGTTGTAACATGGGAAAGACGGCGCTGGTGAGTACCTACAGCAGGGTGGGGCAGAGAGTGCAGTGAGATGCTGTCTCTCAACTTGTTTTCTTTCGTTTCACCCATTTCTGAAACATTCTACTGCAAATACGCAGTATAACTTTTGGGATATTGATTTTTTTTAAGATACCTAAACTAACTATATTTAAGGTAGGCTTGGTTTTGGTTGACTTTTAATCTCGTTTATTTTTGGGATGACCAACTGCCAGTACCGGCACAGAGAGAAGACACTGTTTTCTGTCAAACAATTTAATTTAATTTAAAAACTTGGCCCAGGATTTGCAATAGATGTGCAGTACATAGCATCAACTTAAATTCAACAGATAATGCTGTTTTGGTTTTGAGGACAAATATTTTTTTACAAATGCATTGTGCAGGTGCTGATGGGTCTACAAGTTGGCTAATAAGTAATAAGTAAGCTGACAATAGAATATTCCTGAGCTGCTAGTGTTGTCAACATTCAACTCCAAAAGCATAACACCTCACAGTGAGAGTAGATGTGGATGATAAACATAGGCTGGTGTCCCTAAGTGGCCTTCAATGCCCAGGCCATGTGCTCTAATGGGGAACAGGGAAAATAGTTTGCCTGAGGGCAAACGAAGCTTGCCAGAGCGACTATATTATTCATATAAGTCAAGACAGGAGACACCATCTCTGTAAGTCTTTCTGGATTGACTCAGTTTACCAGTACAGGAAAGCATAGTTTATGCTTATTATCACTGGGACATTAAGAATATGTTTTAACTCTAATAATATGGATACAGCTTTTATCAGCTTTTTAGTTAAGGGTACACTAAAGGAGAAACTAAGTACGAACACAATTGAATCACCCAGTTAACAACAGAATATGCTTATGGACTTTAAGTTCATATGCTCATCCAGCAAAAGCTTTTTCTCCTGTTTTTATTGCAACATTAGTAGTTTTCACTGTGTTAACCATGCTTTAAGTCTATTAAGTTTCTCAATGTACAATTATATTAGTATTTATAGTAAGTATGCACACACACATCTTCCTAATTTACAGAACCCGCTTTATTTTATGCACTGCTGCCTTCAGTACTGTAAGTGCTGTTGCTGGGTTCATATATTAATGATGTAACCTTCCTACCTAATTAGGCTTTGAATGACTGCATCTTACACATGCGTGTCATCTCCAATTAATGTCACATTAATATGTTATGTTATGATGGTGGAACTATTATTCATGACAGTGGTATGGTTAATTGGAAATTGTGTATTCTAGATCATGTATAGAGAAGAAATGACATGGCAGATTTATGCAAAAAGTTTTACTGAACTGGATTGACATTTCCAGAAGATTTACCGTTAGACTTTTTCAAATGAGTTCTGACTCAGTACTTTTACCTGGACAATTTTAGGACTGCATATGATTGGATTTGGTGTGAATGGGTCAGCAAAACACTTGCTTTGTCTCTTTTTGTGGTGCAGGGAAAATTATTCCCTCAAAAATCCATTTAAAAAGACCTTCCGGACACATTTGTCCCCCTTGCTTTTGGTTTAAGACACTTGTCTTAAGAAAAGGTCCTCCAAGGTCCAACCGACCAAGTAAATCAAATGCAGAGGAGACAAGTGGGCAGGAATTTTCTTTCTTTTTAAAATGAACACTGCAGGTTCAAAACATCAGATTACAAAAATCGTAACTTCATTACCATGCAACAATAATAAACAATTGACGAAAGTAAAAGTAAACATGGTATAGTACATCCACGAGAATAAAAATCATATTGTACTAAAATTAATAACATGAAGTGGTTGCTTCAGGAGAAGACAAATATATTAGGGGTGTACGATTCAGGAAATGTCAGGATTCGATTCCGATTTTTCGGCTCATGATTTGATTCAATATCGATTTTGGATTCAAAAACGATTCTCGATTCAAAAAACAATTCAAAGTATGTAAATACCTTCTGTTGTGTATGTATATATGTACTATGTACAGTATGTATGTGTGTATGTATGTATGTATGTATTTACAGTATGTACAGTATGTATGTACAGTATGTATGCAATGTATGTACAGTGTGTATGTATGTATGTATGTATGTGTGTATGTATGAATGTATGTATGTACAGTATGTATGTATTTACAGTATTTATGTATGTACAGTATGTCTGTGTGTGTGTATGTGTGTGTGTGTGTATATATATATATATATATATATATATATATACATACATACATACATACATACATACATAGAATGTGGATTTTTTGTTATTTGTTATTTGAACATTCTGTTACAATGTTTGTGTATTTGTGTGTGATGTCTGTAAGCTACCGGACCTTCATTTATTGTAAAATCTATCTATCTATCTATCTATCTATCTATCTATCTATCTATCTATCTATCTGTCTATCTATCTATCATGTGATTACAGTAGACATACAATAAAAACAAAAATAAAAAAACAATGAATATGAATCGATTTTTGGAATTCTATTAATCGATTTTGAATCGGTAGAGCTTGAGTTGCAATTTGAATATTAATCAATTTGTTTGCACACCCCTAAAATATATTAATCAATTGAAATAGGTCATGGCCCAATGTGCATTCTAGCTTAAGACGTTTTTTGAGACTACACTTGCAGAACTAACATCTAACACCAACAACACATGATGAGACTTCACATTTGGATGAGGTTCTGATCTTCATAAGTTCAGTTCATAAAAGGCCGGTAATTCCAGATGTTTTACCTGCGTTGCCTCTCCTCCGTGCTGATCGGCTGCTTCGAGCCTCGCTGAGAAGAGAGCTGCTCCTGTCGCTGACAGAATCTTTGTTTGAGATGCTGCTGCCTGTGGCCTCGCTGTCCCTCACCATGCTGTCATATCCACTGCTCACCATACTGTTCCTGTTAGAGAAGTTCAGGGATGTCTTCCCCATAGCGGGTGGCAAATCTCCACTCAACACACTGGTGGTGTCACTTGCGTGCCCACTCAGGTGATCAGGCATGCGTGGAGCAGTCACCCGGCTGTATGGTGAGGGAAGTGTGGTCAATTGGTCCGGTCCATCTGAAGAGGTGCTGGAGGTTCTTTCCTTAAGGAGGTCTGAGATCCGGCCATTGACAAACCCCTGGATGGCAGATTTTGTGGATGAACATGTGGAGCTCTGGCTCGGAGTCCGACTGATGGAGTGATAAGACATGGGAGGGGATGAGGAGAGAAAGGAGGATGTCCGCTCAAAGCTAACAGTTTTACTGTCTGGAGAAAGACTGGCACTGCGGTTGATGGACTGCTGCAGGCCTTTGTGGTGGAGACTGAGGTTCTTGATGCTGGGGACAGACAGTCGACGAACTTTGGGTCGGGCCATCTTGAGTTTCCCCACAGCAGAGAGCTTGGAATGGGTATGCCTAGTAGACTGAGTTACAGGATATTCAGAAAAATGATGACTCTGGTCGGACCTAGGATGCTTCCTGGGGCTCCTGCTAGCCCTCGGTAATATACAATCTCCCTCATTGTTTCCTTTATATCTTCCCTGACAAGCCCCTGCAATACTTCCGTTGGGGCTCCCCACAGAGTTCATGGAAGTGTTACTACTGCCTCTATCTAGAGTTGGAAAGTCTCTTGGCGTTCTCCCAAGGGAATTAGTCCTGGTAGCCAGCTGTTCTAGTTTGGCACTGAAAAGCCTGCTACTATCCTCAATAGGTGACTTTGGCCTCCCCCTCATATGATCATGTTTCACTTTTACACCTGAGGTCTCCAACAATGATTCAACACTCTTTCTAGGAGCACTACTAGCATACTGTTTGTACTCTGTTCCATGTTTCCGAGGAGAGGAGACATGGAAGCTGTGGTTCGCTGGGGAGTGCTGTCTGCCCTGCCTCCTCTCTAGAGTTACTCTTGGGCTACACAGGGTGGATGATCTCAACCCCCTTGGGTCTCTGTGGTTGTCTGTCATGTGACCCCCATGGTAACTGTCCTGGTGGTTGGCATTTTGCCAGCCTCTAGGCAAACTACCTGTTTTAAAGGATGCAGGGGCGGTATCTTGGCAACCAGGTGAAACACCAGTTCTCTTGGGAGCATTCCCAACATGTTTGGAGCCGATACCTCTTGCCTCTGAGCCATTTGGAGTGTTAGTGGAATAAACATGCTCCCTGTCTCTAGGGTGGTTCTTGTCTGAATTTTTCAGTCTCTTTCCACACATTTTGTTTTCTGCAGTTTCATCGCAGAAAGCTGAATCTTCCAAGACCATTGGGTTATGTGAACTTTGGCTAAAATGTGAATCAGATACTTTGTCAGGCTTTTTGGCATGTGTCTTAGACACAAAAGCCCCACTCCTCTTCTCAAGACCCATTCCATCTTCTGGACATTGGACATTATTCAGTTTGAGCTCAGACTGCAACTTGACTCCTGTTAAAGTGTCATGAAGACTTTCTTTTTCTTTCACCTCTTCCAATTCACAATCCAAATCTGTATTAATCAGCATGGGATTTATAAATGAAGGCAAGAACCTCTTTTCCCTTCTGAATTGATACTGGGACGTGTCAGCGCTAGCCCATGTAGCTACAGATTGAGCCACAGAGCTTTTGTTTGTACTAGAGGAACTTGTGGCTATAGATTCTTCGCTGAAATTGCTAATTATCTGGATTGGCTGAGAAGTGGCAGAACCTGTCACATGTGCCTGTGATTGTGCAGTGTCTCTGATACAAATAATGTTTCCACCTGTCCTCCCTCTATCCACTGTCCCACTGATGGTCACCTCTTCCACCATAGAGAAGACAAGTTCATCTTGACCCTTCAGGTCCAGTGGCTGTTGAACAGTTACTGTGATAGTGGCCTTCATTTCCTTAACGTCCTCTACGGGGCGTTTAACTAAGACATCTCCGATTATAACACTGGTAGCCAGGGAGTGAGAAGAAGAGCAGGAGGACGTAGGAGATATGGGTGAGCTTTTGCCAACTGGTGAGGCCCTTTTGTCTCGTTTGAACCAATCAGCAGCTTCATTACTCTCCTGTTTACCTGTAGGCTGAAGTGCAGGGGAACTGGTAATGTTCATGCCCTGAGCATTCACAATAAAGTCCTGAGAAGAGAGCCTATCAACTGACTTACGAGTTCCATTTTTGGGCAGCTCAGAGCGACAGGTCCTGTTAAGACTGAGAGTTTGATTCAGCAGTTCCTCGTTTGAACTGGTTGCGCTGCACTCCTCACAGTCATACAGACCTGAATCCTCTCTCTGAAAACTGTCTCCAGGGAAGGCACCATCTGTTTGCTTTTGTCCGACAGAGGTCTGTGGTGCCTCTGATGAGTCGGTGTCTGTCTGTTTGCCTGTTTCTTTCTGGGGTTGAGATTTGGCTGTGATAATGTTAACAGAAGTGCCTTTTAGGGAAGACTTGAGCATATCCATCGTTGCCTCACTTCCATCGATACAGCCCAAACGCTCCTGAAGTTCAGCAAATGTGTCACATTTAAGACAGTCCCTCGCTGGCTGCTTGATGTCTGCTTTCAACACTTCAACATTCCCTTGAACAGTTTCCTCGTTCTTCTCTCCCTGCAGCTGAGGTATTCTTAGAAGCTCCTGGAGTAGAGCGGTAAACTCTGGGTCATCCATGTCAGCCTTGTTTGGATGCAAAGAGGGTATGATGGGCACAAATTCAGGTTGTGCCATTCTTGAGGTTACTTTGGGCTGGAACAAGCCATCCGAGTCTATTTGGATGACTGTGTCACAGGACTGGTCACTACTGGAGCGCTCATCCAGTTCACCACGCAAACGGAAACGAGGGATGTCGACATCTACCTCATCGGTGGAGTGGAACGCCCGCAGGGACAAAGACGGAGGCCCTCTCTTTTCTTTAGTCAAACTCCTCCCGCAAGGAGAACATGAAGTTGACTGCTGTTGGATAGAGATGAATTGTGGAGTTAGTTCTAGAAGTGGGCTATCCAAAACATAGCTCAACAAATAAATCATTGGGGTGCATTGGAAGCAATCACTCTCACTTCCCTTCCTTTACAAAAAGGGAACCATCACTGTGACACCATTAAAAGGTGGTATATTATTAAAAAGACATTACATGACAAATATAAGATACCTTTGTTCTTTTCTGCGTCCTGCGGATCCGAGAAGCCATCTGGATGGTGGATAAGGTCTCTTGAATGTGCGCCAGTGAATCATCCACCTGGGCGATCACTGTGGTATGGCAGTTTACATGACCCAAGGCCTCTCGAAGGAGCATAGTCAACTTACTACCCCTATGCAGAGACAGTGAAAATTCCCATACAAACATAATGCATTATCCATTTTAATCTCCAAGCAGTTAAGTCTGTCAATTTCCTGATTTTCCTGTAATGTAGTTGTAGTCCCTCCATTTTAAGGCAGTCTGACTTCTTTTTGAAAGAAAGTTACAGGTAAGAAGTCCGATCAATATCAAAATAATAATGCAGATCCCTCTACACAAATGTATGTCAACAGGTTTATAAGTTACATTCTTACTTGCTGTGTGGGGTTTTATGTCCACTCAGTAGAGATAAGACAACAGGGCCCAGTTCAGAATATGGAGGTTTATTCGTGGTCATACCCCTTATACCACTACACACATCTATCATGGTCAACTTAGTGGGTCCACGTGAACCTAGGATGAAAGTCAGAGAGCAGAGCAGAGTGTAAATGCAAAAACCTTAGCCTGTCTTCAAATACGCAAATAAAGAAAACTTATAATGTACAGTATATACAGTATGTATTATAATAATGTATATAAACTGCATTATTTAGCATTAAAATTACAAAATTGACCAGGGACAAACCACCCTGGCAATTAATAATTCCTTCCAACCTTTGCCAATGGTGCTGCTCTCTGTACGAGGGGGCTGGATGTGGAGAGTGAAGAACATTATGGAGCTGTGGGACAGGTACGTAACGAAGTCACTATGCCGACGCGCTGCAATGGCCGCGTCCAGGAGGGAAGCAGCCCGCTCAGCAGTGGGGGCCTTCACCCGGTTGTGGTTACGTAGCTGGAGGGAGTGGAGAAAATAGTGATAACATTTAATGTAGAATTTTCGCATAAACAACTAAATGGAAAAAAAACATTTACTATTACATAATGTTTTGTATTAACTGCTTAATTTAAACAGTATAGGATTAATTTTCTTACTATTCAATGAAGAAACAGACAGAGATGCATATCTACAGTAGTGAGGTGCTGGCTTGCAATTGTGAGAGTGGAGACAGCTGCACAATTATAGTGCACGCAATGTCATCTTTTATGCAATCTAATAGGCTTCACTCACTACCAATAGTATCTTCTCACATACAGTGTAGACCATTAGCCAAATTAAATAAATCTAAATGAACATAACCATTAATCCTATCATATCAAGAAGGCAAAGTCTAAAATCTAACTTAGAGGTAAACCAAACAAGAAATCTAAAACAGTATCTGTGATATTACTGACATCTCCTACTGAAACTCATTGAGCAATTCATTTGTTTGAGGAAAATAGAAATATCTGGGCAGGTTGTCTAGTAATATGGGTTCATTTTCTGGTTTACAGCTGTTAAAACAACTGTAAAATAACACTTGTTTGTGTGTGAATTATTGAGCCTTTGATGCATTGCCAGTGAAGCAGAGCCAAGAAATTTTCACTTGTCAGCAACAAAAGATATAGCCTTGGCTCTCTGGATTCCAGGTTTAAAAAAAATGGAAATCCACTTAATAATGATGATGATGAGAAAATGTGCAAACAATAACTGAATAGACCAACATCTGGGTCAATGGACCCTTTTGTGCTTGACAGAGCAACAGACAGATTGAGAGAGACACAGAAAAAGCAGCAATTTCAATAAACAAGGCCCCTTTTTCATAAAGAAAAATATTTTTATTCTACCTGTATCCCATAGACGGGGTCCTCTTGGAATCTAATATGGGCTTTTGGGCTGTCCTGGACACTGCCTAATGAGGGGACAACCTCCCCCAGCAGATCCCTCAGCGTGTCCTCCTCTCCGCAGCAGAGCTCTATAGCTGACACTGATACAGACAGGTCGGTCCAGGTCTTCTCTCTCCGCCGCTCGATGGCACTGTACAGCCAGGAGATGGCACAGGGAACCAGGCCGAGCTTCTGGATGCTATCACTGCTCCCCACCATGCTGGACCAGGAGCCTGAGGCAGACAACAGAGCACACATATGTATGCATGCTACATACAGACAAACATATAGTACATACACATGTACATGGACAACGCCTGACATCCGGGGCTTCTATTACACGCCATATGTCCAACCATCTCCGCTATCTATATTGCAAGGGCACCATGGCTGTTTCCAGAGCTTAGTGCTACCCAGGACAGTTGTGCTTGGTTTATAGAAATCCAAACAAGCCAGAGCGTTTTTTTTCCATGTTCAATTCTTGCTAAGGGAAAGCGGAATTGTGGAAGTGCACTAGCTTACACTAATCACAAGATACGATACGATACAAACTCCCAAAAATGCACAAACAAAGATGGAGCAAATTTACACAAACACACCCAAAAACGCTTTCAGATTTTCTCTTGGACTGGTACCATACTGGATCTCCAAGTGCACTTTTGCCCCACATCAGTTTTGAGTTATGGGCCTGTTTTACCATCTCTTATCTTATCCAAACTCTAATTGAATGAGGATAAGGGAATTGGTTTACTCCAATTAAAGGCCAAGCTGCCTGCCGTTATTCAGAGAGAATAGTATTCTGTAGTGGAGATTGATATCCCCTGGCTGTGGGCCACATGTAGTTTGTATTGGCCAACTAATTTAATCAGATTTACGGAGAGTGGCGTCATGTGAAAAAGCATCTCCAAGGAGACCCTGTCCTTAGCCTGTGTGTATGTGTGTGTG
>NC_045750.1:22081690-22108088 GCF_008692095.1 Etheostoma spectabile | reverse complement strand
TGTGTGTGTGTACGTGCGTGCTTACGTGCGCACGCACACGTGCACCGCAAATCTATTAAACCCCTCCACTGACGCTAAGTGCAGGGTTCCATCTCTCTAATAGCAACGTATTACAGTCCATTTAGTTTACAGTCCCCTCTGAGCTCGGCGCTTCAGCAAAATAAAATAAAATATTGGTCTTTTTGTGCAGTATGCTGAAATGTCTATCAGGCAAAACGGGAAGCATATGCGTTGCATAATTGATGACCAGGCTGTTATTTACAAAATAACAGGTAGACAGGTTATGAGAAGGAGAGAGTTGAAATGGCAGCACTTTTCCGTCACTATTGTGGTAAAGTTGAAGACAGAAAAAGACCAATGGAGCTGGAGACACAGGAAAAGAACAAGGAGGCGGGAAATGTGCATCAAGATTGATAAGAGGACAGAGAAAGAAAATGGAGACAGATAGTTTAAGTGATAAAGAAAGAGTGAATGATAGCAGGAGTGGGATAGAGAAGCAGGAGAAGGGGAGGGGGGTGGATAGCCCCTGAGCACAGATAAAAGCATCCCACTCTCATCTTAAGATTTTAACCCGTGGCCTCTCAAACCAACCGATTACTCACCCACATCAGCACATCCCAAACCCAGAACACATCCATCGCTGCCGCTGAGCACACAGCGGATGACATCAGCCAAGACGCCTTCACACACCTCAGCCTGGTCGGGGAGAACAAAGGACAGAGGAAAGGAGCATCTTATGAATCATCTCCGTACTGAAATAGTAGGCCTATATCCAATGAAACAAAATAACTAACATGCATACTCATTCTGTAGATTCCCTTGGGCTCAGATAATATAAGCAGAGCATGGAGAAGGTTGAACATAATTGATGGACTGTGTAATTGTGGTGGCTATCCAGGCCCTATCAGTTTTCAGGTCATCAGACAGAGAAAGCAAACCAACCGTGGTGTGTAGTGTACAAAGCGGAAAATATGCATTAATACTTGAGAAAACACAGAATGTGCCAGACGAATGTAACTCTATCAAAGTTTCTGTCAATGTCACAAATGTAAATATTTAGAACCATATTCAAATTATGTTCATCAGTAATCAGCATGAAGAAACCAACCTGGCTTGACTCTTGCGGATAGGCAGAGTCAAAGTTGAAGGTCTTCAGAAGACTTTTGCCCTCTCTGCCTAGTGTCATCGTAGCGTATGGTTGGCTTTTGCTGACTGGTTCCATCATGGTCACTCTTTTCTTGGACGAGTCAATCCGGAGAGCAGGTGGTCGGGCTTGGCCCTCTGACAGCGTTGGGCTGACCCTCAGCACGACTTTGACCTGTACACCCAAAGAGATGGAAGCATGTTGCAAATTACAGTATGTGATTAACTGTTCAATACCAAATAATAAATAAATAAATAAATTTGATTGTACTGTAGCTGCATGGCTCTAGGGACCCATCAATGTCAGTCTGAAATATCTTGCCAAGCAATTTAATACACACTTTCATGGTCTCCAAATTATAAATTTGAATATCTTAGTTCAACCGGTAGCTTTTTTTCTAATACTTTGTACTTTGTTTATGACCAAACACCTACAGCTAATTAAATTCTATCAGCTTTAACTGTAGCCTTCTTGCTGAGTTTAGAAATAGTTAGTCAATGTTAGCATGCTAACATACTAAAATAACATGACGAACATGGTTATATCCGCTAAAGTATCAGCATGTAAGCATTATCAATGAGTTAGCATGTTAGCATGCTAACGTTAGCATTTAGCTCCACCACTGTGCCTAAGAACAGCCTTGCAGAGCTGCTAGCATCAATGTGACTCTTGAAAATAAGTTTTCTTGTAATTTGTGTTTAACTGACCTAATGTTGTAAGGTATGGAGATCATAATAAAAGCCCCATGTATTATGTTAAGAAAGATACGTTGAAAATGTCTAGTTTAAAGCTATCCTGTTATCCTGCATACTACTAGCATACTAGTGACGCCAGCTAATGCTAAGTCTAGAGCAGCTACAGGCTGAAAGATAAAATGCCTTTTACAAGTAGTGTACACTACTATTTTACTTACCCTTTGGTGCACTGTATATTTACAGAGAATGGCGAAACATTTTAAACTGAGACACCTTTCTGTAGAAATGTCATTATTTATTAAATGGAAGGTATGAGCCGGTGCTTTTACAGAGCCACATGTATGTAAGTAATTTCAGAAGAAGCCTGGGATCTACAGCGAAGAATGTAAGCGGCTTATAACTTTATGTTTTGACATTAAAAACCAACAGCAAATGGAAACTTATAAAAAAAAAGAGTGAGTGTCAAAACAGGAAGATTCAAAAATATCTTCATATCAAATTCAGCGAGTTGTTGGGTCAACCTCTGGCTTACCCATAGACCGTTAATATAAATCAATATATATACGGTCTATGGGCTTACCCAGTATTTGAGTCTACATGTCCCCCATGTAGAATGAGTCCTTGGCAGCCCAACCTGCGGCCCTTTGCTGCCTGTCATCCCCTCTCTCTCCCTCCTTTCCTTTCTATCCACAGTCTCTGTCCAATACAGTGAAAAAGCCCCAAAAAGATAAACAATTAACCCTTGTGTTGTCTACCTGCCTTGGTTTTTCTGATTTAAAATTTAAAATGAAAAACCTTTTATTATGGTTATGGTCGTCTTTTTCTACCCTTTTGTGTCTTTCCCTCAATTATTTTTTCACTTTTTCATCGTTTGTTGACTTTTTCTGAGCCTTTTGGAATATTCGTGGGTTTTTCCCCCAATTTTTAAAGCTTTTGTTTTTTACATTTGTCACTTTTTTCACAATTTTTTTTACATTCGTTCACGTTTTAGTCACTTTTATTGACATTTTTTCTTCTTCTTTTTTAACATTTGTCACACACAAGTTCTTTTTTCTGTTTTTATTTTCTCCAACTGCTATAAAATTGACAAAATCACCCAAATTCAATGAATGTAGTGAAACGATCATTGACTTGTGAGGAGCGTTGTTGGGAACCATCCACGTTACTTTTATGTACAATTTGTTTGAAAGAAACCCCAAATTCTAATATTGAAACTTTGTGGAAAAGGGTCAAATTTGACCCGAAGACAACAGGAGGGTTAAATAAATTCAGCGAGTTTTAGCCATCATTAAGTCTAACCTGAAATCCAAAGTAAAACCATTTAGAGTGCTAAAAATATGAAATATATTATGCCACAAAATCTTCTTATTGGTTGTGTAAAGCTGCCTCTAAGGCTGTCAGTTACAGTTCTTTTTATGAATTTCTTTTGTTTATCTGACATCAGACGGACATTAATAGAAGTAATAGTCTGACTTCAGCTGCTAAGATACTATTTTATACAACATACAGTATGTTGGAAGAAACCTTGGTTGACAAAAGGGACGCCTTGGCAGAACAAAGTAGTAGTGTCACAAAAATAATTGAGCATTGGGATGGAGATCTAAAAATGGTTTACTCTGATGTTTCCAACTAACATCACTTCACTGACATTTGTAGGCAATCTTTTCTTTTGCTTCATAACCCTCAACTGATTTGTAAAAAACACAAAAATGGGCCGCATGATGTTTTATATTGAATTAAGATAAAAACACATTTTCCGTAGGCTGCAGCAGCCAGTTGATCCACTTAAAACAATACATGCACTTCCAACTGCATGGCTATGCATACCTCCCGCTATACGCCCGCATGTCATTACATCAATTCCTTAATCCAGTTCTCTACAGGAAGCCTTCGGATTTAGAGGCTTTACGGCCTTAAATTAAGTTAGAGCCTGAATCTAACAGCCATTTAACAAGGCTCATAGTCTGCAGGAAGACAAGGCAACATTTACCTCACAAAAGACAATAAAGCTCTATTAAGAGTCTAATAAACCAATTATAAAGTTATTTTAAATCAGGGTTCAGGTCTGCAAGATTGCAAATAGCCCTATGCGACATAAACCCAAGTCAGGACTGCAATTCAACACAATGACATCATCCGCCATTGACAATTTGAATATCTGAAAACCATATTCCATCTGCCATTTGAGTTTGCCAGTAATTCTGAAGAATATTTTTCCTCTCCCCTGATCATAATTGTAATACCTTATGCAAGAAGTGGCTCCCTAACCCTATTGAACATGTGTCGAATTATATTTATGAGGGTTAAATTATTCAAAAGACCCATTTAGAAGTAGAGAAAATCCTCCCCCGCTCTCACACACACATATTTATATTCCTGCATTCAGAGGTACACAGAGCTGAGTGCTTGGGCAGGTGTGGCTGGCCGTGGGGTCTATCTGAGCCCTTATCTGTAACTCTAGACTAAACCCAAGAGTCCATCTATCTGAGACAAGGGGAGGGCAGGCAGCCATATTGATCCCCCCCGTTTTTCCCAGAGGAGGTGAGTGAAGGGGAGGGGAAGAGCAAGATGGAGACATTAGCACCACATTACAGTGTATCCTAAAGAAGGCGTGATATAGGATCTCCTCCAAATTGACTGTGATCCCCTTACTCAGGGGTGGGGTAAACACTTCCAAGGTGGTGGTTGTGGGCAACGAGGGTTATACATCCTTTTTAAAGATACAGCAGCAATCCAGCCCTATTTCATGTATTTACCAGGGGTTGATGCATAGACTTTATTAGTGAAGTCAAAGCCATATGCATATACTGCAGTCCACCAGGTGCCTGGCTGCAGTATTGGTCATAAACCCCACCCCCTCTATGACAGCAAATGGGACATGGGCCAAATTAAAATAAATGTTTCACCAAAGATGGTTTCAGTCATTTTAGGTACTTCTTATCATGCTAATGTTTGTCCAAGTGTTCATTTTTCTGATTAGTTTATCTATCTTGTATTGCAATGTGTAAATACCCAATACATGGAATAGGTGGCCCAGGGAGCACAGGATGTTCATCAAGTCAATGTCATTGTCATTGTCATCTAGTACTACTGTACATGTACAGCTGTCTTAGAAGAAACTTTAACAAAGATGGATGTTGGGGGACTTATTGTATATTTTCTATTTGAATTAATATGGAATGTAGGTGTATAATGTAAAGCATACAGTAGATAATACATGTCATATGTATTTTTACGACACATGTCATGGCCGAAAACAGGTTGTGTGCCTCTTCTATTATTGAGCATGTGGTGTGTTTTTTTTATGCAGCTGTCTTGCGCTGATGTATGTGATGGTCTACAAAGAGCCGCACAGAGCCAAGAGTTCAAATGTGTTGAACTCTGAACCAAAGCTGCACTGATCTTTGTAAGTGCAGCTAATGACTGAAGGTGACTGCTTCAAGATGGAGCATGAATGAATAAGGTGTGTTTCTGAACACAACTAGTAAATCATAATTTATTATTGAGACCAAACTAAAAAAAAAACTGTTGTTGGATAAAATAGTAGCCTTCAGTGTAAGCTGTCAGGTTTGGTATCAAAACGCTGTTTGAGTCATAGTCGTAGGGATGTAAATACAGTTAGCAATGCTAACATTGTACCCTAAATCTATGGAAAAAGTCACTTCGCCCGAAAAACAGTTTATGATTAGTTTTAACATCTAGCAAATAGCTAAAATATTGTAAGAACAAAAAAGGAATAGTTAGAAATGTGCTTTCTTGCTGAGAGTTGGAGGACAAGACCAATATGAACTTTCATGTGTGTACAGTATAAAGCTAGAGACAGTGGGTGTTAGCTTAGCATAAAGACTAAAGGCAGGGGAACTAGCTAACCTCCATTTATTCAACGTTCAAATACAAATCCACCAACCAACACCTTTTTACTAATAAACACATTATATTTCGTAATCCACACAAGTCAAAATGTAAAAGCTGTGGTTTTACATTGTATTCCATGCTGCTTCCACCTGCAGTTTTAAATGCTAAGCTAATCGGCTACTGGCTGTAACTTTATCCTTACAGTGCAGACATGAAAGTGATCAATCATCTCATTAAACCCTCAGCAAGAACATAAATGTGTTTCCCAGTTTGCCTCATAGACATAATAATCTTCATTATGTCTATGATTAGCCTCTACTGGGAAGCTAATGGTAGTTTAGCTAACTGCTAATTTGGCTAACCGCTAGCTGACAGCTTGATTCAGCCTAAAATAACGTTAACTCAAACTAAACACCGGGTCAAGCAGGCTACACCATCCTTAAAGACAAGGATTGATTAATTGTATTTAAAATGAGCACAAGTAAAGTAGAAGTGACGTAACAGCTGTTATACATTTTAACGGATATTTTCAGGTTTTATTTTTTAAAGTTACATGCCGTCTCAGCTAGCGGTTAGCAAAATTAGCTGTTAGCTAAACTAACGTTAGGTTCCCGGTTGAGGCTAACGGCAGACCGCTACAACTACGAGCGTGGAACTGATTGTGCAGTGTCGTAAATCCTCGAAATAGGATTATCATATGTGCATGCGCGAACATGTTGCGCAGGACGGATTGTGCAGGAAGCACAGATCGGGTACCAACCACAGCCACCGAAGTGCAGCAACCCCGCCGCTGTTGCTGCTACGTCACCCGGATCGTCGGTCTGATTGGTTAAGGACTATTCAATTGCACCCAGAGGCATTTGAGTTGCATCCGTTGGTGACGCCCTATTGGAAATGAGCCGTGAATGAACCACTCTCAGTTAAAACTGAGAAGGGTCTGGTGTCAACCAGACTAACTACTTTGACCACTTAGTATCCTTTTATGGGAGCTTACAATTAATCATTCACCCAATCTTAAAAGAAAATGCTGGAATTATTACCAAACTGCACCCCAACCAAATGTGGTACAATAAAAAACAGAAAAGTCTCTACTGTACTGGAATGTGAAGCCCATTGGTCTACCTGGCCAACACCAGGGGAGTCTTTGGTCCTAGTAGCAGCTTGAAGCAGGCAGGAGGGGACAGGCAGCGGGGTTTTCTGGATCATCTCCCTGAAGCAGGTGGAGAAATGAGCGGGAGCTGGATCAGAAGCCTGGCCTTTTTTCCTCAGCGTCAGATTGAGTTTCTCGGCTGCCCTACAGGGAAGAAGGGAGGTTGCATGTCATATCACTGATACTTGTGGTGTAACCAGTACAGACATGCTGCAGAGAAAACATATTTTTGTTGCTGTTTGAATGTACAGTAGATATATTTACCTGGCTAAAAGGGACATCGCAGCAGTGTTGGCGATGGTCACCACTCTGGATATGTGAGGGATCTTTGAGCTCGTCTGCACGGTCCCGGTGTCACCACATCCCAGCGCAGCATCCTCTGCAGCCTGCTAGGGGAGAAACCTCATTATAAAAAATCCAAATCTGTAATTGCACACCAGCACCCATTCCAAAAGGGGCTATTATCATGGGAATTACTCTAGGGACAACTATCGGGTGCGTCAGTCTAAGTAGGGCATCTAGGCTGAGATCACAGTGGGTTAAACATACACCATCAGTCATATAACGGCTCTGGCTTGCTGCATGTGTAGCGTGAGGAATAGTTTGTGATGGCTGTAGCTGTCTGACTTGAAAACATGACTCAGAATGGAGGAGGTGCAGTGAACATACTGTCACTGTTTTTGACACACACACACCATCAAACAAGCGGCTTTATGGAAAGCAAGACCAACACTTACACAGCTGTAGCTCAAAGGCACGCGTTTCACACTCCTTCACAAGTGTGCCGTGTGTATGCAACATGGCCAATTCAGCATGCGTTTGCTACTGCTCAACATGAACTTGCCAAGCCTGGCCATGGGCAACATGTTTGTAACAGTGCACTCATGTCCTGTACCTCTCTCAAGCTCCACAACTCATCACTGTCTCAGCCTTTATTTAGGGCAAGATAACAAAGTCAGCTCAGTCATTTTATTTTAACAATGTCCAACCATAAACAGCCAATTAGTGTCAGGAATTGTTGGTTTGGAAGATGACTGGAAGAAGAATAGACACAGGGCTAAGTAAATGTATGTAGCCAAAGGTAATATGGATACGTATAGATACTTCACCGCTCCTCCTCTTGTCTTCTTGTTGACTCATGGCTTCTGTCATAACCTTTTTTATCTTCACTTTCCCTCTCTTTGCTCTGATTTCTGTTTGTATTTGCTCTCAAAAAGTCTTTCATTATCTCTTTCTTCCTCTCCCGCCCTCCACTCCATCTCTTTAAATTGGCATTCCTCTCCAGTCCTTTGTGCTGCCTCCCATCTTAAACTCTTCTTCCGCTCTCTTCTTCTGCAATCCATTTTTCTTCCGCCCTTCTGTTTGTCTCCTCTCGCTTTACTCTCCTTCTTCCACTTTCACTCATAATGTTTCACCTCATCCACATCCAGTAAACCTGTATTGATCTGCTCTCATAGCAGACCCACCTGGCTAATTCCACTAGAGCCCAGGACAGTTTCATTTGGGTAAGATGTTGCATTGTTATTGTCAAATCTGATTAGCAAAGTCGATTAAAAACAATAATGCAATACAATGTTGCTCTCAAGGCTTTTTCCAATTGACCACATAATGATTTGAACTTTAGCAGCTTTCCCACTTGAAATCCCTCATACTTTTTTAAACAATAGGGGCTTGATTTTAGAAAGGATTAGACAAAAGCCATATTCATATTTGTAGCTAGCGACAGTCAGACAGATTCAGATCAGCTAGCTAATTAAGCTAATGCTAGCTCCATGAGTTGGACAAAAATCCCTTTGGCTGTCAAATATTTCAAGAGGACTCATTAAAACAAGAATTATTGTAAAAGGAGTCCTAAATATGCACATGATGGCAATATACTGTACATGATATAATGCTGAAAGAATTAAGTTAAAGCTAAATAACCCAGGGACAAAGCTCATAGTTGAGGATCCATGTATAAGACAGATATTTTAGAAATTTTATTAAAAAAACATTGGTCTTGTATTACAGTGTAAAGGCTACTGTTAGTCTGATAATGCAAAATTAAGATCTGACTGATTTTGAAATACTTAGGCTGCTTGGACAAGCAAGACAGATTTTAGGCTGATTCTTTATTGTCTGTGCCTATGTGTTTTTTAATGTTAAAGAGTTTTAAGGAGAGGTCATTAACTGATGTGTTGGCTAATGTAATATGACCACAGATAATGAGTTTGGCTGGGGTTCATGGGGTGTAAACTTCCCCAAATCCAATAAACTGCATAATGTTAGCCTATAATCTGACCAGACCAGACCCATATTGAGGCTACAAAATACCTAAAATGTGATAATATCAGTTTGTACGGAATGTATATATGTATTCTCAAATTACTATATAAAAAAAAAACTCATACCAGTATTTTTTATCTTATTTCGATACCTTTGATTGGCAATGATTGTCCGTATGGATCAAAAGTAAAAACCACTAAAGTTGAAATACCAACACTATATACAACATCTAAAACCCCCTCACTCACCTTGTACAGGTTTAACAACCTTTCATTGGGGACTTGGGGGAGGGCAGGCTCAGCGGTGTGGCTTCCATCACGGTAATGCACATTTCACCAGTCGCCCGGTTAAATATGACCATCCCCCTATTGATCACAAGTGCTTTTTGACTGGCTGGCTTTTATGACAGGGGTAAATCATGACCCAATTCCATTCCATTAGCAAAAGTACTTTTAAACAACGTCCTCGGCCATGGGATCTAAATAGGGTCCGATGATGAATGAATCATTGCTTTGCTGACACGTGCACCCGTAAAGACGTACTTTACCCACATAGCTCATTAAAAGGGGAACGCTCACTATGGGATGTGTGATATAGTGGTAGGAGAAGGCTTTTAGGGGTACCTTATGGTTAGGGTGCATGGTGATACCATCAGGATACGCAGATTTAGAAGCGACCAGCTGCTGCTGCTCCTCTACCCAGCGGTCCATATTGGGGTTGGGGAGCTTGGGCCCCCTCCGTCTGAGGGTTTGAGGGGTCCTCTGTGGCGTCCTCGGGCTTCTTGGGCTGTAAGGACTGTGGGTGAGACTGTGTGGTTGATGCACAGCTGTGGCAGCATCCCTCGGAGCTCTGTCTCCATGCTTTGTCTCACTTTGTCCCAGCAGTGTGCCAGTGCTAAAGCTGGGTTCAAAGGGAGGCTTAGCTAATGACTGACCCCTGCTCAGAGCCAAGTGGACCGCCTCTTGTTTGAGTTGTATCAGGTTCACGCCACAGGCTCCGCACTCGCCCGGCTCCCTTTCTCTCTCCCTGGAGTCGTTGGTGGACCGACTATGGACGCGAAGGTTGTCATGAAGAAACGCAGACAGGTCACCAGAGTCCTGCAAAATTGTTTTTAAAAAAGTGAAAAGGTAGAAAAAAAATCTTTGCATTTAACAAATGGCAACCAAACTTAGCAATTAGGTGCTTGAAGGTGTGTTTGAGACAAACATAATGGGATCAGAGGTTCAGCACAAGCTGCTGGCGAAGGCATAATAACTAAGCTAATTTGCTTTGTGTGATTTCTGGTTTGAGAACTATTTACATGAATGATCACTGAGCATACAGAAATTGACTCATGGGAAGGCACTGCAAACACTCCTAGCACTTAGCAAAGTAATCATGGAGTCAGTAGTATTGATTAATACCACTCCTGGCATCTTTAAAAGTCAGTAAGCAAAACATAAAAAAATAATCTAGCTGGATGACAAAAAGAAAAATCTGATTGAAGGCCTGAAAAAGTTGAATCATACTATCGGAAAAAATAAAAATAAAGTTGGGGTCATAGCATATACACAGGCTGTCATGCTAATAAAATAAACATCATGTTGCTTTTCATCCCGACAAAGACACTCTCGTGTCACATCCTGTCTGGTCTGCCCTTGACACCTACAAATCATCCACCACCCTCCCTCCCCCCCCGCCATGCCCATCCATCAGCACATTCCTAGTGATCCATATTCTGCCGGAGTACATTAGGAATTCTCAATAATGTAAAACAAAGTCACTAACAACCCAAAAAGAACTAAAACATCACAGATTAAATGGATGTCTTCTATAAATCTCCATATCCAAGGGCAATTCAGCCACATGCATGCCCTGTTATTCTCTTTATTCTACATCAAATGGACAAAATAAACAAATTCTACCACCAGCATATTTCTGTTTCAGGTTTGGGTGTCTTGCATTTATCATATAGAAAAGATAACAGATATATAAAGGATGAAATGTGCTCTTAAAGCCAGATGGGCAACTCAACTTTCCATCTCAGCCAGATTGCAAGCCCATCTGAAAAAAGATGACATCACAGAGCCATGATGCTTTTGAAAAACCACGCTCGGATCAATAAACCTGCAAGGAGCTATAGCTGGCTTATCAGATTTCTTCTGACCATGTAGATGGCCACAAGATACCATCTCTCTCCTGCTCACAGTGTGTACCGCGCTGGCCTGTGGTCTCTCCAAAAACGTGACCCCACTGCAGCTGTGTCCCGTCCCACTTAAGAGGACAAAAATAAATAGTCTTCCCTCAATGGAGAGGACTGTGGAGATGACACAGGGATGCCGTGATGAAATATTCATGCCCATTTGGAACCACTCACGCAGCAATGGCACTGGTTTACTGTGTCGATTGGAGTGTTTGATGGATGTTAGTGGTGACAAATGTACCGATGGATGAAGAAATGCATGTGTGCATTCCTCCCGGAGTCAGCACTGTAAAGACTGATGTGCCCATATGAACATTAAAACACTTTCTAATTGACTTAAACATACAGCGCTTCAGAAACAACGTCTATGTGTGCATGATTATGTCATGGCTGCAAATGGTGATTATTTTCATTATTGCTCAAGTCATCGGATAATCCCTGAAAAAAAAAGAAAGAAAAAAAGTCCATTACAATTTCCCAGAGCCCATATTCACATTGCTTGTTTTGTATATCCTATACTCCACAACCATTGAAAAATCACCGGCATAGCAGACTAAAAAAAAACAGCAAATCTTATTTATTAACATTTAAGAGCTTGAACCAATCAATTAAAAAAAAAATTCTTACATTTTAAAAATATTAAAATGCTCTATCAACCGACCAAAATTGCTGATGATTCATTGTAACATCAATCAACAAAGCGACTAATCTTTAAACTCAACATTACATGCATATTAATCACAAACAATAATGTATTGTGACTTGTTTTATGTTATTGGAACATTTGTTTACATGTATTGTCCAGTGCACTTACTCTATCACAGTTCATATTTATTGAAAATATATTTCAAGTTATTAAATATAGCCTAATACCTAATTATGCCATTGGCTGCATAAAGAATATCCAGTGGAATGATTCTATAGACCTGTTTAGACTTTTATTATCTGTCAACTGTTACCCTACCCTATACCACCACCTGCTGAAAGCTCCAGAGATGTGTGTTGAGTTGAATGTTGTCTGTGCCAATATTTGACCCTAGACACCATTTTAACACTTTCTTTTAAGATTCCTATCACCATAAAAGTGAGCGGACTGCTTGCATCTCTCCCCCCCCCCCAATCCCTGACCAGCTCCATCATCAGAGCCCCGTTGTCACTGACCTTGCAGGAGAAGTGATGGTGGACCGCCAGACTCAGAGCTTGTTTCTTGAGAGCAACAAGGGTCGCTGAGCACTTCTCACAGCACGCAATTTTCCCATCGGACCTCCCAAAGCCCGGATCGGCGGACATTGCGCCTCTGCGTATGGTCCCACAACCAGAGGACATGGTACTCCTGATGCGGTCTCCGATGGTGGACTTGTATGACGGGACAGCGTCCGTTCTCTGGCACATATTCCGATGTGGGTCGCCTCTGGATCCTCCGGCACCCTCAGGAGTAGGGCGCTCCTTGGGTTCTTTCCCGGTATATACTTGCATAAAATCCGACGGGTTCACTGTGATGCTGCACTTCTGAGCCCTGAGAAAGAAATTATTATAATAAGGATGTATGTGGGCTTTGGCAGTGGGAAATTACATGTCAATCGACGTGGACAACTGTAACCACACCCAAATGTGTTTTTGTCCGGCAGTGCAACATCTGATGAACTACAAAACTATATTAAGATGATGCAATATTTTACAAATTGTAACACATTGTGTTTATAAAGAATAAATCGGACTCACCCGGTGTGTTCCTCTCACCGAGGCAGGGAATCTCTCTCCTCCTCCTCCTCCAGTCAGGAATGACATGACAACTTGTTAATATTTAAAAAGACATCCGAACAAAGGCAGGGTGCACTTTTAGTTAATTTTGCCAAAGCTCCGTGGATAAAAAGCAAAAATATTTCACTCATGGTAGGCTCAAATGCAAAATATGGCAAACTAAGAGGCTGGAGACACTGTCTCAGAGGTGGACTGATGACAGTGGCCCAGTGGAGAAGGAGTGAGCGCACTAAAAAACACTTCAGGAGTCCACTTGGCTTTTTATTATAACCTCCTCAGGGAGGCAGTAGTGTTCACAGACAGTCAAAAGGAACAAGCTGTTGAACCTTATGGTGATGCATTCACTGAATTTCAAAATATAATTCCCAAGGAAATCTCTCTCCTACTTTACAGTTCCATATATGGCACAGTAGGCTAACAGAACTCCCATGATATTATGTAGAAACTGTACATTTTACATATGATTTCAAAATATCTGTTAGCCTTCTGAAGGTGTAGATTTCAGGGGGGATGCAGGGGATATGTCACCCCCCCCCCCCCCCCCCCCCCCCCATATTTAGAAGAGATTTATTCCCCTCAAAAAAGATAAAGAACGAAAGAACACACTCTCCAAAAGATCAAAAATAACCACTCAAGAGGCTCAAACATGTTTTTGTCTTATACATGACATTTCTCCAAAAGTTGAATCTTTCCAACTTTATTACAGCAATGTAGGAAAAACTCAATAAAAGTGAAATATTTCAATACCAAAATTGAAAAACAATACCCAACAAACGTATTGTAGGCTATAGACGGGTACTCAGATCCAGCCCTCCTTCTTACCAGTATAGCTTAAATATATGTGTATAATGATTTTGAGCCAAGAAATTAATGTTTTAGACGCTCAACAATTTTTTTTGGGAAGACCCCCAGATCCCCTGTGATAATGTGCCCCCTGTGCCCCAATACGGAGAAATAGTGCATTCACTGTATTATTATTAGCACTTCTGTCTTATTTGTGTCTCACTGAAACAGTCGTACACACAGTCCTGTGTCCAGCTTCTACCTGTGGACATGTTGCCATGGTGTTTGTATGCAGAAAAACAGCATAACACTATTATTCTGTGTTCTTGGTATAGACCATCCTCCATATATTCCGTCTAATCAGCTAAAACGTCTTCAAATCCTGCTCTTTAGTGCTAGAAGATGTATTTTATTGAAGTGGGTGTCGGAGGAACCCCCTAGCATTGCCCAATGAACATGCAGTGTACAGTTTATGCCCCTCGAAGCCCTTATCTTCTATCTGAGAGAGGAACAGTTTCAGTTTTATAAAGTCTGGTGTCCATTTGCAACTTAATGGGGTTTGATTGTCTGAGTGTAATAACAATAGGGCTGTATGGGTTGGCTTGGGGAGACCAGACCTGTATCTTAACTGTATGTGCATTCCTGATTTGTATTGTACGCTGATTGCTTCACTTGAAACTGTCATGACCTGTAAATCTGTCAATGTTCAATAAAAAAATCAATTAAAAAAACTAAAATGGCTAACTTGGCTAGAGCTACCCCCACAATAACATATTTGGCTTGTACATGGAACGCGTTCAACTCGGGTGAAACATCAATCCTAGCTCCAGCTTCCAAATTCAGAGATAAATGGAACTTACTAATGGCGTTTTCCCACTGCATGGTACCTACTCGACTCGCCTATACTCTACTCGTCTTTTTTGGTTTTCCATTACGAAAAAAAGTCCCCGGTACCAGCTAACGGGTACTTTTTTTTAGTAGGCTACTACCTCAAAACAAAAGTGCAGTATACAGAGGATCAGGTAAGCAATACTGGTACATGAACATCAAGTGTACAAACTTTTGAAGATAAAAATTGAATAATCATAAAAAATAAAAATAAAAATTAAAAAAACTACATACGAGGCAATAAAAACGAGAAATAACATGACATTACAAACAAAACAAAAATACAAGAAGACAAAAATGTACAGTTAATCAGAGGTTTTGGGAAAAAAGACTACGCTATCCACAATTTTAATATTTTTCTTGTTATCTGTTTTCTTGACTTTAATAGAGATTTAAATTCTATGAGAAAATTTGTAAAATTAGAAGATGAGTTGAAAAGTTAGCCTAGGTGAATTTATGATTTATACTCAGACTGTAGCTAAAAAAAAATATATATATAGGCTGTATTTCAAAGTCTTAATATTACGATTCCCCAAAATGTATTAGGTCTACCTTATGATTGGCCAACTTCTTTCCAAATATATTAATTGTGAAAATAAACAAAAGCTGAGTAATGATCTGGGTGTAATTATTATTGTTGTTGATTTTGTTCCTACACATTTGCCCCACTTTTTTCCACATCAACGCTTTCTAACGCCAGCGCAGCGACAGATGGTCGGCGGGTATATAACCAACCCGCGCTTCTCTCTGGGTAATTACGGTAGGGGACGTCATCTTCCTCCCCCACACCCTAGGCTCTGCATACAGCTCTTTTGCCGGTGAAAGCTTGTTCGGATAGCGTGGGTGCCATTTGGCGCAGTGTTGAGTTAAATCCGTTGACAAAAGGTGTCCAGTTATTTATCGTCGTATTTGTGAATTTTATTTAATACGTTTTGCCGTTAAACATTAACAATGAGCTCAATTAACGTCAAAAAGCTGAAAGTTAACGAGCTGAAGGACGAGCTGAAAAAGCGTAATCTTTCGGACAAGGGGCTGAAGGCCGAGCTTATGGATCGTCTGCAGGCCGTGCTGGACGAGGAGGCCCTTGCCGGAGACTCCCCGCTGAACCAAGAAGCTGCAGCGGACGAGGGTCCCGGCCAGGCCGCGGACCTGGAGGGCATGGGAGAGGAAGAAGAGGGCGAGGGCCCGGTAGAAGAAAGCATGGAGGCCAACGAGGAGGATGCGGAGGAGGAGAAAGAAGAAGAGCCGGAAAATGGGGGCGCCGCTGACGGCGCTGCCGAGGACGAAGAGATGGGTGAGGGGGAAGAGGACGAGGACGACGAGATGGATCCCATGCTCAAGGGAGATGTCGACGATATGGAGAAAATAGACACAGAGGATGGTGAGCCCGCGGACCAGGCTGCTGAGGGTGAGTCGGCCGGATTGGTTTTGAAAATGTGACTGGCTGGATGGACTGTGGCTGGGTGTCGTTTATGCTACCGCGGGAGGGAACCGGCTGGGAAATGACTTAACGTTTGATTGCTTTACCATACAACAGAACGTCCATGTTGAGATAACCTAGATAGCGTGACCTCCATAACCCACCAAGTATTAGCCACGAACCGAAACCGTTAACGTTAGCCGCTTACGCTAATTTGACGTTAGCATCGGTCACCACCGTCGTTAGCTAGCATTAACAATACCTTTTAATCATTGTTTGCAACGTTAGCTAGCTGGATAACTTATGGGGACTGGACTAGCGATAACATAATGATTTGGCTTATAGTTGGATGTCATTAGCGGCATTTACTATGTGAATGAAGTGTCAAATACGATTTATGTAGCATAGCTAGCTTAGTCTGTCTTTTCGTTTCGCGTGATTAGCGTGTTAGCTTGCCAGCTAACGTAATTTTCTTTGTCAAGAAAAGTGCTAGCTAGCGGGTCCGCCGGTTAGCTAGCTAGCTAGTTCAGTGGTTCCCAAAGTCAAGATTGGCTACAAATGGGGTGGAAGGGTGGAGGCGAACCATGGCCATCATTGAGCGTTATATTATAACGTAAAGTTGTATTACAAATGGCGTAATGTTAAAGCAGCGTGTCGAAAAGGTTTGACTGCCGCAGTGGTTGTTGTGTGCTTTGCCTCCGCTCCTAAGCTCCAAATGCACAATTGGGCCGTTGAAAAAGAAGTACAAGTTAAATTCAAATGACTAATTTCTTAGGACTAAGTTAAATGTTTACACGCGGGAGGATTGTTTGTCTGTGTTTCAAGTCCAAATGTATTTGACTTTAGAAGGGCCAGGAACCCATGAACTTTCTGACCCAAAGCTGTGCAGAAGATGGGGCAAGTGTAGATCTGCTTGTCTAGCACATAGTCTGTCACTGGTTCGAGTAGAGTGTCATCTTGTTGAATGAACATGAAAAATGTGGGGGTTACCTTGATTAGCCACCTAGGTTATTTAGGGTAAGACATATGGAGGGGTGGGTCAATTCAGGTCTGAGTACCTTGCATGATTCATTTGTCCCAGACAACCATAGGCTTGTCCCCTTAATATATTATATCTTAGTATAAGCCCTTTTATTGCAAGGGTAATGTCCCTTTTTATTTAGAGACTTGTTTTTTCAGCCCCAGCAAACACTGTTCACAATGTTCATTTGGACCAGCCTACATTGTAATTATTATCTGGTCATACGAGTGTTACAATTTGTGAAATATGATTGTTTTTTTTTTAAAGTGTAATCATGAGGTGTTACCTCTTAAAGTTACCTTACTATTGATGATTATGGTCGACACTATGTAACTAATGAACGGGCTTTGTGGGCCAGAACCCCACTGCCAGTCCGACCTCTTTCTTACAAAAAGGAGCACCTCATTCTATATCTTTGTTCTATTTTCAAAGGGGATGCGGACAAAGACACGAATGCTGATCAGAAGAATAAGAAGGGTGTTAAGAGACGCCGGGAGGAACATGGAAGGGGCTACTTTGAATTTATTGAAGAGAACAAATACAGCTGGTAAGGATGGGACAGAGCAAAAATGGCCTTCAGCATCCCTGAAGCGCCATCCATAGCTTTGTTGAACTGTATTGGCTTTAAGTGCCAATGCACATATAACTAGCATGAGGAAAACCCTCATTTTTAAATATTATACGATTTAATAACCTTACTTTCACACATGTTTTGAGGGTCATCCCTGACTACTTAAAGAGCCTTACCTTTTACAGCGCCCACTTACATTTGTGTCTTAATGGAGTGCATTCTGTAGCAGAAGTGCAACTATCAAGTCTCTATGAATTTTCACATCTGTTCTCATGCCACTTATTGTGTTGGAAAGCCCATTGTGTCCTCAAGGTGAATCAAGGCTGCTCAAAAGAACCCAGAGGAAAGTAGCAGATGTGCACTTTTGAATAGAGGGAGGGTGGGAGGAATAGCTGAGAGGCGTGGGAGGAGGGGTCCACTGCTGCAGGGTAGCACACAAGAATATAGTAAAATTCCCAAAGAGTTTGGAACGTCCACGGAGGAGCTCGCTATTGACCGTCCATCGTTTTGCCTCGCAATGGTCTCTTTTTTCCGTTTTTTGTTTTTTAAAAATCTTTATTTCACTGGTTGTATGACGTCAAAATGCTATTTTCTGTCTCATGTATCATGTCTTGTGTGTATGTTATCATGGTGTGGGTGTGTGTGTTGCAAGGCTATCCCGTGCAGGTGACATCATGCACGGGTGTTTGAGTGTATGTGTGCATACATGTACCTACTTCTTGGTCAGTGTTTTGTTTTCATTGCGCTGTTAACTCACTTAAGGATCAACTGGCAGAAACCAGAATTATTATTTTTTTGTGGACTTTTTTTATTTTTTTTCTATATATATTTTTAATTTTCTCAAGTCCGGGACTCTAAATAAATATTACTTGCGCCAGAATTGGTGGAACGCCATAGTATTGCAGCCTTTTTAGGTGCTTCCCCCACCCCCTTCCTATGTAAAAGACCATTTTATTTCAAGTGTCCATATAATTCATATTGAAGGTCTAGCTTTTCTGTCCTTTTTTTCCATTTACTCTTAAAGCTCGAATCGGCTCTATGGTAAGCCAGTGGCCCCTGAATAGCCATGGGCCTATAGAGCACTGACCATATGCTCCAACTCAGACAATATGTTCTCCAGAGCCACCTTAAATCTCCCCCACATCCATTCGTACATCATACAAATCTGTTTAAGAACAGCTACAATGACAGATGTCCCTGAAGATGTTAAGACTGCTGCGGATGATGACCACAAATCTGTTTTTGTTTCTACTACATAATTGCCGTACACCACTGGAATTGGATAATTGTGTCAGGTGGAACAATGCTTAAGACTCATTGAAATGTAACTATTAGAACATTTTGACTGGTGTCTTAAATTTCCCCTAAGATATTTGGGTACCAAATCTAAAGCTACAGAGTTGGTAAGTTGCTGTAGCTCTCAGGATACTGTGATAATTTATTTCAAGCTGCCAAATATAGTCACTATTTTTATTGGATAGTTGCATAGAACTGAATGAGTACAACATGAAATTTTTCATTTAGGATTCCACATAAAAAAATTAACTGCACTTTGACACAGCAATTCTGGAGATCATACACACACTGATCTGAAAACGGACATATCTTTTAAAACTTTCACCAATGAATAGCCTTGCATGCTAGGGCTAGCGGAGGTGCTTTCTTTTTGTGTATCTCATGTTTTAGATTTCGCTGGATACTGCAAGGTAAGTGTTGTCTGCCAAGGCCCACAATACAGCTGACAATCCAACAAGTTTGGAGACTCGCTTGCCCAATTTATTGTTTCCATTTTTGTATTGTTCCCCTAGTCTGCCTTTCTCCCCTCCCCCCCCCAAAAAATATTTTCAGCAAGTGGTACCCAAGGCATCTATATGTTCCATGCAGTTGTATAGCCTGTGAATCCTGTAATTGACTTGCTTGGTATCTCTTTTCAGGGCCTCATTTAAGTCCCCTGTGCCCCCCCTGGAGGAAGAAGATGAGGAGTTTGATGACACTAAAGTCTGCCTGGATACTTGTAAGTGATTCTTCTATTAGCTACATTTTTAAATGAATATTTTTAATCAAATTAAATGGAATTCCAAGACCCAAAATTGTAATAATACCTGTCCAAGAAGACTTAAAGGGCAACTTACTGGTACATCAACCACACTTGTTTATCAGAGACCTGTTTAAAGGCATACGGATTTTGATGAGTGTGCTTTTTTGTTGCGGTCTAGACAACTGCGACTTGCACTTTAAGGTGTCACGGGACCGTTACAGCGCCTCATCTCTCACAATGGAGAGTTTTGCTTACCTCTGGTCCGGAGGCAAGGCAACCTATGGCGTGAACAAAGGCAAAGCCTGCTTTGAGATGAAGGTACAGTAACAATGCTGACCTATTGGGCGCCTGAAACCTTCTAGCTGTCCTTGCAGTATACACCCTTCTTTTTACACCCCTATTTTTTTTTTTTTTTAGTAGGCTTATGTAGAGTAACCCTGTAAAATGGTTTAAAAAATAAATGGGACTCGCATTGGACAAGTGGAAATAATCTTAATACATTTTGTTTGTTTTGCTACCTGTCATCAGATTGCAGAGAAAATTCCTGTGAAGCACATTTCCAGCAAGAACATGGACATTCATGATGTGCAGGTCGGCTGGTCCCTGTCTACTGGCACCCTCCTCCTTGGTCAGTGTCTCTTTTTTTTTCTTTTTCTTTTTTAAGTTTTTGTATATTATACAATTGGTTGTGTAATTCAGCCATTCAGTATCAGTGGAAGTAAGTGTTGAATCCAGCAGTAACTTTCTATTTACCTGTGGCAACGTTTGTTAGACTCATTGACAAAATAACCTACTTGGTTGCATCACATGTGGTGTAGGTCAAACTGTTGAAGAAAATGTTAGGTCTATAATGACTTCAACATTATGGGATACAATTACTTCTCTGATAAACAAAATGGTGACCAAGCCAATGCAGCCATTTGCTGTCATTCATTAATGCAAAAATACTGCAGGGCTCCCGAGTACTCCTACTGTGAAGTGTGTTGGTTGGAACCTGCATTGCATTAATTGGAAAAACTCTGACAAACTGTGCTCGGTGTATATTTTTGCATGATGGTCTGCCAAAAAAGATGACGCTAAAAAAACGAGGCTTCTGTGACCCTGCAAGAATAGCCAGTCTGTCCTAAGATGTCCCTCTAGTGGTTCATGGGCAGCATGACCTGTTAATTTAAAATGGCTCCAGCTCTGGCTGCATCATAGTAATGGTGGCTGGCCTATTGCCAACATAGAGGATTCACACACCACACCATTGTGGAGGTGTTGATTCAGAAATCTCATTTCATTAGCAAACTGTCGCAGTTTTTTTGGCAATTTGTTTTATCCCATTTTTAATTTAGGTGAGGAGGAACATTCTTATGCATACTCTGGGAAAGGCAAGAAGACCACCAACTGTGTCACAGAAGACTTTGGAGAAACCTATGAGGAGAATGATGTCATCTGCTGCCTTATTGTAAGCCGCAAATGTTACTTGTATTTTATCAGTTCATTAAAGTAGATGAAAACCAAGCTAAAGACCGGAATTGAAATGTCTCAAAAGATAGGGCTGGGTACCAAATTTTGATACTTCAAGGTACCGACCAGATTGCCTCTTTTTAATGAGTATTGAAAAATGCCTTGTCGTTCAATAGGATTAAATCTACTAATGATGATGATTGGGATTGGCTGTCTAACGTTAGGTCATAGCATGCAGGAGAAACTCTACGGTATAATGAGTTGACTACATATTATTCCCTCAATTCATGTATATCAGAAACTGGAGGACATCATGTTATATTTAATCAATCTGAAGGTACAGAAAAATACATCTCACAAACAGCGTGAGATGGGTGCATCGGAGGGGGACAAGCTGGTCAAAAGTTACAAAGAAACTCAAACACTGTAACGTGCACAAAATATAAAGTTTAAAAGTAGGCAACATTTGGTACTTCATTTGCCTGAAGATGGTCTGAGAAAGCATTCTCACGTGAATTTTATTTAAGAAATGAATTTGTCACAATTGCTAATGCATGAGTTCTTATATACTTAGAAACATTTTTGCATCTTGCTTTCTTTGCTTAGGACTTTGAGGGCGAGGATGTGGTGTTGTCCTTCTCCAAGAACGGCGCCGAGCCGGCTGTCGCTTTCCAGGTGAACAAGGAGACTCTGAATGGCCAGGCCCTTTTCCCACACGTCATTTGCCACAATTGTGCTGTGGAGTTCAACTTTGGCCAGATGGAGACGCCGTACTTCCCTCAGCCTCAGGGTTACACCTTCTTGCAGCAGATTCCTTTGGATGACCGAGTCCGTGGGCTCAAGGGCCCACAGACCAAGGCTGACTGCGAGGTAAGCATAGTAATATGTAGATATTGTTTAAATTAGTCCTCCAGTCATTTTTTATTGACATTTATAATCGCTTTTTTTTTTTTTTTTTTTTTTTTTTTTTTTTTTTTTTTTTTTTTTTTTTTTTTTTTTCTCGGCTCATTTTAATTCTTTCTGGGCTTTTCATGTTACGTAGATCATAGTGATGGTCGGCCTGCCAGGCTCAGGGAAGACTACGTGGGTGAAGAACCATGTCCAGGAGAACCCAGGGAAATACTACATCCTCGGCAGTGACACCATCGTGGACAAGATGATGGTCAGTACTAATAAAGCTGTTATTTTCAGTAGCTCTTGACAGACCGGGTGCCTTGTAGTCTCTACCCTTTTTTCTTCACATAATCATATTTTGTCCTTATTCAATACAGATCAACAGCCTGAAACGACAGTCAAAGGACATTACAAAACTGACCGCCATTTCCCAGAGAGCACCGCTTTTCCTGGGAAAGTTTATTGAGATTGCTGCACGCAAGAAGAGAAACTACATCCTGGATCATGTAAGACACTTGTGCGGATAAGTATAAAATCAGACATTATAAATCAGTGTAATTCATACTTTCTCTTCTCTCCCCAGACTAATCTGTCTGCCCCAGGCCAGAAGAGGAAGATGTGTTTGTTTGCTGGCTTCCAGCGCAAGGCTGTGGTGGTCTGCCCCTCTGACGAGGAATACAAGCAGAGAGTACAGAAGAAGGTTGAGAGCGATGGCAAAGAAGTGCCCGAGCACGCTGTCTTCAAAATGAAAGGTATTAAAGATGCTTGGGCCAGTAATGCATACATAGTAATCGACTGAACCCAGTACATGAGTGCAATTTTTTTATTTGCATCCCTCATCATGTTCTGGTTTGTCATCCCATTACAGGCTTCTACTCGCTGCCTGCGGAGGGAGAGAGCTTTAACAACGTCGTCTTTGCTGAGCTGCAGAAGGAGGAGGCCGGAAAACTGCTGGAACAGTACAAAGAAGAAAGCAAGACCGCTCTGCCGGCTGAGAAGAAACCCAACCAGGGCAGCACAACACCAAAACGAGGCGGTGGGCTGCGCGGTGGCGGCCGGGGAGGCAAGAACCAGTTTGGCCGTGGCAGTGGGCTCGGGCAGAGAGGTGGTGGCCGCGGAGGCTTCCAGAACAGAGGCAACTTCAGAGGAGGTAGAAGGCTTGCTTAATTATGGGGGGAATCATTATCACAATTAGGTTTCCATATTGAAACCACGATTGAAAAGATGTTTCAATTACTGAATCTAAAAACCTGAAATTTCCCTTTTAGTTTTGTAGTTTTAATTATTTCCTTTTTATTCAGAACACAAGACAAAATAAGACTTTAGGTGCAAAACCAATGTGCAAAGTCTGTTTTTGTGATCATTATTATAAAAATGTAATGTTGTGTAGACCATATATGTAAGCAATTGAAAACGTATTGATGCTAACTTAAACTGTTTGTGATGTTTTCAGCCCCTGGCCCTCGTGGCGGCTTCAGCCGTCCACCTCGTGGCTTCCTGCCTCCCCCACCCTTCAGAGGAGGGTTCCATAGCCGTGGAAACTTTAACCGGGGTGGTGGCCCTATTCCCAGCCTGGGCGGATCTCCCAGGGGTGGGCCAATGAGGGGTAACATGGGACCCAGAGGGGGGCCCATGAACAGAGGTGGCCCTATGAACAGAGGTGGCCCCATGAACAGAGGGAACATGAGCCGAGGAGGTGGAGCCAACATGCACCGTGGTGGATCCAGGGGACAGCACAACCAGGTGGGTGACCTGAACACATCAGTTATACAAATTAACAATGTATGAGACTAATGTTAGATGATCTGCTTTCTTCTATTTTTGGAATATGCATTTTAAACTTTCAGTTTGTCAAACATGTCTGTAATGGCTCCTAGAATGGCTGAATCCATTTATAGTAACGTATAGCTGCATGGTCATCATTGATCATCATCTTCTCTCCTACAGTTTCAGCCGAGAGGTGGTAACCGTGGCAACTTTGGCAACTTTGGAAACAAGAATGGCAACTTTGGGAACAACAGGAACGGCGGCAACTTTGGCAACAGGAATGGCATGGACAAGGCCCAAGCCTTCAACCAGAGCTGGCAGCAAGGGGTCAGTATTAAGTCTGAGGCTAGCGTCCAGGTCAAGTCTGAGGCTAGCGTCCAGGTCAAGTCTGAGGCTAGCGTCCAGGTCAAGTCAGAGTCCAATTGAGAGACAGTCAAGACAGAGACAGGAAAAAGAACCCTTCAAGACCACATACTTACCTGTTTATTATTTATGCGATATACCAAATATCTTCAGTTATTACTGTAGCTAATGTTACATGTGTTTGTGTGTATAATATGTTGTATACTAGCATAGTGTTTAAATTTTACGGTCATAACCAAATAATTTTTGACTTGTTTGTCTATTTAACAAAACAAATATTGAACAGGTGGTTGCCAAAGGGGGCAACCAGAGGACACAAAATGGTTGCCAATCGATCGTTAATTGTCGAGCCCTGATCTTCTATAAAAGCTGAAGTGCATCACATATTACATGTTGAGTCTTTTTATTCTGGTGTAATGATAACATTCTGGGCTGCTAACAAGCAACATGGGTGTCATTAAAAACTGACATGCTCCCATTCTTGAACTCTGTATCCTGAGGCATCTATAGTACAAAGTGCTCACTGATATGGTGTCTGTGGTCAAAATAAAAATGATTGCTTTTGTGTACTGCGCAAAGCGTATGACTCAGCCAGGCATATACCAGGCGACCAATGTCGATGCCTGTTTTTAGATGGATTTTGAATCAAACCAATTCCCATGTTCTGAACAAGGGTACTAAATCATTGGTTTTGTTTTGAAATGGGAAGTTACTTTAGAAAGAAATCATATATTGCTGGGATCTGGTTGAGACAAATACCAAGAGACATTAGATAAGCTTCTCAAGACCGGACTCAGCACTGCTTTATGATGGCATGGGGAATGACAAAGTGGGTGTGGGTGGTATGAAAGCATACGTGTGTTGTACATTTGAAAGATGGTCCACTATAAACCGTAAGTAAACTTAGTGTCTCTTGTGTGTCCTGTGCAGTTCTGGAACCAGAAGCCATGGAGCCAGCAGTATCAGCCGGGATATTACTAAGACACTTGTTGTAACGGACTGGTGGCCGACACTGACCCACCGCTAGCCACGGAACTTCCCTCCGCCCCGCTTTCTTTTCCCTAAAACCCACTTTTAATCATCGCTAAATCACCATCTGACAATGAAGACTAACGTGATATGGAGCAACATTCCACATCAGAGAGGCAACCCAAGCTTTATATTCTCTAATATACACATGTACAACGTGGGTTCATTTTCATTCATTGTTTATTTTTTGTTGTATATTTTCAACTTGTTTTCACCACTTTTAAATGACGTGCTTTTAAAAAAGGAAAAAAAGAAATCTCGTTTGTAATATCAGGAACCTGAAATATTTGGCTAGCCTGGCAGATGTTGATTTTTTTTTCAGGGTTGTGCATTTTATCTGTGCTGTGACTTTTGTTTTTTTTATTACAAATTGTAAATAGGTTTTGTTTTTTTGCGTAGTTTGTAGAAGTAGTTTAAAAAACGGTAATAGTTGAAAGGAACCTTGGCTTATTAGCAAGAAGCATGGTAGCTGATTATCTTGTTAGGCTGTACATGTCAAGAGTCCACTGTCTGACAGTGAAACCGAAGCAACAGATGACTTGTCTTTTGTTCCCAATATCAAACCTGTAACCTTAACTCCATAGACTTACAATAAACAACTCGTTGGCTTTTTTACATTCTTCCTGGCTTATGACTTTTGATTCAGTTCAAAGGTGTGTAAAAGACCTTTGAATGGGCGTTGTCCTAGTTTGCTACTTCAAACAGTAAGGACATCAGCTCCTCTTCAAGCCCCAGTTCACACCTCATTAGTAAAGTATTCCCTTCAAGTGTCCATCTTTGATACGTCCTGGAGCTATTCTAATGTACATTTCTTTCAGAAAGTATTGACCAAGCCATTTTAAGGATCTTAGAAAGCCATTTTTAGTACATTTTGCCTTCCAATTCATTTTTTTTTAATATAAATATAAATTAAAATAGTCTAAATTGGTACACTGACTACACTTGAGTCTCGGGAGGAAGTGTTGGTACTAGATGTGTCCATCAACGGTTCCTTTAGTGCAGTAGACTTCTGAAAAAAACAGCTAGCACTGATCAGTCTCAACTCCTTAAAAAACCACACCCAGAAAAGCATCCCCCCTCTATGTATAGTTTTACGCTTTAAATAAACGCCACTACAAAA
>NC_045750.1:22068051-22081680 GCF_008692095.1 Etheostoma spectabile | reverse complement strand
AAAAAAATTGAACATGTCTGAAGTTCTGCACAAAAAGTGAATGAAAGCAGGCAGGGTTGTTAATTTTCACCAGCATACCTAAAGGGCTACGCAGCATCACACATCCGCTTATTCCCACCGACAGTCCGCGAAGACCGTTTTCAGGCTGAGGGGGACAACTCTAAAGTGGTGTTTTGGAAGCACTCCATAGTTGTGGTTGGTGACTGTGTGGCCCGGCAATACCGGCAGCTCCTCGTCCACCGGCTCATAGTGTGTCCCAGCACGATATCCTGGCAGAGGACACCCTGCTTGTGCGTTTCAACACAGACCATCACAGTAGATCAGATCAAACCTGGCGATGTGTGTACATTATTTTTTATCTTCCCATGTTGATATTTAATAAATCTGTAAATACGTCACCATTTCATCCATGCACGAATGTTCATAAATTAACAGACTTTGCGTAACAACTGTATTGTGATTAAGAAAGTGTTAGCTCGCCCTTCGTACTGCTGTGTGATGAATTGTCAACTATATTTAATGTGTGGAGAGTTTGTGTCCTGTTTTTATTGTACTGGATACATAAATCTTGTGGAGCTTTTGAGTTAACAGTATAACCTATAATACAACAGACTATATTTTTTATCGCTTTATGTTGCAGGTTGTATATCAGGTCTTTTTTATTATTAAACCAACCAATGCAAACGCTTTGAGACTTTTTGGAGATTTGTTGTCTTTTCTATCTTCCAGTTTTTGATATTTGTGTTTTGTGTCCTTTTTTAATTTGTCTCAACTCTATTAAAGTTAAAGAAGCTGATCTACAGTGACTTTGTGGTTTGTTACAGTGTCTATGACAAAAAAAAGCATTCTCCCCACTCAGAGGTTTCCAGGTTTTACTTTCTTACTTCAAATTGGAGGTTTAATGTGGCTTTTCAACACTGATCAACAGAAAACCGAGCTTTAAATCTAAATTACGAAAATAAATGTTTGCCAGTATTTAGCTGTGCACCTTTGGCAGTGATCACAGCCTTAAATCTGTGTAAAAAGTCCTAAGTGGATCCAGGACATTAACATTGTTTTTTAAGCCATTGCTGTGTACTTTGGGCTTTATGCCCAGACTCATTATCTTCCTAGAAAACAAATGTCCCAAAACGCAGGTTTCATGCCGACTTCAGTGTTCCTCCAGGATTTTACTGCATTCATCTGACATTCTGCCCTCTCTAGTCTTCCAGCATGATGCGCGGTCTCCACGGTATAGGGATTTGCAGTGTGACATAGCGTTTAGTCTGAAAACTCAACTCTGGTCTCATCAGACCTCCGCACCTTCTTCCACCTGGCTTCAGAATCTCCCACTTGCCTCCAGGGAGGGCAATATCTGTCTATGCACCAATGTGGTGCAAACCAAAATATCTCAACAACTACTGGATGGATTGTCATGAAGTTTAGTACAGACGTTGATGGTCCCCAGAGGATGAATCCTAATGACTTTTCTCCTACATTGTGGTTATTATATTGTTGAGGTGGATAGATAATGACTGGTGATATATATCTTTTTTAAACTTTTCCTCAACCTATTTTTTGGTTGTTACCGAAATATCTTCAGGTCAGAGGTTCATTGATGTAACCTGTTGTCCTCTGAACCAAATTTTACAGCAATCCATCCAATAGTATATTGGATATTGCATATTTCAATAACAACCCTAATTTCTACAAATAAGATCAACAAAATGTATTGAAAACAAAAACTACACAGTGGGGATTTTTATTAATCTAATGAAAAGCTTTTGATACGGTTGATCATGAAATCCTGTTAAAAAAATGGAAATGTTTGGCCTATAACTGAAAAAATAACTATATTGAATACAGGAGACAGTTTGTTCAAATGGTTCAAATGATTGTAATCACCGGTCAGTGAGTGGCGTTCCACAGAGGTCGGTGTTAGGCCCGGAACTGTTTATCCTTCACCTAAATGACATTTGCAAAGTATCAAATGTACTAAAATGTACTGGTTTTGCAGATGACACACATATTTTTTGTTGCAGGGATGAAGGTGGGTAAAAAGGATGCAGAAATTAATCAATTAAAACTGGTTTGGTTCAAATAACTTATCTTCAAACTTGAAGAAAACTAAATTCATGATATTTGGAAATTGTACTATAAATACAGATGTTAAAATAGTAATAGATTGAATTCCATGGTCTTCATACTTTTAAGTTTTTACCACAAAACTGACTGTTGGATGATCAAGATAATAGTGTATGTGTACATATATATATATATATATATATATATATATATACATATATATAGGTGTACTCATACTAACACAGGTCATTTCCTTTTAACTAATCATTGGGAGTCTTAAAGTCAGTTGGCTGCACCATCAATACTTTAGCTGTGTTTTTTAAAGAAAGTGAATACATATGCAAACAAACAGTGTGTTTGTGTGTGTGTGTGCGTGTGTGTGTGTGTGTGTGTGTGTGTGTGTGTGTGAGGGGGGGGGTTGACTGAGCCTTTAGTACATGGGTTTCACTCCCAACCAGGTGGGCTACCAGGTCACCCCAGTATAATACTTATCAAGGAAGTAGCAGTATGTATGACATTCATTCTTTACAGCACCACCTGCGTCTCTTCTACACGCGCCCTGGGGTTTGCTGGAGGTGCATGTTGGGAATCCACTTCCCTCCCAGACAGACAGCTGCTTGTCTTCAGCAGGGCAGCATGTTTACCGTCATCAGCAGCTTATTAGTGAATGACAAGACCCCCAACTCAGACAGCAAACAGAGCATTAGGTATTGGCCCTGATTAGCAACGTTTGGCCCGGTCTAAGTCTGATGTAAACACACGCAGAGCGCATTGGAGCTTAATGCGTATTGACTTCGGTGTTTCTCCGTATGTGGCCGTGTAGCTCTTTCCCTCCGCAAATAAAGCATTACAAGCAGGGTTTGTCAGCCCCAACGTGCCCTCATGCGTAACAAATGTTATAAGTCATTAGGCAAATTATTTGCTCTGCCCTACAATTTCCTACGAGTGTAAATGAGAGAGGTGCCAGGGGAGGCAGCTGGATGTAACTGCATGCGAATGTGATCATGAATGTGAATGGGGGCCAGACAGCCATGGAGAAGGAAAGCCACAAACTGTGAAACAAAAATAGTTTATTTTTTGTCCATATCCATATTATGTACAGCTTGAAAATATAACACATCGGACAGCGTTTGACTGACCGTTGCGGATTCAACAGGACTCATACAAATTTGATTTTTTTTTTTTAAAGATATAAAAATGTACAAAATATATAAAAAGTGCTTGTGGAAGGAGATGGACTTTGATGGCAGGAGGACTCCCAAGAAATGTCCATTTAAATAAAAAGTACTAGACGTGTTGTGTGAAACCCTTAAATACTGTATATCATCACCCCCATGAAAACAGAGACACTGTAATATTCCTATACTACTTCCCCCGCAGTCTGTCTGGGATTATAGGAGTACTACAGCAGTTTTCCACGACTTCATACTATGGAGACGTTGTCCATGGTGCAGGCACACCTCTCGACAATCATGTTGGGGAATTCAGCCACTTCTATCTCAGTGTAGTCCCCCTTCTTCACCAGGTACATGATGGGTAACGGGGCGCTCTCAGACACCGTGCACCGCCTCTCCCCGTACCCGTAGTTGCGCTTGGGCTGCTTGCAGCCGCCGGTGCACCTGAACGCCTGGTACCCTGCCGGCTCGATGATCCAGTACTGCGTCCAGGTGAGAGCCCGGAAGTTGATGAAGTACTGTTCCCTGCAGCAGGCGTCTTTGTTCTGGTGGAGGTCGCAGTCGCCGCGAGAACTGAGGAAATAAAGGATAAAAAAAAAAATTGAAAAAAAAGAATTGTTAGACTACAGCTCCCAAGTCCCAAGCATTTTCTTTTCCCAACCAGGGCCTGGAATCTCTCAGCTACGCCTTTGCTTGCCACAAGCATCCTACAATGATGTTTTATTTTTATTTTTGTGGGTGAATCTACATAAAAAGGCTTAATTAAAAATCTATTTATAAGCAGTGTCGTAATCACATAGGATCAGCACCGCAGGCGTAAATTATAGGGAGGATGGGGGGGAGTCAAAACTGATTTCCTCCCCCCAAAAATCTAATCATTGTTTTCAGTTACACAAAGAAAGACATTTCCATCATAACTTGATGCAAAAAAGGCTCAAATTGTTGCAGAAAAATTCACCAGAGCGCAGGAAATGAAGTGTTTGACATGCTCAAAACGTCAGTTTTTGCCCCAACCATGAATCCAACGTTAAGCCCTTGATCAGCTCTATAAAACACATATAGTGTAGAAAAATACCGGAATAAATTACATTTTGGACTCTTGTTGGTGTTTTATAATGGCAGCCAGTGAATTACTGCTACATTTCTCTGAACCATGAGAAGGAGTAAACTGACGCCTCAGGAGCCACACTACTACAAATCTACTAATGAATGCGACAGGTAAAAAAAAAAAAAAAAAAAAAAAGGAGGATATGGGCTAATTATCACACTGATGCAATAGCCTGTATATCAAAAGCTCGCGCCCTTACCCGTATTCTTCGAGGTTAAGTGTGTAGAGGATGAGCTCGGGCTTTCCCAAGGTGTTGTCCGTCTGCTCCTGGGTGGTAAAGCGGACACTCTTGGCCATCTCGGCCGCGTAGCTGCCAGGTCTCTCGCCCTCGATCCACACCTCCAGGTGCATAGGTGTCTTTTGCTGGCTCTTGGACCAATAATGCACCGCCTGGGTCACATCAAAGCTCTTCCAGCCGGTCTCGTGAATGGGTATCAACCTGTGAACATGAGAGCGAGAGAGAGATAAGGGCGATTAATTAAAAAGGAGATCAACACGGATAGTTGCAATTGAATTATTATTAAGATAACCCACTGAGACAGTGGTGATCTCGCCTATTGATTGCTCTGATTCGCCCACACGTCACTTGGAGAAAAAAGAAAAGTACCCCTTACCGTGAGTCTACCAGGGATGTGCGGTTGGATCCGTTTGGCTGCACCTCCACCCAGTAGATGCTGACCCGGGCGTTGTTGACGGGCCGGTGGTTCTTCCTCTCCACCGCGAAGCGCTTCTGATAGGAAGCCCGCTGGTAGAGCTTCAGCTCCGCCATGGTCACCTCGCTGTTATCCGGAACCCTCGCCTCCATGTCGAACACCATGCGATGCCGAGTGGTGTCAGAATACACATACTCCCCGGAAATATCTAAAGCACAAAGCATTGTACGTGTTAGAGGCCATTTCTTTTCTTTTCTTATTTTTTATTTGTTTTTGCAAAGGCAATTTGCTGCGTAAAACATCCTTTGCGCATCAAGTCTCACAATTACGCACGGGAATACCGCTTTACTCTAGCTTGTATCTGTTTAAAAGCTATTGTCATATTAAATCCTACAAATTACATGTCATGTATATTTGTTTTAAAAGAAGCAGGGAAATGTCTTTACCTGCATTGCCAGGGATTCCCCTCAGGATGCCAGCCAGGCTGGGCAGAGATCTGCGTCTCCTGCTGTGGTGCATCTTCAGCATGGACATGTACTTATTTCTGATATGCGCCGGGATAACCAGATTCTCCAAATCCCTTTTATGGATCTTAGGAACTTCATCCAAGCCAAGTTTCTGCAGCAGCGCGTCCTTCATATCCTGGTGCGTAAAAGCCTCGGCGAGACCGAAGAGAGCGGTGCAAAGGACACAAGCGCGCAGGAAATCCATGAGTCAAAAATATAAAAACAGCAGCACAGTAGCACAGTAGCACAAGTCACCCAGAGATAGACAGTGTTCGTCTGACACTCCTCTGGCCCCTTATATTGTTGCGGCCCTCCCAGTCGTTCGCACTTTGTCAATGGGGGCAGGGACCCTTATCAGAACAAAGGTGCGACAATACAGCCCCATCCTAAACAGGATATCTAAGTGGCCATTTGGCATTTGATGTCAGAACGAGCATCTAAAATCTGCTCTTTATGGTGCAAATAAATAAATTGGGGAATAAAATCAAATTACAAATTCTTTGTGCACTTTATGTATTTACATACTCTACTTCAAGCCAAAGGTATCACAAAGTTCACATCTACATGCTCCTTCAGGGGATTTCAAAGAACAATAAATAGTTGGATTTAAATGGCAGTAATATAGTTAAGGATTTGTTGTTATTGTCATTTTACAATACAGGATTGCACAGTGAAATGTAGTATATATACATATATACAGTATATATATAACATTGAATGTACACACATCTAGAACTGTGTACAACTATGTGCATTACAGTCAGCAACCCTCATCTGTCCAACAAATCAGTGGGAGTTCTCTCTTTGTGGCTTTATGTCCAATAAATTATCTAAACAGTGGTTGTTTTTTTCACTGCTGCAACTCATGAGCAGTTATACTGTAGCTGGTGTTTATTTTTCATGTAGTAATATGTCTTGACATTCAATTATATCTCAGTAGTTAACATGTTTGTCCCCTCTCCGATATGTGTTCTCTGCTGCTACACAAGTGTCCCAGACAGACTTCTTTTGACCCTGTGAACCTGAAGTGCCCTGTCTTCAGTAGCTCCCTTGTCTACACACACCCCACACTCGGACGTGTACATTCCACCGGGCGATGTCAGGCCGGGGCAGTCTGGCAACAGTCTGTCACACGGTGGGCTTATTTCTGTCTGGGTGGCTGCTTGGACAGCAGTTTTGTCCACCATCAGGACTAAAAAAACCAAAAACAAACAAGTCTGTTCATTTGGACACAAGTGTATAACAAGGGGTCGAGGAGGAAGTAGTCCAGAGTTTGGAGGGAGGAGGGGGGGGGCGGACGGGACAAGAGGATTAAATGTTTATTCCGAGTGCTGTCGCCCATTCTTGGCCCTCTCCAGCAGATTAAAATTATTAGCCAAACAGACAGTTAATCCAGGGGCCGGGGGGGCCGGTTTGGATGTGGATTGGGGCAGGCTCTTCACAGGTTGGTGATTATCTGATTCCATTGCGAGGATTTGCCTTGCCTTTTTTGTCACACAAACATTAGAAGAGGGGTGCTCTCGCTGGCTGCCCAGAAGGCCGTGCCTGTGCTTGTGTATTGGGCTGTGTTTGCTTAGAGATGTCAGACAGACTGAAGGGGCACACAGGAAGAGCAAATGACAGATGACTGCCAGACCCGCTCACTCCAGCTCTAGTGCCTGCAGCTTACAAACAGGACAAATTATTAATTAGTGCAGTAGACCTGAGACAGTGTGACACAATCAAGGCACGGAACAATCACAGGATGCAGAACCGAAGTGTTGCAAAAGTAAGAAACAAATGAAAGATGAAACAGAATATCCGATTACATGTGTGCAAATGGAGAAGAAGGCTGATAACATTATTACAGAGTATTAAAAAAAACAACTAGATAATTGGTGGTGTTGCACCAAATTGCAATTCTTTAAAACAGATGTGAAAAGATCATTATGGAGTATTTTTGTGTGATACTGTGCAGTGTGTACAGCTTTTACCAACATACTGTATGTCTAAGAGTACAAGGCTATGTGTAGCCTACACTATGAAAGAGGGGGAATAGTTTAGAAGAGAATAATAAAGGTTTTCTGAATCCAGGTCCAAAAAGAAGTTGACAGCTGCGTGGAAGAAAGAGCAGCTGGGGCACACTGTCCTGTTCCTGTGAAATCATGTTGAACCATGGCTGCTGTCTCCCATAGAGACAGCATTTTCATAATAACAAATGGAAAAAAAAGACCAAACATCATATCTTGTGTGCAAATGGAGATTAAGACTGGTAACATTAACAAAAACTAAAAACTAGATAATTGTTGCTGTTGCACTTCATTAATTGCCATTCTTTGCAAATACTTTTTGTCTAACTGAATGAACGGATGAAATTGCCATTGGTAATATGCAGTTGTGCACATGTAATACACTCGTTTGTCTCATATATGATAGTAGTTTTTTATTATTATTTAAGTCTTCATTCGCTATCCCTGGCCAGATGTTAGAAAGCCTAAAAAATAAGAATAAAACCACACACTATACAGTACAGCACACATCCATCAGTAAATAATGCCACAGTTGCACACAAGCCACATTTTTGCATTTTTTTTTTTTTTTTAGAAATTACCTAATTGGATTATATGGAAGTAGACACTGAATTTGAACAGTGAGCCCACAGGTGAGGTCCACGCTGGTCTATCAGATGGCCTGATGTCAGAACCATTGGGGCAGACATGTAAATTCAGAGCCCATCCATTGTCCAGTCCAGCCAAAGGCCAAGACTTAGTGCCTGCTCCCCAGAGCCCAACATGCATAGACCAATGGGGTCCTCTCTCCCTCACATTACAACCCCTAATTCGGGAAATTAAGATGTCCTTTGTGTGATATTTCTCAGTCTTTCTTCCTTCCCATGCCAATCAAAGACAAGTTGCCCAGTTCAAAGCTGCATCTGATGCTCCTAGGTGCCATTTCTTTTCAATCAAAGGCCAACAAGCTCCCACAATCAACAACACAGGTGTTAATTAACATCCACTCATTTGCATTCAAAAGCAGTCCAAATTATAGGTCATTCCCTTCCATTTGTGAAACATGAAATCCCCTTTGCATGCAACATGAACTGCTGTTTGTAGAAGTCTGAATGCTTATTATATGAGACACAAATCACAGACGTCCCTTCCAGGTGATGAATTGTTGGGATCCGTTTAGCTTTGCACATTAATACATATCTGCATCTCATGCGGAGTTTCCCTGGTAACAAGGCGGAGCTCCTCCAAAAAGTCAATATTGAACTTGTGTTGGTGGTCAGAGCAAATTCCTCATTATTCACATGGCTGCATTGCCACCCACTTCCTGATCTACTATTGCGCCTGCTTTATCCCAATATCAAATATTTGGGGACATGAACCGCGCTAGTTTGCACCTTAATGGCCCAAAGGCCTCCACTGCGGCCGCATGCGTCTAAGACACACACTCCCGGAGTCTGGATCCGTCCATGCAACTGGCTCCCAATAATCATTGAGCAGTCTGTCAGAGAACTAAGCGCTGTGCAAGGACAACACAAGCATTGCTCAATGGCCACATCCACATCTAGACAAAGTACAGAGGCAGTCTAATTGCATTTCGCCCAGCTAATGACGGCCAATCAGCGCGGAGACGGAGGGGTTAATCCCAGAGCAGACTTAACCCAATAGGATCAGACATGATTAGATAGGACTAACAATAAATATTTTAGTTAACTTTTAATTAATCGACATAGGGGAGACTTTTAGTGTGCAGGTCAGGATGCTACTGATGATCCGGATACAGACAGTTTACCGTAAACTCTGGTGGATGAGCCTTGATATGGCTGTAAATTCACGAAATGAACCAAAAAATACTATACAGCTTGTCAATAGTAGAAATCAATGAACACATACAGGGGAAATTACTATAACCTAACTGGGACGACAAAAATAATATTTCTAAAAACATACAAGATAGCTGCAGTGACCTAGTAATACCCATAGGTGATGCCCCGGTTTACCAGTTGCATGGAGGCTGTTTGTACAGCAGAGGGCGCTCTAGTAACACTGTAAGCAGCTATAGCATCCTTAAAGGGAAGATGCACCCAAAAACAGTACTGACATTGCGTTATTTGGGACAGTGAAGACACAGTTTAAAAAATTAATAATAATATGTGTCACAAATGACGCAAGAATTACTGTTTTTAGGGTGCATCTCCCTTTAATACACTATCACATCACATCAGTATTTATGTGAGTAGCCTAAATATATATATATATATATACACATTTATACACACACACACACACACACACACACACACACACACACACACACACACACACACACACACACACACACACACACACACACACACACACACACACACACACACACACGCAGACATCTTCCCAAGCAGGAAACACCACATCAATACATTGATGTGGTGTTTCCATCCCATCACATCAGTATTGATCAGTATTGATGGGAGTTTCCTGCTTGGGAAGACGTCAATACTCCACTCTAACTGTATTTAAGATTTTTTTTTTGTCTTACATGTATTTTTATTCTATTCAAATTGGTTTTTATTTCCTTTTTTTGTAATGCTTCACTTTGGCATTTCGTCACCTCTTAAAAATCTTCTCTGCATTTGAAAGGCCTAACAATTTTTTTTTCTAATTGGAGATTTTACAGGCAAATGTTTTATTATTATTTTTTTTAATGTCTGGCTTTCTGTTGGAAGTCCAAATAGGTTATTGTATCCCAGTAAAATCCCCATTCCTGCTGTTCAGTGTGTGCTCCATTGTGTGCTTTCATCAACAGTGTTATCTCCTGGAAAACTGACTCCAAACCATACATTCATTTTAGTTTAGTTTTAATTATTTGTATTGTTTGAATATGTAATATAATAAAGTTAATTATTGAAACCACAACAATTCACTCACTGTGAAAACTGAATCAAAAGAGCATCAGTCCCAAATGTGGTAGAGAGATAATAACACATCAACCCAAATAGTTGCAATTAACATGAAAGGAAGCATAAAGACAAATATAATGATGAGAATCCTTATTCACTTATTCACATTCATATTAATAATAAGTAAAAACATGATAAAATAGATATCATGCATGTGGATTTTCCCTTTGATAAGATGACATGGTTCTGCACTGCGACACACACACACACACACACACACACACACACACACACACACACACACACACACACACACACACACACACACACAGGACAGAGGTATAAATGTTGTGAAAGAGAAGAGAACAAAGATGTTTTCGGTCGCTTATGCAAACAGTTTCAGGGTGGTTACACATTGTAATAAAATTAAAATATAGAAACTGTGATCTGGCTGTTTCTGATCCATCCACTCCACTTAAATAGTTTCTGACATATAGAAGGGTTTTTATTTTAATGTTGGTCTTTGGCTTCTTTGGCTGCCTCCCTTCCCCCTAGTTGCCATGCAGGCCGTTAATCATTAGATGCACTTTGATGGGCAATGACAGTTCACAGTAACACACTAATGGGATGGGCGATAGTGTAAAATATCACTTTTTACTCACTTCTTTCATTTACGAATCACGTGATGAAATTAAAGACATAACCATTATTGTTTTTATACAATATAATGCCAGCCAGTAATGGGAGCTCGATGGCCACGCCAACAGGTTTATTAGAACAGACAAAGAAGTGCAAATAGGTTACCACTTACCGCTAGTTTGATTAATTGTTGACTGTCTTTGTGATTTACCTTCTGTATTGATATGTGCTTAATTCTCATTTAGGGATCTGTGCATATGTAAAGGGTGACAGCCTGTAGGAATACTACAGCAGAAAGTCTAACTCTTACCTATAAGCCTGTCTATCTCAGAGTTTGCTCTCAGCATTAAGCTTCTCTCGCCCGTGGAAATCCAGGATAAACTTGACACACTTTTGATGCTGATAGATGGGAGGGGCAGACAAGGTATTAGAACTGCAATAATAATTCATACATTTTTAAATGACAATGACAATTTTTGGGCAACATAAGCCACAGATAGAGGGCTATTTGAGACCACACAAAGGCCTAGTACTCAGTTACCATGTCATGTATGAAGTGGATGTAGGTATATCCATAGTGCCATAAACCCCCTTCACACACACACACACAGGTTATATTGACGCTAAACACACCATTGCACAGGTATATCTCGTGTTTTCTAGATAGTTAAAGGGACAGCAGTAATTTGTATTCCAGTCTGAAGAAAATTAGTTCTGTCCGCACACGTCACCAGCAGACTGACAGACAGTCCGCAGTTTCCATTCACAATATTGACAGCCACCCCCCCCCCTTACTCCTACCGCCCTTACCCCTACCCCCTATCCACTACCAACTCTTCCGCACAGCAGATGCTGTGACGGGCGCCATGATGATGATCTGGGATTTTGCCTGCAGCAGCACACAGGGATGCTATACTACTGGAAGACATGCTGCTGGCTGTAAAGGAACGGACAGATCCAAGCAGTGGCACAGCAAAGATGGCAGTTTTCTGGATTCAGCGCTCTACGCATGCGTGAAACTTGGAACGTTTCTTAATCTTTCGTAAAAACTAGACACATGACGGTCTCGAAAACGTATCGCATTGCAGTAAAGTCATCCTTCACATGGTAAAAAAAAGAGGGCACATATTTTGAGAGGGTTCTTACGTTGCGTTTTCAATGTGTGCAAGCAGCGTCGCGAGCGTCCATTTGTAACTCATTCATGTTTTACAACGGAGCCCTACTTCCCATGAGCCAGTGCGACGTTACGGATAGAGCTGTCTACTCGGTTGTCTTTCCTGTCTAAAGTCTCTGGCAGCAGGCTTGTTGGTAGCTTGACTGTGCAAAGACGGCAAGAAGCGACCGACCGGCGGGGGAGGCAGGCAAGGCAAAGTAAAGGACAGGGGGAATTTAGGCTGTGTCCCGTATTTGGAATAATCAAGACTACAGCTTTGCGCTTGACGTGAAGCGAGCTCCTCTGTAACCTTCAAAAAGGACCCGCATTTTGACGGCTAACTTAACGTTACTGCTGGAACTGTTGAACTAGCTAACCGTCGTTTGGAACTGTGAAGAAACTACAGAGATATTTGATTTCTGGACGAAGAATGGGATTTAGTGAACATATCTGCCAGCATTGAGTTGTGAAAACAAGGGAATATTTTCCAGTTGGATGGAAAAAAACATACTGTCGAAAGGGGCAAAATTCAGTTAAGCCCTGTTAACACTGTGTACGTTATATGTCAACTCCTGGAAAAAAAAGGGGCAACGATGGCATTTAGGAACGAAGAAAAGTAACATTAACGGTAGCTAACTGGCTAGCTAAATAGCTAACATAGCAGGCTGCTAACTAAGCCTGTGTCGCCCTTCCATTCCTGGAGTAGAGGAGGGGCGCTGGGGCTTTGTAGCATTGCAGATCTGCCTTGCATTTTTGAGTTGCTGCAAGAATGGAGAATCCCAAATATCTGCCACCACAACTCAGGGGTTTCTGTTGAACCACATCGACTCGATATTTGTTCCATTTCTCACACAGAGAAGACCAGAAAACTGCCAGCTTACGTTGGGATTTCATCAAAATCAGCCGGCCCGGGGCAGACAGGGTCTGTAATTGTGACTACTTCTTTTCGTATATGTCCTGTGGGGATAGGTATTTTAAAATGGGGAAGTGCTACACTTCATAGATACTGGATCTTGAGAGGGAGATCATGAACTGGCCGGTTTTAACGCGGAATTAGCCCCTGCTTGTGCTCAACTCAAAGTTTTCTTTTATTATTTTCGAGACATATTCAAGGTGAGAGAAGTTCTTTGCAGGCCCCTTCTGTGCTAACTACCAGGCCGAGGAGGTGTTTGGCCATTTCGCTCCCCCATCTCATCCATCACCATTACTTCAAAAATCAACAAGCCGGAATAACGTGATCATGTCGGGCGAGGTGCGTTTGAAGAAGCTGGAGAACCTGATCCTGGACGGGCCAGCTCGGTCCAATGGCCAGTGCCTGAGTGTGGAAACGCTGCTGGACATCCTGGTCTGCCTTTACGATGAGTGCAACAACTCCCCACTCAGAAGAGAGAAAAACATCCTGGAGTTTTTGGATTGGGGTAAGCAAGCCTATTTTTAATAATAAAAATA
>NC_045750.1:22061681-22068041 GCF_008692095.1 Etheostoma spectabile | reverse complement strand
CTTCTTTGGCCCGTGCATTCAGCCTCCCTGTCTTTTTGGTAAGATGATAGGCTAACAATGTTGATGGTGCAGTGGCCCTCCCTTCCCCATCACATTCCTTTTATAGTAGTAGTGGGGCTCAGTTGGCCTGCTCCCTTCTCACTCAAACCCTCCCTAACACTAAAGGCAAGGCTACTTTACTCATGTGCAAGTAGATGTTTTCTACGTTTTTTATTTGTAAAAACATGTTACATGATGGCATGTTGCAGTTACAAGAACACACAATAAACCGAAGGCACGTTTCGTTACCCAAAACAAATGTGTTCTAAAAAAAGGTGGTACCAAGTTGACAATGAGGAGTCACCGGATACACAGAAGGAAGATCTTAAACAGGCCCGCTCAGAGTTGATATGAATCCAGGAAAGATCTCATAAAGATGTCCTATCCTCCAGGCTACCATTTATTCTTATGGAAATGCACTACTTTCATAAAGTAGACCCCTTTCTGTCATTGCACCAACACTCTTTTGGTCACTCAACTAGTTTGCATGTCACTATTGTTTTCATTTTTTTAAGGGAATGTATGTAAGTGAACATTAGTTAATAGCTTACCTAGCTGTCTTTTATCACATAGACATCGTTGTGATGAAATAAAGAGTGATCTCCTGTTGCTATGGCAGCATGGAGATCACGGTTGCATACCCTTAATGTTTTTACCCAGGATTTGATTAGTTTGGAATCAGGAAAGTAGTTTTAGCCGAGATGTTTTGTAACTTTCCCACTCCCCTGGTTAAAGCAATGGTTAGAAAAGGAGGACCACACACACACACACACACACACACACACACACACACCTACCTCTCAATCATTTGTGCAGAAGGGCTGTGTTTGTGTGTGTGGCATAGGGGTTTGGTTTGTGCATGAAGCAGGAATGTGAACAACTCACCTTTTTTATCTGGCGCAGAGGCCCAGCTAGCTGCTGGAGCATGCCTGGCTGGCCTGCTTGTCTTTTAAAGCCCTGAAAGAAGGGCTGCAGCAGTTTGAGGTAGTCCAGGAGCAGACAAATCATTGATCTGGATGGAGACAAAATAGTGTTACGGCCGGCAATAAGAGACACCCATTAAATGGAAAGAAGGTGCAGTTTGGCATCTTTGCTAGCATCCTTTTTAGGCTTTATTTCTGAAACCTGTTTAAACTACAGTGTTAAACAGGCAGCGGTCAGACAGGACAGGATGGCAGTTAAATCAGTCAAATGGTGGTAAAGCTTGGCTGTGGCTGCTAAGTTGGTTTACCCCACCAGTCACCATCTGGACAACCTATTCTGTGCTACAAATGGAGCTATGCTGGCTGGGTTTGGTGATAGAGTTTTTGGTAAAGAGGTACTTTACTGCCTGTCTAAAAGCCTACCCAGCTGTGTTACCTAAATGTATTGTTTCCTTTAGAGCATCCAGTTATTAGTCCCCAGCGGATCTGCTGCATCCAGCTGGCCGGTGTGCAGCAGTGCCAGTGTGCCCTGGCTTTAAAGGAGAGGTGTCCTGGTCTTGGGTGCCAAGTGGTGACTTCATCCTGACATTTCCCTGAGCTGACACTAGAAACTCTCTGTTCTGAGCTTGGCCAGACACAACATGCACATGTGTCTTGTTGCTTGTTATTGTGTTCCACTCCAGGGGGATTTAGATGAGGATCCACAATTAATATCCATTCATTTAATGGAGTTGCAAAGTTTATTCCCGGAAGCTGAAATTAGGCTACCTAAACAAAATGATTTGATCCCTGTTGATCCCCCCCCCCCTGTTTTCCAGTCTTTATGCTAAGCTAACTGGATGCTGGCTGTAGTTATATTAACCAGCCAGATATGGGAGTGGAATAAATCTTCTAATCTAACTTCTCGAACAATTGCATTAAGCATTCATTGTGATGCCGAGTCAATGTCCAGCATTTTGGGATAAGGCATGCATGTGCTTCTTTTAATGTCTGAATTTTGTGGTTTTTGTCTGTGTTGTCTATTGTGAATTAGTTTTTGAGTGTCTGTATATAATTATGTTATTGGGCCCCCTCCGAAAAGCTTTTAGTAGCTTCTTTTGGGGTTTCCTCATTCCCTACGTCCTTCATATGGTCATTTCACTTCTGAAATTGTGTTCAGTGTAGCCTGTCAGACTGGCAATCAGAACGCCTTTTGGTGAGTAGACATGGTTCCATACCATTTTTTGCTTCCTGATACTGATTCTGATACCTGAACTTGCATATCGGCCGATACAAGTACTGATCCGATACCAGTGTGTCACATATTTTATGTTTATACTGCATGCTACTTTCCCTGTATAGATGTGATATGATTTCTATATTTGGTTCTATATTTAAACTGTATGCTCCTATCCCTGTATTAATGTGACATGATTTTTCGGTTTTGGTACCCGACCCTAGTTATAACCGAGGTCAACAAGTCTATTACTAGCTAAATTGTTGACTTATGAAGAAGTCATAATGCCATTCCAGCCCCCCCCCCCATTTATACTTACCAACAGAGCCAGAGAGTGCACATGACTGACTGTAGTGTCTGAGGAACAGATTGGATCAGACGGATAGCGTTAACGCTTACTCAAAACACAGTTTAATCTCACACAGAAAAAGGGTTCAAGATGGGCCCCATGAAATCCAAGACCTCTTCCACTTGTGAGCGATCTGCCATTGTCAGCCGCTCAGAGGCCGACGGTGTGCTCTGACAGAAAAGACGTACAGCTGTGACAAAGGTTCAGCTTTCTTCATGAGAATGTCCATGAGCCAGAGAAGAAGCCAAGCATTTGTACCGGGTTTGCTTTCCCTCTTGTTTGGTGACCTCATTTCTGCTGAAATGAAGACCCCTACATGACCTGCAGCCACAGGAGAAATGAACACGGCAAAGTACGGTGTATCCTGACTCCTTACATATACCACGGTGGTTACAGTGTCTACCAGTTCCTCTAGCTCAGGCCTGCACTTGTATTAATTCTCTTACGACTTGGCTTGTCGAATTCAGTGTAAGCCAGCCAATTTGGGTCAACAGCTTCTTTATTTCTCATACATATGGTGTTTTAAATGATGCAAATATGAAATGGAGGCGTCACAGAGTTAACATGAAGGTTTAACATCATTCCTGAAAGAATCTGACCTCCATAGAACAAGCAACCCTCAGTGGTAAAAGGAATAATGTGGGGGGATTGTAGTGTTTCAGTATTTCAGAACCAGCAATGAAGTTGATGTCTTTTTGTTCTGATCACAAACTCAGTATTTACGAGTTTATCCTTTATTAATTGGTTTAAGTGTTTTGTGCACTTTGCGGATGTCTGCAGTTTCATAAACAGGAATTTATGTTACTGTGGAGACGACACTTGCATTCATCTGCAATAGATATCCTGTTCTCCTACTTGTCCCATTATTTCCTGCGTTTTTGTTTTGTCCTACACTCCTTCCATGTTCTGGGAAATGGATTGCTGCGCTGGGTAGCGGAATAAAAACGGGCAGCCATGCACCATCCCTCAGTTGGCAAACGGGGCGGGGGGGTCTAGATTGACATTGAGTCAATCTAGACTCGATGTTAGCACGCAGTGGCCAGCTATTTAGCTGCAGCTGATGTGTGCTCCACCCTGCATGGCTTTCATTGGCAGCATGCCTTACACACTACTTACAGAGGATACACACACACACACTTATTATTGTTGTTTTGCCTTACCAGGCTATCTCATAGTTCACAGACTGGAGTCGCTCCCTCTTATTCCCGTTATTGACCAGACAGGCTGCCACTCCACCTATAAGAGTTTAAGTTGTGTCCGGTCCAAAAAAAAAGAATTCTTGTGTCACATGGTTTTAAATTCAGCTCGGCAGCCATAACACCCCACCAAGAACAAACAAGGCTGCATGCAAGGCTAGCACTTTAAACCTCTGGCTTCAAATAAAGTACATTGCACATACTACAGTAGCAGTAATAAACATGCATTTAGGAGAGTCTAGGTTAACTGATTCCAGCTGCAAAACATCAGTGATCATGCCCAGTTAAACCCTTGCCCTGTTTGGGTAGAGGCTCAGGAAATGTACTCTAGTGCTTTTTTATTTTTGGCATACGTGTATGGTGGATAGTAAAGACAGAATTGAGAGTTCACTGTGAAGCAGTGTTTAAATAGGGTTTGGTCCTGGGCAGGAGGACTAGGTGCTTTTTAGATCGTAATAAACCCAAGACATGAAGTAACTGAAAGAGCTCATACTAGAAGTTTGTTCTTCCGACGGATATTAATTGGTCCGCAGAAGATTTAGTAATGTACCGATTGTCAATAATACTATTGGACTTTAAAGTCCTGCATGGGGCTGAACTCCATAGGGACATCCTTGTTACTCCTGTAGCTGTGGCGTTTCCTGTCTGGCTGTCCCGTGGTTACGGCGGGGACAGAGAACAGGAAGGAACCACAGGCACTCGGTGAGCTGGTCCGGCCCCAGCGGGTACATGATGTCATACGAGGAAGTGGGACAGCTGTATTGCATTGTGTCATTGTGTACTCGGAGGCTCGCTCGCGTCCAACATTTTTGGTGTTGTTGGGAAGATGCAAGGTCACTAGCTTGTTTCCCCCCCCCCCCCCCCCCCCCCCCCCTTGCTGGTGGATTTCCCCTCTCACACCAACTCCCATACAGTCAGCTTGACACTCGTAAGCCCTTTAGTCCTTTCTGTCACTCTTTCTCACACACACACACACACACACACACACACACACACACACACACAGCCTTGTCCATTGTCCTGAGTGGACTCGCAAACAATCAGACATAGCAGAGGGGCCCATGTAGATCCTCTCCTCTCCTGGTATCCGCTACTTCTCACCAGCGCTTAGTGTTCCAAAGGGAGCAGTCCAGCAGCCACGGACTCTTTGTGACACTCTTTTTGCGCTTTACATTTCACTTACTCGAAATTAACCCAGCAGCATTCCAAACAAACCTGACCAAAGAAGCTAAAGAACATAATTGAAGACCATATAGTTTATCATTTAAAGCACCTGAAACTCGGGTGACTTATTTAATTGTAATCAAATAAAATCAACAGCATCTATCGTCAGACTCTCCCTTCCTATAGGCCAGATAACGCTGATAAAAAATGATCAGGGTTTTTTTTCCACCCAGATTTTGTAAAGCTCCCTGCATAGCTACAGGAGACATAGGCTGACTCCACATGAGTACCCTGACCTTGATGTGTAAAATCAGCGGAGGGCCCCTTTAAGAACAACTAGCAGCCATTAGATACCAGCAGTTTGACGCTCTGTCAAAGTACAAACCAAGCGTTGTTTTTCCAAAGGAAAGTTTTTCCAAAGAAATGGTTGCATTAAATAAAGTCATACTGGCCTGCTACATAGTGTCAACTAACAAGGTATATATAATGAATTGTAACGTCATTTCATGAGAGGTTATTAATAACTTTTCTCCACATGGTATACTGGCTGAGAGCAGTCGCCCCCTTGACGAGAAGCCAATAATTGAAGACTTTATTTCATAACATTAAAGTTGTAATGGAACGACTGGTGAGGTATATTAATAAAGGGAAATATTAATGTATCTGTGGTAGCAAAGATGGCATTGCTGCAGTCCATCCAAAGGAGAACCTGGACCCTGGATCTGGACAACACGTGAAATTGCGCGTGGCATTTCCCGCATCTGGGTGTTACAGACGGCCTTTAAAAATCTGTCTGGGAGTTTTGTAGGCAGAGAAATGCCTGCTGCTAATTGTGATGCGTCATCACAAAGTGGCAGTGCAAGGGTTGGCTTCCTTTCTCCGTCTCCCAGAGGACACACTGCGGCGCAGGTCATTAGCCAGCCTTTCAGCACCCTCGGGATCTGACTGCAAATGGCCTCCCACCCCCCCTTTTCCTTTCTTCTTCACCTTCACTTCCCCTCGTCCTCCCATTTCTTTCTTTTTTTTTTTTTCCTCCTCTTTCTCTACCTCATTCATCCCCCTGCAGAGCTGTCTGTCCATCACTTCAGCCAGTGTTTACAGACCAAATGAAAATGAGCCTACTCGGTTGGCTGCGTTGGCACCAGGGTTCAAAATGAACTTTTCCGTCTACCAGACAAATGGCGAGTGAATGTTCAAATTTTTACCAGACACTCAATATATATCCATTGTTTTTTTTTTGGGCTGGTGAGTGAAGCCACTTGTATATTTTACCGGTATTTGGCTGATAAATGGTGCTAATGTTGAACCCTGGTTGGCTCATTATAACATTTATGCTTCGTTTTCTACTGTAGCTGTCTTTCAAAATAAGACCTCTAGAATTACTTGGGATAAATAAACCGATATTACAGGGTAATCAGTTTCTGTTGCTTTCAGTATTCTGCTAAATAAAACCAATTGCTTGTTGATTAAAAA
>NC_045750.1:22053399-22061671 GCF_008692095.1 Etheostoma spectabile | reverse complement strand
AAAGAATTCACAAACTTCTTATTGAATGGAACATCAAATACACCATCAAAAAAGAGTGACTAACATTTTCAAGTGTAGATTTCTACTGATGCTCAATTTCAACCAACTCAAAGTGTCTTTTGCAATATGTCACAGTCTTTCGCGATGTGGTCATTGTGCAAGTTCATTTTGCGATAACAATTAAAAAAAAACAATATATTGTCCAGCCCTCTTCTCTAGGTGGACCTATTTTAACGTGAAGCTCAAGTAAGATGCTTAAAAAAGGTGCGTTAGCCCTCATGTTGTTCAAATCTGACCCGTTTTCAAAGTTTCTATATCATAAATTTGGGTTTCTTTTAACCAAAATATAACATGGATGGCTCCAACAAATTTAAATGGTTTCAAAACCGTAACGTTATACTGACAAAACTTTGACATAGCTACAGTATACCCGTCTGTGATTATCCACTCCACATCTTCTGACCTTATTAGTCAAAATAATTAATATTTTCTGCTTTTCTTAACTCAATCTGTTAAAACAGATGGAGGTCAACACAAGGGTTAACACACGTTGTATTTGAATGCTGTGTTATTAGAAATCAGCATCACTTAGATTTTGTACACTGTCATCTGTATCCATATTACTAACCTCAGCTGCTGCTATTACTCCAATTAGTGGAGGCGAAGTCAAGCTCCTGGCATTAACATGCAAGAGGAGTTTGATTTCAGGAAAATGCCAAGTGGCTTTAGTGCTAATTCTAACACTTTTAATCATTTGTGAGTGTGTCCTTCTGAACATACTGAAGGAAAAATGTTGGTCTGCTCTCCCTGTAATGACTCTTCAGCCCTGAGGGGCAATTAGCAAGTCTTCCTTTCCGTCTGCCGGCTAAGTCTACACCAGTGACACACACACACACACACACACACACACACACACACACACACACACACACACCCCAGACAGAGAAACATTGTTTTCTCATAAGATTTTTTTTTTCTTCACGTTTTCAAAAAGTGAATTTCAGAAAGCTGCTCGCTCCCTCCACCCATTCAGCCAAAATGGTCCCACAGCCAACTGGCGAAGGCGCTCGCCTGCATAGTTTCTGTCTCTTCCCATACTCACTGAGCTGGGAGTGTATGCACGCTGGTCTCACCGAGCAAGATGTAAGGGAAAGCCAATTCAATTGACAGCCAGAAAATGACAGACATTCCTTACTTTCTTCATTCATAAAACTGTATGGAGTCTGTAGTAATTACAGCAACAGATTGAAGAAATACTCCACTGTAAATCTATCTTTAGCAACTATAATCTATGTGGTGGTAATGACAATGGATCCGAATGACCATGTGTATCAGGAAAGGGATCACTCGTAATGATGAACCCACTGCTATCACGCTGCAGTTCTCCTTGAACCATCCTTTGACTAATTGTTTTGGTTTTCTGGCTCGAGGCATAACTTGTATGAATCACTCTCAGTGCTCTCATCGCAGCGTTTCCAGCTGCAGCAGGCAGCTGTTTTCAGTGAGATAGCTTTTTTTAAAAATAAATTAAAAAAAAAAAATTAAAAAAAAATGCCCATCAGCACCAAACAACAGTTGACAAAGTTACTAACTGACTGGTGAACATCAGCGTTTAGTAGCTAAAGAGCCAGAATTTAGGCCGGGCCATATATCAATATTATATCGATATCGTGATATGAGACTAGATATCTTCTTAGATTTTGGATATCGTAAAATCGTAATACACTATACAGTGTAGTCTTTTTCCTGGTTTTGAAGGCTGGATTAAAGCAAAGTGTTTCTGTACTTAGCAGACTGTTGTAGCTGTTCTATTATTTGCCTTAACTCATTATATCAACATTTCTTTATCAAAAATCTCATTGTGTATGTAATATTTTTGTCAATCCTACAATATCGTGGCAGTATCGACATCAAGGTATTTGGTAAAGAACATTCTGATATTGGATTTTCTTTATATCGACCGGCCCCAGCCAGAAGTTTATCTCAGGAGTTGGTAGAGACCCAACTTGAGCTAAAACGATATTGGACTTTTGCAATGTAGGCCAGAAACACGACTCTATATGAATGCTCATGTTGCTACGCCTGCTGGTTGTGTAATTCGGCAAATGTTTCTCCTTTTTAGAGAATGGCAGCTATAGTTACAGGCTTAAAATGTGGAGCCAGAGTCACAGCATTAAAAAAGAAAAGAAACTGCAGCATAATCCAGCTCTCTACGGTTGATCTTTCTTTTCATTATAACACTAAGCTCCGAGTGGTGCTACTTTCTTGTGTTTAATCTCAATGTGTCACGAGAACTATTGATTCCACTAAAATGAAATGTCCAGTGTGGCACACACATTCACCAGTAGTATAGTTCATGTTGTATGTATTGTGATACACTTTTGATGTGAAAGGAAGAAACAAACCATGTGTAACAGCTGTTAAATCTAGGGATTAGGGAACCTAAGACTTTCTGGGCAGCAGCCATGGGCAATTTGGCTTCTCCACAGTCTCTACCAGATCCAATTCAAACTGTGCGTACACGCTATTATATTATTTGTGTAGTATTTTATAATAGGACAGATTTTCTTTGTTAAGATGAGTATCAAGCCTTGTGTTGTCTTCCCGTTAACCATGAACTTGTCCTTCCAGGCCAAAATTGAAAATGAACATTTTTTTTTTTTTTTTCCCAATGGTTTTGTCGTTTTTTCTGATTTATTTATCACTTTTTCCATGGTTTTGGCACTTTATAAAAAAAACTTGAGCTGGTTTAATGATAGATTTCACACTTATTCTTGGAATTCATGGTCAACAGAGCTCATTTATATCAAATTATACATAAGTTTCTAGTTAAAAAGGCAGAAATTATGAATTATTTTATATAGTAATTAAGATCAGAAGATGTTGAGTGGATCACAGATGGGTACATGTCAAAGTTTAGTCCGGATACTGTTTTGAAACCATTTAAAAAAAAAAAAAAAGAATTCAAATGCTATAAAATAATTAAAACACCCCAAAAATTCAATGAAAGTAATCATTAATGTTACCTGAAAAATGTTGTATGGAATCATCCATGTTATTTTTGGGCAATTTGGTTGAAAGAAATCCATATGTCTGATGTAAAACACTGTGAAACGGGTCAATTTGACCCGAGGACAACACAAGGGTTAAAAGGTGGATTTCTGGAAGAGGCAAACAAATATAAACCTCAATGTAAGTTCAGGCCAGTGTTTTTACTCTTACAAATCCATCGGCATGGGAGTGTGCCGACTGTCTACCCCCCCCAGGATCAAACTTATTCGCTCCTCTTCAAACCAGAGCCCTCGTCAGGGCACACATTCATAAATAACATGGACAAAACTGCAGCATGTGATCTTCTCTGCTGTATACTATTAACACTGTATGGATGTCATGTGATTGCTATCCGTGCTGTATGGCCTGGCTGGTAAAACCCTTGAAGAATGACTACCATAGAACTTTCAGTCATAACTGAAAAAGAAAATAAATCTAGAAATAAATAACCCTTCCAAAAACCTCCACAATTTAAACAAAAAAAACATTTACAATTTTAAATTCTACATTCATAGTGCTACTTGTGGCGGTATTTAGTGAAACTGGCGCCAACCCTAGTAATGGAAGCTTTGCATACTGTACACATTACCAGTTTACAAGCGTGATTTTTCCATCCAGACATTTTGCGAACGCTAGTTCTGACTGCTCATTACGCATATAAACCTTAATAACGACACTTTTTTACACTCTTGTACACTCAGACCAAATTCTTGTGTGCCGTTTTAAAAATTGTAGCTGCCAGTGCAACGTGCTGTGTAGTCTACTGTTTTTAGAGCGGCAAAGAAGAATTTATCGCCTGGCAGCGTTGGCAAACGGCCATTTGTCAGCAGACTCGCGTACTTGCCCAAGCTAACCTTTTAGGCAGTATCGAAGGGTTTCTCGATACCGTTATTGGAACAACTCTGTTAGCACATCATGTTGATTCATTTCATTTGGATGCATGGTGTTTGTTGTTGCCATGGGATATCTGCTCCTACCTACCAGCTCATTTCAATGTACTGTTGTTGTGTTGGAATGTTCCCATTAGCTGTAGCACGGGTGCTTTAGACGCTTATTCCATCCGGTTAGTCATCCTTGTTCAATACTCATGCGATAATATGTTGATAGAGATGTTGTTCTTAGCTCATTGCCACCGCTCTGCTTCTATCTAATATTCTGCTGTAATTCTCTCTTACTAAGCTGTATCATTTGCTGCCTTGTTTGATTTTGCATCATAGCGCTGCATCACCTTGACTGGCTGCATCAATTTTAGCAGTCTAACGTCTTTAAATTTGCAACAAAAAACTTCCATGTTTTAATTGAAAACCAAAGTCTGTATGACTCTGACCTTTTGCCACGGCTGCTTTGTGTCCCTCGGCATGCGCCGTAGCCAGTGCATCCCCTGGGTGTTTTGAGCAGAGGGCTCAGCTGTGTGTGTAAAAAGCGCTGACTCAGGCCCCAGCCCCTCAGAGCTGGGCTGCCTGTGGAATTTGGAGCAGAGGTGCAATGTTAGAGAGAACAGCAGCTGTTTAGATGAGGCCAGGCCTGCCTCTTTGTCCACCGGTGGCACCCGCCACATTCACTCTCCTGTCTGTCTGTCTGTCTGTCTGTCTGTCTGTCTGTCTGTCTGTCTGTCTGTCAGCTCCTGGCATGTCTCTTGCTGTCATTGTTTATGTCTGTGTCACTCTGTCCATTTGCTATCTTCTCCATTCAATTAGTCTTCCTTGCTCGTGTGCACTCCGTAATGCTGCACACTGCACTTTTTGGTTATTTGACCCTCTTTGTCTCAAAAGCATCCCTCTCCTTTTCTCTCCTCTATTCTGTCTTTTCCCCTCCTTTATTTCCTCTCTCTTTCTGTCCCCCCCCCCTCCCATCCCTGCCTCTCCCAGCACTCCCCCCTCCCTGGCTCCTTCCCTACTGCTGTATCCCAGCTTTGCCTAGTGATAGAGAAGGCTGTGTTGGTGTGCCGATGCCAGCGCGCGCGCGCGTGTGTGTGTGTGTGTGTGTGTGTGTGTGTGTGTGTGTGTGTGTGTGTGTGTGTGTAGGGCATGTGTGTAAGGGTGTACATACTTCTCCTTTTTTTTGGGCATGTTTGCATGCATATACTTTGCGTTAGTGTGTGCAAAAGATATGCACGTGAGTTGATCAGACAACGCAGTCAGTCAAACCAGCAGCGTCCTGACAGCACAGCGCTGAGCTGCATCCGTAATAAATCTTTAATGCTGCATTTATGCACACACACATGCTTTGATTTTCCATTTCATGCTGTCATACGTTTAAAGGGAACCTCATGCCAAATGAAAAGGACAAGTATTTTCCCTTTGAATGAGTTCAGGCTAAATAAGGACTGCACACTCCAGCGGCTAAATTAGCTGCTTAGAAAAGCCTGCAGCAGCATGCAGGTTACACAAGCAGGCTCATGAACATGTCCCAATACTGATACCAGTATCAGAAATACCTCCGATATGGCCTAAAATGCTGGTATTGGTATCAGCAAGTACACAAGTCTATACACCAACCTGACACCATATAATTTAGTGCCAAAGAAAATCCACTTTAAAGCAGTTAATTATGCAAATGATGTAGTTAATAAAATAGTAAAAAGAAAGTTCTTTGGCTTTCATGCTCCGTATATCATTTTTCATATTTAACAAAGGGTTTAAACGAGAATTCCGGCCAAGACATATTAATTGCATTGTGTGTCTGTTAAGAAGCACAAAGGCACTATAGAACTTGCTCCGGAAACTGCCGTTTTTAGCTCAGTGGAAGCTCGCACACGTCGCTGCAGCTACTCCGTGTTGCCTGCACCCATTCTGGTCGGGGTTGTACACTCGAATGTACACTCATATCTCCTTTCCCCACTCTCATCAGTAGTGGTGCACTGATGCAGCTTTAAGAATGTTTAACCAGTATCAGTTAATATTGTCAGGCGAGATTCAAAACAGGTTAAGCTAATCCGACATTACTGTTCTGAGGTAACTGGCAATCAGGCAAATATCTGCACTAATATCAGTGTTCCCAGTTGCACTATTTGTTTGAAGTGTATACACTGTAGATGCAATTTAGCCCTTTGTTATTAACGCTGGGTCTCCCCCCCCAACACCACCACCACACACACACACACACACACACACACCAATATCAGTCAAACGTCTCTGGACACATTAGCATTCAAACTTGTAGTTTATGGCATTTCTGCTCAGTCTAGAGAGAGAGACTGAAGATATCATTTGCAGTCAGTCCATCTATCTCTTGTACTCTCTGTTCCTCTGCCTTACAACAGCTGACGCAGACGGAGCATCGCCCTTGGCTTTTGGTGCGATGGCGAATTTGACGGTGACCTGATCTATTTTAAGGTCTATCTATATATCAACACTGCTGTATGCGTGCACATCTCTTGTACTCACTGTTCCGACCTCCCTGTCTTTATAGTGGAGACGCGTGACTCAAATAATGCTCGACGGCTGAACAGTTTTTCAGCACCATTCATCCATATCTTCCACTTGAATGGCTGTCATTCACGCCGGCCGGCCTCACATGCAACTGATCTGATTATCCCTCAGTCTGAATCGCGGTGTTGTCTGAGTAGATCCCCGGTGGTAAAATGAGGCCCCTGTACAGCACCTGGCAGTCTGTTTACTCATTCACTCGTGAGCATGTTTGCTCCTCAGCACTGTTACATTCTGACTGGGATTTAGCCTCGAGCTGGGCGATATGGAGAAAATCAAATATCACAATATTTTTGACCAAATACTGTACATTGATGTTGATATTGCGACGATATTAGGGTTGGCTATTGGTGGTTTCACAAAATATGTTAACGATGAGATTTTAGACAATCATCAGTTATGTGGATATAATGACTAAGTGGGTAAAGGCAAATAATAGAACAGTTTTACAGATAATCACATCACTTTACTGTAATGCAGCCCTTAAAACCAGGCAAAGACAACACCTCTGCCATAATATAGTACCCAAAATCTAAAATGATATCTGGTCTCATATCACGATATCCATATAATTTGGCGTTTGTTAGGTTTTGGTTTTGAAAGGGCTTTTGTGGGTTATAGGGGAGTGCGTGAGAGTAAGTTTGTGACTGGTTTTGTGCACAACTGACCGAGTGCTCAAAATACCTATTGGTGGACTAGGGGTGAAACGATACTTTGTTCTGGATCGACATATCAATTCAATCCTCAACTATCCAAGTTATAGATTCAAAGTGAAAATATCTCTACATATCGTCATCTTTAACATGCACCTTTATTTTGAAATTCCTTCTTTATCAAGACCTTAGTAATGAAATTGTCAAATCACATTTTAGTTGCTTTTTGTAAATAAATGTCACTGATTGTGTTAAACGTTTTTTTTTTATGGTATAGGTTACAGAAAGGCTCCGAATTTAAGCTAACACTCAGCAGTTGCCAAATGCGCTAGCATTTTCCGTTTCGCGAGTAAATCTCGGAGGGCTATCCGCCACATGGCGAGTAAATGTTTGTACCAAGATAGTTCTGTTTTTCAGTCTTCATTTTGTCAAAGATGCAGCTACTTTCTTCTGCTCCTCTGCTGTCTGCACGTCGGTTTGTTATGTAGGCCTTAGTTAAAAAAAACAACTGCAATTTAATATTTAGGCTGGTAAAAAATATGCTCGGCCAGTGAATCAAAAAGATGACTTCAGACACTGGTTGAAGGTGGAAAAACCCATTACTAGCTAGGACTGGTCAATATATCGATGTTGTATCGATATCACGACATAACATCGCTATATAACATTGATATATTGACTACATATCGTCTTACACTACCGGTCAAAAGTTTGGGTTCACATACACATTTTTATTCCTCTCCATTATAGACAGAATACCAGCTGATCTGAGTGGGGGGCTGATCTTTAATGCAATTTCTACATTGCCCATTATCAGCAACCATTCACCCAATGTTCCAAAGGCCCATTCTGTTTACTAATCTGATATCATTTTAAAAAACTAACTAGAAAAACATTAGCGAACTCTTTTGCAATTATGTCAGCACATAATGTAATCTGAAAACTGCTGCCCTGGTTAAAAAAACAATGCAACTGATCTCAGCTGGTATCCTGTCTACAATGGAGTGCAATGGAAATTTGTGAGTGACCCCAAACTTTTGACCGGTAGTGTAGATTTGGGATATATCGTAGCTATCGTAACTAGCAGTAACTAATATTTACCTTTACCCACTAAGTCATTAAATCATTTCTGGAGAATAT
>NC_045750.1:22052782-22053389 GCF_008692095.1 Etheostoma spectabile | reverse complement strand
TCTCATTGTGTAAATAACATTTTGTTAAAGCACCAAGAGTCAACCATACAATATCGACATTGAGGTATTTGGCTAAGAATATCGTGATATTTGATTTTCTCTATATCGCCCAGCCCTATCACTAGCCCCAAACCCACCAGGCTGTCCCTATAGCTATTTTCCCTCTCCTGCCATGTCTCTAGTGGGGGAAATCCTGTGGTCGCTCCGATTGTCATCTCAATTGTCTCCCAATGAGTCGTCACTGTTTTTCACCTCTATATATAGACAGCTGCCTCATCCTGTGTTGAAGGTCATGGTACAGACACAACAATTGGACTTGCTGCTGATGATTGCATTCCATCACCCCCAAATCCAATTTTTACTCCCTTAGGCATTTGAAATAAGACTAATCAGTGCCATAGCTACTTAATTTCTTTTTTTCCCCCCTTCCTGTTTATTGATTGTTGTCCGGGGATATTGGGAATCAGTTTCCTTTTAGAAAAGCATATGTTACATGTAATGTTTATTTTGCAACAAAGAAATGTGTGTGATTTAATTCACGCTGCTTTCACATTGACACTATCATTGTTGCGCGTAGGAGTACTCTGCGTTGATTACTCACTCACTC
>NC_045750.1:22042369-22052772 GCF_008692095.1 Etheostoma spectabile | reverse complement strand
TCACTCACTCACTTACTCACTCACTTTGTATTTTGTATTTTTGTGTTTGTGTATGCTTTTATTGTGATATGGATCTCCCTGGGTCTGAAATAAAGTTTATACTCACACACTGTAAAATTGACTCATATTTTAATATCAGTAATGCTGAAGCTAGGGTTAAATATGTTTTGATTCAGATTTCTCTCCAAAACACTTAATTTACTGATATTATCAGTATTGTTGATATGATTACTTTCCATATGCTCTACGTGCTTTAGCACCTATAGCTCAATGCCTAGCCTTAATTGCTTTGTTCCCATGTGTTTTCAAAATGCCTTATTTTTTTGCAAATCTGGAGTTACTTTATTTCAGACCTAGGGGAGTCTGAAGTTAGTCCTCCTCTGCTAAGGAAATACCATAAATGAGGCATTTTCATTAGTTATTAAAATGATATTCCCAAGGTCTGCAAATAGCTTAGCTGAGAAACTTATTAGCTTGACTTGACTTGTAGCTCCCACCACATGAAAAAGAAGTGCAATAATACATGCAATATGGCTTTTCTCTGTTAATATTGTTGCACAGTTAAATGTATATTTGGAAGATTACAGTATTAGGTTGTAAAACACAGCTAAGTCCCGCCCTCCGCAGTTACTGCTGCTCTGGGATTGGGTCCTACACGAACACACTATTTTCTGCCAAAGTAACGTGGATGGCCCACCCTGAATGAAGCTGTCAGTTACACTGGTGTACTGCTCTTTAGGCTCACTGATTCATCCAGCAATAAAAGAGAATAGTGGAGGTTGTGGAGGTGATATGGGCCGCATGCTAAAGTCACAGGTACAGGACAGTACAGTTGCCGGAGGTGCTTGGTGTTACTCTGCATCATGCTGCCCGTCACACCACTGTGGAAGCAAACAAAGAGCAGGCTGCGGTTTATCAGCCTGACGGTTAGTGCGATCATCTAGATGTCCCACGTCCTCGTCAACACAGGCCTGTCCCACTGTAGCCTCCCACGCTGACTCAATCTGCTTATCAGTGAGGTCATTAGTCTCGTACCGGTTATCTAGGTGTCCGCTTGCTACTGCACCGTTGTGTTTGTTCTCGCAGCTTACCCCGTTGGGCCTGAGCTCATGGATAAGTCCTAAATGGATAAGGCTTGAGTTTTCTCTGCCTGGTTGATTCTAGGTAAAGTGAAATAAATCCAAATGTATGGCTGTAGTGCCGTGCCAATTTATGAATGGATAGCAATAGTCGTGTTTGTTCTGAAAGTTCTGCTTTTAGAAGATTATTAGTCAATTTTACTACCAGTACTTGTGTAGGGAAGAGGACAAATTGTAGAAGACAGAGCATCTTCTGTACTTCTGTTTGTGGATAATTTCCCTAGGATAACAACATGGAGAAGACCCAGGCCCTGATCTGATCTCTGCCTGTCTATCAGTTACGCAAGGTAGCCCTACCATAATATCCTCGCTTTGAAATATAATGCGTTTTTTTTGTTGCAGTCACATGTGTACCTTCCTCCTCCTCTAAAGGGGGGGCCCGTCCTAACACGTCCAGCTGTAGCCAGATGCATATTTTCAGTATGTTTTCTGTTACAAGTCCCAGCATTGACACCTTTCTTCTGGAGGTTGTAATTAGTAGCCAATCTAGTCTTTTTTTTGCAGTGATGGGGGGGACTGGTTGTGGCCTAGAAAGTGTCTGTGGTGCACGGCTGCAGCATGTAGGGAATATATATATATATATATATATATATATATATATATATATATATCACTTAAGTCCCATCCTTTTAATCTGGAAGCAGAAATGGTAATTTAGGGGTTTTCTCCCTCTTTCAGTGTTGGTTAACTTCACAGCCTGCCCATTTTTCCTTTGTAACAGAAGAGACCACGACCTGCATTAAAAAAGTGTTGCATTTTTTAAATTCTTTTTAGGTTCTTTTACATGCCGATGACCAGATACGATTTTTCTGTTTTTCAACCAGACACTTAATACTGGGTTTAGTTTGATTTCATCCCTGTGTGTGTGTGTGTAGACACATCAAACAGGAAGAGCTTGGTTAATGCAATGACCTGTAAACAAAAACCATTAGGTGTTTTTATTTCAATATTACTGAAACAGAAATACCATAGAAAATGGTATCTTTTGCACACAAACGGCAGTACCCATTGGCACTGAAACACTGGTTACGTTGTTGCCAAGTCCGTTAGGATCTTTTCACTAAAATGCTGTTGACTGAGATGTTAGCTTCAGTTTCTAGGTCAGTGCCACCCCACTGGATTTGGTAGTTTCAATAACACTCTATGGGCGCTCTGTGAATAAAACAATAATGTTAAGGCAGCACATTTCTTTCAGTCTGTGCAAGTGTTTTGAAGCAAACATGTGATTGGGGAATGAAGCAAGCTACAACTTTAAAATGGACCTTTCTAAGAATCCACAGTATTTCCTTAAAACGGCAAACACATTAGGAGCTAAGCTAGCATGTTTTTTCAGCTTAGTATGCTTCACTCACTGGGCTACCTGTTTGTCTTCTTTACATTTTGGTCCCGTCATTCATTCCAAGGTTGGGATTTGTCACACATAATTGGTGGGTAATTGGAATGTATCACACTGGGCAAATATATTTAAATATTTATTGTCTAACGGCACAATCCCATTTACTATCTTTTTTGTTGTTGTTATTTTTATTTTATTTTCTATATTTCCCTACTCATTTAAGCATTCGCCTTGGAAACGTGTTGTCTTGGCCAGGTGTTCGGTCCATCATGGACCCCTTCATGTTAGCCATAGCTTCAGGTCTTGACCACACCTAGTTGGGCAGGTTTCCAGAGAATAAAGGGGTCTTTGGTTACCTCCATTATGACACATATGGCCACAGGGAGCCTGTAGCTTAACACATCTTAATGTTGAATAGAAAAGACCTGGGTCATCTGTAAAGTACTCTGGTTGGTCTCTCCAGTGACAACTGTGTGTGGGGGGGGGAACGTATGCTGTGTATGAGCGACTCAGACTTGATACCTTTTGTATGCAACATCTATAATAGGCAGCGTAGTTTTACTGTCATGGGCATCTCAGTGTTTTCTGAAATATCCTTCTTTCCGATCATTTTTTCTTTCCTCTCACAACTCCTCTTTGCTCCTCCTCCTTCCTCTTTGCACTTCCCTGCTTGTCTTCCCATCATCCTCTTCTTGTTTTCCTACCTCTTGTTTTATTTTCTCACCCCCTCGGTTTGCCTTTATTCCTCCTTGTCTCTTCTTGTTGTAGTCCCATCTCTCTCCTCCTTTACCTTTCCCCATCTCCTTTACTTGAGACCCAACAGTCCCTTTCAATCCATGCCAGATGCATCTTAGTTTCCTTATTATTGTTATCCACTTCATTATTGCTTTAAAGGTCTAAACAAATGGCTAGTGCATGCATTCATTCATTTGTGTGGATCCATTTATAGTATGGGTGGTCCCAATGGGAATCAAATCCTTAAATGGTGCAATGTCAGTGCTGGGCTGTACCAGTCGAGCCACAGAGGGCCGTAGCATAACAACCCCCCTCATTTTCCGCAAGGACCGACACCCAGAGGGGGGGAGGGGGGGGGATTCAGAGAAAGGATGAGCCCAGAAAAGGCAGTAGGGAACTTGTGCTGTAATATCTGTCAGGATGTTGTGACATGTTGGTGTTGGAACACCACTTGCAGTAAAGTCTTACTTTTGTTTAAGTGGTCTGTGACTTTAATTTAACTGAAAATTTATAAGGTGCTGCTGGAAGTTGATGTGGTGCCACAGTACTGTTACATTTTTGTATGAGCACTGTGCCAACTCAGAATTTTCTACACACTCGGTATTGGAAAATATTGTCTGGGGTTGCTGAACATTCCCACAGCACATGCCCAGTAGTCCTAGCTGTGGCTCTTGTAATCATACTGTAGCGTTTTTTCCTTTCGGACTGATGTTGGAGTTCTAGCCTGTGAAGGCACTCCGAGGCTGCCATAAAGTCATTTGTTCTTGCAATGGAGCAGTAAGTGTTTCTGCTGGCAGTAAAAGCAGAAGATTCATACAGCTGTCAGTGTCTGTTTCTTTGTCGGGCCACCTGCAGAGCCTGCAACTCCTTCCAGAAGTGAAGAGGGAGTCAGGGCAAACATCACATATTATAAATTTAAAGGTCCCACATTGTAAAAAGTGACATTTCCATGTCTTTTGGGAAAATAAAGCAGGTCAAGGTGCTGTATAAATACTGTGGAAGTATCCAAAATACTCAATCCACAGAGAAATACACACAGCCCGTATTTAGAAACGATGCCTTTAAACGAGGCATCAGGACTTCCAAAGGTTGTGATGTCAGTACTGTACTATATATAGGTAGAAAGTGCAGTTACAGTAGGGCTGTTACAGTCTTTCCCTGGCTGCAATGGCGGTGCAGAGACTCTGAGGGTGAATAAAGTGAGAAAAATGTTGTTGTTTTTTAACATTAAATGATTAAATGACAACGCCTACCAAGAGCCTGGGTCTGTCCCAGGTTTTATTCCTAAAAGGGAGTTTTTCCTCACCACTGTCGCACTGTTGCTTGCTCTGCAGGTAACTACTAGAACGGTTGGGTCCTTGTAAATTATAGAGTGGTCTAGACCTACTCTATCTGTAAAGTGTCTTGAGATAACTTGCCATGAATTGATACTACAAATAAAATGGAATTGAAAAAGAGCATGATACGGGACTTTTAACTGGAAATTAAAATCTGGAAAAAAAATAGTCTCAATATGTTTAGTACTACTAAATGGATCATTTTTGGAATTTTTTTTTTAATTTGTCATCTCACTTCATTAGCAGGTATTTATCTAGGTTGACGTTGTCATTCAGTTTTACAGTGTGCCACTTTTCAAACAGCACTTTTTGGGCACCGGACTGGCTCACAAGAAAGCATATGGCTACCCATCTGCAGCGATGCCAACAAAAAATCCTTAAGGTGCCTTGCCTTATATTTAATATGCCCTTTGCAAAGTACGAATGATACGTAATTGTAGGGAGTGCTCCTATAACACCATTACAATAGCATAATTAATGTCCAACAGCATGATTTCAAAAGAATTACATATAGATTACACAAGCAGTTTTTTTTATAAAAGATTATTTTTGGGCTTTCCTGCCAGAGAGAGGGGAAGAAATGCAAGAAATCATCACAGGTCGGAGTCCAACCCTGGACCTCTGCGTCGAGACATAAACCTCTCAGGACATGTGCGCTTGCTCTACCACTGACCCAACCTGGCCACATGCAAATTCATCTAAAATGTAACAAAGAGTAACATTGCTCAGTACTTATTTATAAATTCTGCCCATCCTCAGTTGATTGACCTCTTGAAAAACATTGAAAACGTAAGTTAGTTTTGAGCATAACATGTGGTCTAGGCCTATGAGTTTTATTTTCCTAAACACAACCTTCTGGCTAAACAGGAGATGTAGCTCACTCCACACACGCATCTGTGAAAATAAATACTGTTCCGTGTCCTAGTATGGCAAATACTGATGGTGATTTTTCAAAATTCAATTGTTAAATATCAAACGTTTCCCTAGAATATAATACTTTGTGAATCAGTCAGCTTAACATCTGTTATATAATCAGGATGATCTGTGTGACTTGATTGGTGCGGCACTATCCTTTTTCTTGACATCCTACTGTTCTTATCACAGCCATCGTTCTGTTACTATCAATACCCAGCAGAGGAACAATGCAGCACCTGGTGCTTCTACCACCTACAGTGTGGCAGACAGTAAGGAAACCCAGCCAGGCTGGGTAACATGGCCTGGCAGGCTCCTTTTCATATTCTCTCTTTATCTGCAGATGGTATCGCGAGGCTGTGTTGACACAGAATTGTGTAAATCAACTTGTTTGCGATGTGGGGTAACAGGTCCATGTGCGGGCTTGGAGAATTCTTTGAAGTACTGGGAACACTTCCTGTATAGACAGCAGAAACTGATGTAGCCCAGCCTCTGCGCGGCAGTTTTTCTCACGTCGTTGGCCCGGGTGCCTGCTCACTGCAGCAGACTTTGCACTGTAACACACACACACACTAGATCTGACCTATTGTTTTGCCGAGCCCTGCCTCCCTCCTTTTCTTTGGTGTTTGTGGTTTCTTAATATTTCGGGAACATCCTGTTTGTGTGTTTAATGCCATGGGGCACAGATTTAGTTTAAGGCTTCTGACCACTCCTGCCCTCTTATTAGTGTGACAGGACAAGAAAGACTGACTGAAACAGAAGAGGATAAGAACAAGAAACACCCAGGGAGAGGGAGAGAGAGAAGGGGGCTGATGCAAGTGGTCAAATTGGAGACCTCCGAAGGAAGAGTGGAAATGTAGGAAAAGAGATGAAGGGATGGAAAGAGAGAGAAATGAGTAGGGATTGCAGGGAAAGGAAAACGGCGCAATGAGGGGAACTTGAGGTTGGCTGTGGTCGAGTGGAGGGGGCGGGGAGGGTTGGTGCAGACGGACAGCATTGGGAATTCTGGTGTTGCTGGTGTTCAGCCTAGCATTAAATGCAATTTAATGCTCCAAGGCATGTTTACGTGCTATGTAAGTGATTCCCTGTTTGCCCTCCACGGATTTCCGGTGCTTATCAATGATTTACTGGCGAGCCCACCTCTCTCATAGCTGACATGTATCATACATGGCAAAATCTGTGTTGGGGCGCTGTCAGTGCCCCCTGGCACCGCCTGCGGATATCAACCAGCTGTGCATGTGTCATGCGAGAGAGCGAGGCACGGGAAAACCTTTTTGTTGGGGTTGTTTGGGCCTCCCTACACACATCTGCCAGGGGAACCTCAGGCTGTGTGACATAAAGGGACCTGGTTCCATTTCCATCTGTAATTTAGGTAATTTACTGGATGTTATCAAGCTACTTGCAATTGAATTGCTAAAAGCAAAGGCTGTGTTTTTGAAGTGCTCCTGGCACCGATGCCCTTTCCCTTTTAAGGACTTAAGTTACGAGAATCACAGCTTTAATATTTCCTTTGATGACCTCGGTGTGCTTTTTATTCAGCTGCATCTATCTGACCTTTGTTTGAACAGGAAGCACTTTTGTAATGAAGCAGGTGTTATTTCTAGGAGACCAAAGCCTTGTATTTAAAAAATAAAAATAAAAAATAGGGCATGATGGTTCCAGAACAGTTTGCTACTATTTCTAAGCTAACTAATACTTCATTATCTCATGTGGCTGCTAAGTAATAAGCATTTAAGTGGATGAATTGAATGTTTTAAAAAAAAAAAATACAAAAAAATGTATTGGTCACAACCAAAGGTTAGTGTCAGAAGCTTCAGCTCATATCAGACCCCCCCCTTCTCATAATTTAAAAATTAACAAACACATTGTCAAAGAATTTTTTTTTTCAAGGCAAGTAGGATAAAATAAATTCTACAAAAAAACTAAAGAACATATACTCTTACTCCGATAACTTTCTACATACATTTCTACTAAATACAGTGTCTTTGCATAAGCATACATGCCTACATACATACATGCCTACATAATTACATACATGCCTACATACATACATACGTGCCTACATACATACATACATACATACATACATACATACGTGCCTACATACATACATGCCTACATACATACATACATGCATACGTGCCTACATACATACATGCCTACATACATACATACATGCATACGTGCCTACATACATACATACGTGCCTACATACATACATACGTGCCTACATACATACATACGTGCCTGCATACATACATACATGCATACATGCCTACATACATACATACATACATACGTGCCTACATACATACATACATACATACATACATACGTGCCTACATACATACATGCATACATACATACATACATACATACATACACATACCCATTAAGGGTCAGTACTTATATACAGTACATTGCCACCCTAATTTGAATAAAATCCTAAATAATGATGAAAACCTTAATGATATGCATCATCACTAATATCATCATTCTCACACAACAATACTACTCAATTTCTCTACTTATCTAGTGTCATGTCTTTGAACCCTTTTTGATAAACCCTGAACCTACTGCACTTTGTGTCAGGAATCATGGGCTGATTGTTGTTGCAGAACTTGCTGTAGGAGTTAAATGATACAGGAGCCGGTGGGCCCAGCTTGAGTTGGCTTCTTGGTATCTGCTGACAAAGTGTTCAAGAAATGTCACGTACAGTACGTAGCCATTTTAAATCAGAAGATAAAGTAACAGACAGCCTGCCTGGCAGCGTCATATAGGAAAAGCCTGTGTCCATGTGATTTCACAGGAAACTGCAAGCTGGTGCATTTATTTGACTTTTTATAAGAAGTAAGGGGAAACATGTTTTGTGATCGTGAAATGCCAATTCAATTCAATTTTATTTATAGTATCAATTCATAACAAGAGTTATCTCAAGACACTTTACAGATAGAGTAGGTCTAGACCACACTCCAGAATTTACAAAGACCCAACAGTTCTAGTAGTTTCCTCCAGAGCAAGCAACAGTGCGACAGTGGCGAGGAAAAACTTCCTTTTAGGCAGAAACCTCGGACAGACCCAGGCTCTTGGTAGGCGGCGTCTGACGGGCCGGTTGGGGTTAGTGGAAATAACAATAATAAATGCCAGAATTCTTAGAGGCAGTGACTTTGCATTTTCAGCTGTTTTCAACGCTTGCTACACTAAACCATGAAAACATCAGGCCCATAGTCATTACTGGCCATTTATGACCATTGCACATAGGCCAGAATTATTCAGAATCATTTACTTCATTTTATGATGCGGAGCATTTCCTTATCAAAAGGTTTACTCAGTCTAGGAAAACTCTGAGCCTGCTTATGAGGTGTTCTCCCCCTTCCTGCGGTCCTGCCTTGGTCCGATGGAAGGAAAGGCAACCCGGGGTTTCTTGATGTCATTTCCTCAAAAGCCTCTCTCCATCTCTCCCTTTCCCCTGTCTCTCTCAAAGCGGCATTTTTCCGTCATTACCTCACTGTGGTTGTAAATAATCCTCGTTATGGCTTCCAGATGTCCCTCCGTCCCTCTCTGGAATTGGGGATGGGGTTTGAGTGCGGTGCGGCTGGATGGGTCGGACACTTATTGTAACTGGCTCGGCTGCTGTATGGGCCCGAGTATGTGCTCCCATTCTCTCTGTCATCCCCAACCCCACTTTCTCCACTTTCACCAGCTGATTTTGATTGCCCCCCCCCCATACTTGCATCTCTATTTTCTCATGAGGGAGTCAGCAGCTGGCCAAACTGCGTAACATCAGACAGAGTTATCAGAAATACCACAAAAAAATCACTGGAACCCTTTTCATGTTTTTTTTCCTTTCAGTTTCCACAAAGTGATGTATCTTCTTTCTAGTCGATCGCATCACATCAATTTCAGGTGGAATTTCACATGGAACATAAGATGGGCCAAATTGATTTATTTAAATATCTCACATACATATTTAATCAACATTTAGGTAAACCTAAGTATGGAATTAGTCTTGTATTGGTAGATATCCCAAAGTCAGAGGACTCAGAGCGGGATCTGGGCTGAAGAACAATCTGGATCAGGATAGCCAGAGAAATTAGGAGTTTTGTGTCATTTCAATGGCTGCTTTTGGGGATGACATTTCACAAACATATCTAGGCTATAGCTGCTGCATAAAAACCAGAGGGGTCCCTTATTATTTATTGATTTATTTATTTCTCGTCTCATTTTTTCCTTTCACTGTCGACTGAACTGGCATCAACTATTGTAAATATGCACAAATTAGTGTGACACACATGACACACTAATTTGTGCATGTAGCTGTAAGCCACACACAAACCGTTCTTTAACATACAGTATAACACATACACACAGGCACTGAACATGTTCTGTGCTTCGTTTGCTGAGTAATTCTGAAATTAGATCTCCAATTTCTCCAACAAATAAATATTTAACAGCCCCGTAACCTATATAAAACATTTACTGTATGAGGACACTCATCTCATCTGTGACTTGGGGAAAGTATTCGACAGACTGTGTACGTCAGGTGTCGACATATGTTTGTTTTTCTGCAATATTGACCTAAAAAGTGGGTGTGCCGTTTTGCAGTTAAGAACACAGAACATGACTCACAAATCCACAACAGTGCCTTAACAGACAGCATTCTTGAGATGTATGGCAATACTTCAAATAGTTTCGTTATTATTTTCACTATTCTGAAAATTAAATGGAACATCAGGGGGTAAAGTAACACGGTAAGTAAGGCCTGTGAAGAAAAGATATGTCACCGATAAGTTTACATAAGATACTTTTATTACAAAAAATAATGTAGGCTCCACCCAGTACTGAGTCACACACAGAAACCGTGCCTATATAACAGGCTTTGTAATACTTGCTACTCGTGAGACACACACACACACACACACACACACACACACACACACACAC
>NC_045750.1:22017252-22042359 GCF_008692095.1 Etheostoma spectabile | reverse complement strand
ACACACACACACACACACACACACACACACACACACACACAGATGGACATATTTCACACAAACACACCCTAAAGACACAGCATGGAAGGGACCCGGGCCACAACCTGTTGTGAGTAGGGAGCGTGTCATCTGTGGGCCGGCTGCTAAGTGAACACACTTGCCTGTAGTTACCAAGTTTCACACAAATATGGCTCTGACTACTCTTGTCGGTATGGAGCAAGATGGGCCTGATAAGCACTCAGCATTTTGGGCTAGACCAGTCTGGCTGTGCGGATTAACTGGCGTCACTCATGTTTTTTCAGTTTCACTGCATTCTAAGGCCTACTACTGAACATGTGTGTATTTTGCACAGTACATGCTGCATGTGTATGTGTGTCTTTAACTGTTTTTTGTGTTTCATGTCTGCGTAATGATAGTTTGACTGCGGATGGATGTCTTCCCCACAAAGCACGCAGTGCATTAATGTGACTGACACGCATCTTTTTCCAATCTTAGCTCCCTCTCGCCCTACGTGTTGAAAACCACTATGAAAACAAAGAGCTCCAGTCATGCTAAAGCTTGGATAGTCACTTTCCAAGCGTTGCCAGGGGTTCCTACCACACCTCGTCATAGCAACAGTTGCTATGTTTAGGTCTACCTGTGTATTTTGCCCGTGAGTTAACAAGTATGACCACACCGTATGGTATTTTATTTTTCTCTGATGTCAAAAGTGATAACTATGTTGCTATGTGCGTGCTTGTGCGTGTGCATGTGCTTTGCTGTTGTGGACAGGGCCTGTGGGCTCCTGGCTCGGAGATGAAAGACATTTCTCACGTGGCTGGTTTAATGGAGCTCCTGAGTCAGCATGCCAGCTACTAATCAGTGTTCGCTCCCTCTCAGCTACCCCCTACTCTTTGGCTTGTCACCCTGTTTAGCTATCACTTGTATAAGTAAGAGTTAAACCAGAAGTGAATCAGATACATGTATTTTAAGCAATAAAGTTCAAAAACTACCAGTGAATAATCCTACCTTGTCAGATTAGTTTAGATGAAGAAGATGGGGTGACAAATCAAGGCAAGTTAGATTACTTAGAGGTGGCCTAGTTGTCTTCCCTACACCACTGGTCTGTGAGTATAACACTTTTTAATCGGGATGACACTGAATGTGAAGCGCCAGCAGTGTCCAAAGATGTGTCTCTAATATGTACATTCATCTACCGGAATTACTTGTAACTCTTCATGGCAGATAATGTTTTTTTTGTTGATAGTGAGGGGGCAAAAAAAGACTGCATAGTTTGTGCAAACTATGGCTGAATGTCATCACCCTTATTCGATAGCTCCTCGGTCCTCAGCTGAACCAGAAGTTGTTCTGTCCCTCCTCTGTGTAGCCCGTCTCAAAGCTCTTATTTCTGCCCAGAGGAGCGAGGAACGAGCATCGAGGAGCTATAGGCGAGGATACATGAGGGCAGCCTTCCCAGAAGCCGTGCAGTTGAAGGAGTTGCTAACTCCGCCCATACAGCTGACAAATTCATGTGACACTTCAGAGGAAAGGACGTCTCATCCCTCTAAAAGCACATCTGCTCGTTGCCTCTCTCCTCCCATGATTTGCTTGCGTCGGGCCTCCTCAGTGGGAGGGACTAAGGAACGGATGCAAGTGGAAGACTCGAGCAGGCAATTTAAGTGCTATGGGACGTACTGAGGGATAAATTAATGGAGCCCTCCGCTTGAGATAATGGTATATATTGATATGGCTGTCCTCAATGAAAGATGTTGATATAGGCTACCTGAAGCGCTATAGATCTTGTAGTGCAGTTATCTTACCAAGGCTTTACTCTTGTATTTAAGACATTTTGGCAATTAACAATACATTAAAAAGTTCTTCTGAAGAATTTAACTCTTGTAAATGCAATATAAAATACCAAACAAGACGGATTTAATGTGTCTCTCTAATGCAAACCCAGACGACGTACCAAAGGAAAATGAAAATTGAGTGGAAGTATGTAGGAGGGCAGAGCCAGGCTACCTCATTGTGGATTTGAAACTATAAAAAAACAACCACCACCGTATAGTTTTAATCTCTTGTCTAATTGTTTGCTCCACCAGCACACTTGTGTGGCTTTGATACATGAATTAATATAAATCCAAAGGGATTATTTAGTTATTTTTTTGCCCTGGCAAACATGCCTGTCAGGTTTGGCTATGATAGCAAGCTCTGGCAGAGAATCAGTTGCAAAGACTTGGATGTGCAGTGGAAATGACCACCAGACCCGAGCCAAACGGTGCTCCGTTTGACTAGTTTTTTGAGTTTGTCTGCCAGACACTTTGGCAGTTGCACGTGCCTGTCCTGAATCAAAGACATTTATTTTTTTATCATAAAATCAAACAATGTCATACATGTCCTTAGGACTGTGACAGAACCAGACATTTTAATATTAAAATGCACAGAGATTACATCTTTATAGCCTGAGATGGGTTTTGTAGTTAATATTGTGCAGTAAATTAAATTGAGAGTGTATTTTGCCAGTCATCTGTACTGTAGTCTTGATCTGATATGTTGTTTCTGGCTACGATTCTTGGGTCTTTCCAGGTCAGCACGCCATGTATCACTCCCCGTTCTAGACTATCGAGACTAGTGTTTTTTGTCGCATTTTGGGGGGGTTTGTGTGCTTTTCTTTGTGCATTGTTTCTGTATTTTGCAGCGCGTGTATTTGGTCGTGTTGTGTGTTTTTGCAGCACATTTGCTAAATGCTGCGCATGTGTTGTCAAATGAATGAAGGTGTTTTCTTGATTTGCTTGTGTTTTGTCTATTAGCGTGTGTATCATTAAGTTGCAGGGCGTTTGCCCCTGTCGGCCACCGTAGAATCACACTCCCAAAATACAACATGGCTGATCGACTGCTAGACATAGTTTAAATGCTTCTGGTCTACCTGCTCTATAACTTGTCTGCAGGGAAATTTAATGAAATGACTCAACGGGTGTTCCTTGCCGGAGTCAGTGCGACGGCGGAGTTGCTTGTGTATTCCTGTATTTCTGCTTGTGTCCATGGTCTGTAGTAGTGTGTGCCAGGACCAAGGTTATTACAGTTTTGCATTTTTCATTAGTTTTTATTTACATTTCGTTTTGAGTTTTTGTTTTCAAATTCAGTTTAGCTTTAATTAGTTTTTAAAGTGGGTGTGCTAGTTTAGTTTTTATTAGTTTTAGTATTAGTTTAGTCTTTTTTTGTAATATGGGTAATTTGTCAGGGGATTCGAAAAGGTCAGAAAAAGTATTGTGTAGTAATAACTCAACAAAAATATCATACAATTTTAGAAATACCGTATGTATTCAACAATAGCACCAGTGCAATCAATGTACATATGATGATGAGCACAGATATGTAAACAGTCAACACAACACGCAGCCAACAAATAGCCAACAGACTAAAGAAGACAGACATCAACAGGTAATACACCTTTGGTTCGAGTAAAGTGGCAAACTTTTTGAAGTCATTTGACTCACACAGCTGTGTAGACATCCCAGTATTAATCCACATATTAACCCACGCTTCCTCCCACTTATGGTGTTCCTGTGTATTTACTAACCAGCTATCGGGTCGCCTGTAGTGTTCTCTGTCCTGCTGTTGTCTCCGTCATGTTGCTGGCCCTACGCATCCACACATCCATGCCCGTAACGTTACCGCACTTAGCTTCTGTTTCGGGGAAAGGGGGCTTGGCGTGCTCCTTCACCTTGTTAAGGTAAGCTAGGTTAGCCTCCTTGTGTTCTTTTCTTAATTGTAGGCTTCTTTCAAACTCGTGGGATGTTTCCCACTAATAAACTGTCCACATAGTTTACCACCTCCCACTGCAAGGCACTTGCTTTTATCTGGCACAAATAGAACTGTGCCGCTTTCTTCCGACTTTCAATACCGCCATTATGCCAGGCAAGGGGCACAGTTTATGTTGTGTATGTATTTGACATGGAATTGTCGAAATTTCCGGGTTCCCAGTCGGAAACTACACGTCTATGGAAAGTGTCACGGTCGGAAAGATATGTTATTTGCTGAATGAAATGAAAGACATGAACAAAGACGAGGAAAGGCCGTTTACTCAATTATTTTATTTTAGTAAGTTTTGCAAACGGACATTACAGTTTTAGACATTACAGGCCAGCTGTCAGTGGAGTCAGGAGTGTGAGAGGGAGAGTTTGTCCAACCGTGAGTGATCGGTTTGTTTTATTTCGGCAGCCATTTTTCCGTTTCACAGTGGGAGAATGTCCTTTTCCTCAACACTGGAGGTTCTGTAAAGTCACAGCAACCAGAGGAGTTTAGCATGATATTTGGCCAGTTAGGGATTGCAGACAGCGTCCACTTAGCTGGGGGTCAGCTCCGGCACACACACATGCACATGTACACACACACACATACACAGGAAAATATGTAATTGCGATTAATTTGACTGATATTGGGATTATTTGCGATATTCGAGGTATAAAAAAAAAAATTAATGACTGATTTTTTTGTTGTTGCGAGGATCTGCACTAACCAAAGATTTTTCCTTTAGTCTGTAGGATAAGATTTGTAGGACAGGATGTCTCTGCAGCCCCACAATACTTGATTTTAGAATGCTGCAACATGGTTTGTCTTTAACAAATATTGTGCTCCCCTGCGATTTGGATGTTGCACTAGTTCATATTGCGATTTAGATAACATTGCAATTAATTAAACAATTGTGCAGCCCTAACACGCACGCACGCACGCGCACACACACGCATGCACGCGCACACACACACACACACACACACACACACACACACACACGCGCACACACACACACACACACACACACTCTTGCTGTTAAAAAATCAGTGCTTAAATATAGACAGGCAGCAAACATTTCAAAATAATAAAAGTTAAGGTATACTTTTACTTTTCTATGTTATCAGAGTATCAGTGTAACCACTTTGGTGAACTTGCAGCCAATCCAGGTTATGCTTGGCATGCTGGGATCATGTAAACCAGGAAGTGGTTGAATAGCTCTCCACAAATGGGGGAAATGCTGACTTTGTCAGCCATAGATGGAATCTGTTGAGCTTTTGTGCGAGAACGCTGGCGACTCTCGCAGGTCCCTCCCGATTCCTTTTTCCACCAGGAACCACAACTGCCGGCCTGACAATAGCTAGCTTTATCACTCAGCCTCCCTGTGTCCGGTGTCATGTGCTACAGAGAAGTCCAGGTAGTCTGACACTTTGATGAAGTACATTAAAAATGGCATGACAGCCTTTTATGAGGAATGGGAATATAGTGGCACAAGTATGTTTCCATAAGCCTGGCTCATAAGATAAGGTTGCATTTTCTCATTTTGGGCACCTGACACAGAACATATCTGAACCCCTTCCATAACAGTTTTGTTCAACTCCACCAGTGGATATTGGCGGGTTTTCTGATAAGATGAACATGTGCTTTGTAGTCTGGGTTTCCCCATGTAATTGGTTAGAGCACTGACTTCCATCTCCTGTCTGATCCCAATCATTGATGATAGTCCAAGTGATCAGTATGACCTTAAAACTAACCTCAGTAACTTCAAGTCAATGCTGAGTTTGGGTACTGGGTGTCCGACTCAGACGTTGCGTCAGACTTTCTCGTTGTTCGTCATTTTGGCGGACAGGGGCGTAAAAATACCGTCATAATGTCTTATTACCTGTTACTTTCATTTTTTTTTAAAGATTATTTTTGTAATAATTAATGTATAGGCTACAGAACAATGTATTCATGAGGCAAGCAGGCAATGTAGCCTTCCTGGTTATCTACACACACACACACACACACACGGTGCAGAGGAGAGTAGAGCCAGGTGAAGCAAAGATAACGTTGTTGGTACAGATTGCAAACTAATTATTGAAGTTACAGTAGAATGCCCTGAGTGTTAAATTGACGGACAGTCAAATATTCGCTTAACATTAGGGACGGACTGATTATCGGCCCGTTTTTTTGGCAGTTTTTTGCCTCTGCTTCGTTTGATTTAATGTCCTGCCAACATCTTTTTTTCCCCCCCATCACACGTCAGAGACAGATTGAGCTGTCGGCTCTTTTATTTCCCCGACTGGTAAAAACGTCGGGGTTTTGGACGGTTTCTCTTATCCTGACATTGTGATGGCCTGCTCTGATTAACTGGCAGACCAAAAGAGGACGTGATCGATCAATCACCTGCCAGTTTGGGTCAGACAGATCCGGAAATATTTCATCTTGTTATCAATATGGTTCGACACTTGTGCCCCTTCTGTGTTCAGACTATGTATTTGTTTTCTTTGCTTTGAGTCCTTTCAGCATCACATTTGGCTGTTTGTTGTTAACCGTGCGTCTTCTTTCTCTCTACAGCGAAACCCTTCACTTCCAAAGTGAAGCAGATGCGCCTGCACAAGGAAGACTTTGAGATCCTCAAGGTGATTGGTCGAGGAGCGTTTGGAGAGGTAATATACCTTCTGGTTTTCACACTCTACTTAACCATGCAGCTATCCTTTACCACACAAGTTGAGAACCTGCAATTTGGTTTCCCCCTTTTCCCCCCTCATTTGTACAAGAAGGAGGTGTTGAGCTGGTCCCCTAGTGGAGCATTTTGTAGTGTTTGTTATTTTGTCTACTTGTTTGTTTTGATAGGAGAAAATATCAAAATATAGATCTTCTTCCTCAAGACAAAGATTTTACCGTTTGATGTCGGGGACAATACCTGGCAGCACCAGGCTACAATCTTCTGTCCCCTTATACTTTAATGAGTTCTAAAAAGGAAGAGTGTTTTGCATTCCAGCAGCAGTGCCTAGTATTGGTCTGCTGCATGAGCATGACTCGACTTGCAGCTTGAAAACACTTCTTTTAATTTTTTGTTCACATTTAACCTATGAGCGGTACATGCATTAATGCCAGTGAAATTATCCAGTGTGGACTTCACATGTTTTCTTTAAGTTTTTGCCTTTTATCTGTGCCAGTATGGAGGTTAAAATACTTTTGTCACTGGGTTTCAGGTAATGATGTCAAAGCCAAGGAATGTTGGCGGGACAGGTATTGTGGTCCTCAGCCAAGACTCTTGCATAACGCCTTTAAAACTTTAAAAAACAAGCTGATAGGTGGAGAGAAACAGGGAGAAATTGATAGGTTAATGGAGGGAGATAGATTTTGACATAGTGGCCAGCATGTAGCTGCAGTACAATGTCAATGCAGGGATTGGTTGTATGCTTGTGTGTGCGTGCGTGCGTGCGTGTGTGTGTCGTGCTCAGCAATGTGGTGTGATCTATGAATTTTGGAAACATTCCACTGCCTTTTCACCAAGTCAGCTGTGCCAGTAAGGGCTTGAGAGACATCCGGATGAGATTATTTTTGGGGCATTTTCAGCTTTTATTTTGAAAGGACAGCAGAAGGCATGAAAGGGGAAAGAGAGGGGGGAATGACATGCAACAAAGGGTCGCAGGTCATAGTCAAACCCGGGTCTGCTGCATCCAGGAGTAAATCTCTATGTATGGGTGCCCACTCTACCAACTGAGCTATCTGGGCGCCTGTAAAGCTCTTTTAAAGGCTTTTTTCCTTTATATTAGAACAGCTGAAAAGAGCCAGGAAATGCGGTAGAGAGAGAGGGACAATGACATTCAGCAATGGGCCGCGGTGGGATTTGAACCCAGGCCGCTGGCAAGGACTGAGCCTATGTAGGGCACACACTCTACCAGGTGTGCTAGTGGCTGCCCTGTAGTTGACATTTTTGCACAGCTTTTATTTAGTGCAGCATTTCTCAATAAATGCCTCGAATGCACAAAACATAATCTAAAGAAAAAAGAACGGACACTTGATGGTACGTGTGGTTCTCAAACTGTCTGCCGTGACGAACAAAGCCTAATAGTGAGATGCATAGATGTGGTGTTTTCAATTTTAAATAAACTCATTTGTAATTTCACACATTATTTGAATTGGCTGTTATTTCTGTGTTGTCGTACTTTTTTTCGTACAATTAATCTGACCGTTTTACGACATTGACACCTCCAATTTATGTTAGATTTGCTCAGCGGGTCATGTAAAACTGACAGACATTGCTTCCTCGATGTCTGAGTATGAGCAGCACCATTCTTCCTCATTGAGATGGCAACAGAGACAATGAGCGAGTAAGCTATTTGTAGAAATTGAAATTGAATTTGGCTGTAATTTGTAATATTCGGCTTATTGTTTTGGGGGATATTTTGGCTAGGGCTGCACATTATATCGTATTTTTATCGTCATCGCAATATCAAGTGGCACTATATACACAATGCGAAAGGTTGCGACATATCGGGATTTTTTTTTGTGTTGAAAGAATATATGAGTAGAAAAAGGCACTTTAAAAAGTAACTGTCATTCATTTTTGTGCCTTTTATCTTCAATTCAATGTTCAATTTCAACAAGCTATTTGTTTTATTGAATAAGAATACTGAAAGCCGCAGAAAGGCAGAACTGGGTACACTTTAATATGTTTATTTATCACAAGTAATACCCATTTTCCTATTGTGCAGCCCTATTTTTGGCAGTTAGTTTATTGTTTTATTTTTTTTATTTCTTCATTGGGTCCTTGGTCTAGAAAAGTGCATTCCATTGTGCATTGTCTGGCCACCACTCTGCACTTGTTAACTGCAATTACAGTTTCTTTGCATCATCTTTCTCTTTCCTTTGCTCATTTGAAATATGAATCATATTAAGGCAAGACTTGCTGAAATTGTTCTCTACAACAGTCTGACAAACAAACACACGTTTGTAAGCGCTACTACCATTTGACAGTTTTTCAAATTTTGTTGGCAAAGTTAGGAAGGCATGCAAAAGTTAGGAAGGCTGATGATATTCCAGTTGGATGACAGCAGTAACAGCCATCTAGCCTAAGTTCAGACCAAGCTATAAAAAGTGTATTTTTGGAAGGTTTCAAGAAAATGTATAAGGGTATGATTTCTTTGACTGAAAACTGAGCCCAGACCTGAGACTGAGATATAGGACAGTGACGGAGTCAACCAGACACAGACAAAGATAAGGGACACACCCAGACGGGCAGACACAGGAAAACAAAGTCAAGAAAAAATCATTGGGAGTCAGAAAGGGAGGCGAGAGATCATGAGTGCAGGATGTTTTGATTTCATCCTCCCGTTGTCAGCAGCAGGCTGAGAAATGGTGCAGGTGCGTGACGTTGTGGAGCCCGTCTGATGATGAATGGGCCAGTGTGTACTGGCACCCAGCCCCTGAGAATGCCCCGATTAGGACTCCTCACCGACACAATCACGCCAAATGGTGCTCAGTGGATAGTGTTCGACACAAACAATGCCAGAGTTAGTTTCTGGTTCCAAAGGCTAGCCTTGCTTAAGATGTACTGTATGTCATCATGATAGTTGTTGTGGAGTCATGGGCCAGTCAGTGTTATACATTATTGCACTTGTTGCATTGGGTCAAAAACACTGGATTTAAAACACTAGTCAGCAGCCAAATGCTTGTAAATTTGGCATTGGCTGTTCTGTTGCAATTTTCTTTTCTTTTTTCAAAGATTTTTTTTTGGGCATTTTATTCTTTTATGTGATAGGATAGCTTAGATATGAGAGAGAGAGAGAGAGGTGCAGCAAAGTGCCACTGGTCGGATCCGAACCCTCTGCCACTGCCTTGAGGACTGAGCCTCTGTATACGGGTAAGCGCTCTACCAGGTGTGCTACCCAGGCGCCTGTTATGCCGCAATTTTAGCAGATAGCTGGCGTGTTTTCAGTCCGTCTTTGCCACTCTGACCAGTACTTGGCATGTTGAATAATTAGATTAATTCCTGTGGTTTGTTTTATTCTAGATCCAAACTGATAAAACCAAATTTGAAGACTTTGACACTCTCAGCTAACAAAAAGCAGGAACCGCAAGTAGGAAACACTTGCAATACATACTTTCAGCCATGGATATAGACGGCAATAGTGAAATAAAGTCTGTGCTTAGGCTTTCCTGGGCCCTGTGGTAGACACCAGGCCTGACAGGGAGCGATAGAGAAAAGGACAAAAACAGTCAGGCAGTGCCAAGAACAGTGCACTCCCCCCTGTCCTCCTCTCTTCCTCCTCCGTTCCTCTCCTCCTCTGGTGAGGGATCACTAGGGGAAATCCAAACACTGCAGGAATGTTATCATTGTATTGCATTAGCAGCATTCCCCAACTCGTTTAATAGACTACAGACCCCTCTGTTGCATAGGGCGCTCGTGTTTGTTTCACTTTATCCGTGTGTGTGTGCGCCTACAAATTCCTTTCTATTTGTTTACTTTAAGCATATTTTCATGCACAATTAACAATTAAAGAGGCCCAATAAAAAATGGACATCTGCCGTAAAAGGTGAATAGAATTTTACAAAAATATAAAGGAGGCTTAAAGAAGTCCGCCAGGATTAGTTTGCATGAACGTGTGCTTTGGCTGTCAGCTTGCAGGGGTTTGTCACAGCATCTTGTGTGGAGCTCCTTTTTTGGCAAAATGGGACGCCAGAGCTGGTGGGGGGGGGGGGGGGGAGTTTCTCATGGCAATTATCAGTGAAGGGATAGTTGGCAGTTGCTATGTTGTGAAGACTGCACAAGAGGGTATTAGAAACGCAATGGCAGAGTGTGAAAAGCCATGCAGTTAAAGGTGGTAAATCCAGGGCTACACTCACAGCTATTAAGATCTCCAATTTTCTCAGATCTCAAATCATAAAGCATTGCTTAGTCATGTGGGTAGAGTTGGTTTAAAAATCAGATTAGTGTGTGAGATTGTAATAGAGAGGTTGGACAGTGCAGCGCCTCATTATCCAGAAATAATTTCTCTGGTTCAAGTCTCCGTACGGACCAAAGTACGGAGTGTGGATTGGTAGCTGGAGAGATGTCAGTTCACCTCCTGGTCGCTTCTAGGTGCTCTTGAGCAACACACCGTACCCCTCCCATCTGGTCAGGGTGCTGGTCCAGCACTGGCAGCCCACTCACTCTGACATCTCTCCATTTGTGCATGAATAGGTCCGGAGCAGGTGTGTATTTCAGGCCTGTGTGGTGAATTCCAACAAAAACCATAATTTCCCCACAGGATCAATAAACACTATAAAATTATTAAATTAAGTGTGGCTTAGTGTGTGTGTGTGTGTGTGTGTGTGTGTGTGTGTGTGTGTGGGGTGTGTGTGTGGGTGTGTGTGGGTGTGTGGGTGGTGTGTGTGTGGGTGTGTGTGTGTGTGTGGTGTGGTGTGTGTGTGTGTGGGTGTGGGGGTGTGTGTGTGTGTTGTGTGTGTGTGTGGTGTGTCCTTAAGCCTAAAATGTAAAGGGATACATGGGGGAAGTAAATAGTTTAAGCCAATTTTTGTTGGGTTGGTTTGATCGTTAATGACACACACCTTTTATGGCTTGTTTGTTATTTTAATAGTTAAGACCACATCAACAGTACATGATCACCAACCAAATTCTTCTTGCTCAAAGTCACTTTTTCCTGGCCCCTATACAAATTGCTTTTCATTAGTGCTTATCAAATAACACTAAAGTAAATTGTTATCTTTGACCTTAATTTAAAATGTGTAAACACAAAATGAGAGACGGCGGATGACTGCTCCCTTGAGCTCAGTGTAGCAGACTAGAAGTATCTATATTTTTGGGCCTTTCTGCCTTTTAATGGACAGGGCAGCTAGGTGAGAGAGGGGGACGACATGCAGGAAATTGTCACAGGTCGAACTCAAACCTTGGACCTCTGCATCGAGGCATAAAACTCTATGTATATGTGCACCTGCCACAGACTAACACTATTTTGTAACCAACTCTCACTTGCCCTGGGTCATTGGGTAACCCTTATTGTTAAACCCTGCCATTATACAGTATCTGTACAGATCTGTCATGCACTATTGATTTGTGCCCATTTAGTATTCATTGGGTGCAGTGATTTTAGGAGTGTTCTAGTTCTCTTTCTGAAACGGCAGATTTTGCTAGTTGTGTGTGTGTGTGTGTGTGTGTGTGTGTGTTGTCCCAGGGGGAGTGCATCTGTGGCCTTTTAGCTCAGACTTTAGTCCCTGTGGTCACTTCCTGACCCTGACCCCCCCCCCCCCCCCCCCCCCCCCCCCTTGGCTCCTCTCTGCTTTCCTTTCTTCTCCATGCTGTCCTTTCCTTTCCTAAGCTTCTCCTTTCCCCCTCTTCTCCTTGTGTCCGCTTCCACTCTTCCCTTCTTTTTCTTTATTCTCTTGCTTCTTAACTTCACCCTGTTTTATGCTTAAGCCGACCTTTGTCAATATAGTCCTCCCCCCAGCACTCTTACTCGTTCTTTTCATCCACTTGAAGGCGGGGGGGGGGTCAAGCTAGGTGCCTAAAAGCCCCAGACCACCAGGGTGCCCAGTGTATTGATGTTTAAGTGCTAAGATGATCTCCCTCTTGTTCATTTACTGTTCTACTACAACCCAACATTTTCAATCATTATTAACCTTGAAAACTTGATTTTTTTTTTTTTTATTTGTTTTGCCTCCTATTCGTATGATTCCTGTTTGTGGATCTATGGAATATGATAACACATGAATCATCATTGTGCAGATCTTGGCTTTCCCCCCCTTTTGCTTCAGGGATAAGCTATTAAATTGGCTTGGTATTTTTCTATTGGTGTGTGTTTTGATGAATATGGGTCACATTCTTTGTTTTTTGTTTTTTGTTTTCTTTCTCTTCTTTGCTTTTCCGCAGGTTGCAGTCGTAAAAGTGAGAAACACCGACAAGGTATTCGCCATGAAGATTCTCAACAAGTGGGAGATGCTGAAGCGCGCTGAGGTGAGCATCACTCACCGGCTTTAAAAGCTCTTGTTGGGGCGCACCAGCCCAGGATACAGGGCCAATACTGAACAGGGGGGGGGGGGGGGGAATCTTCACTGGTGTCACCATTCAGTTCAGATTATCCTGTTTGAATCAATTTGATAGCACAATGCATCACGATGCATAACAATACGTCATTGCATCAATACTGTTATATATCGCTACACATGGTTTTCATCAACAAATTCAGTCACATTTATATGAGCTTTGTTGTATCTGCTCTTAAAAAAGACACTTCCTGAATGAGTAAGTGGCATCATTAGGCAATTAGCAGTTGTGGTCTGTCACCACATTGATTCATTTTAACACCCCTAATTGCTGCAGTACTGTGGAAATCTTATGATGAAAAGTGATGATTAGACTTTTAATCCATTCAAAAAAAAAGTGTTTCACTACACTCCTCTAGGGGTGCAAATCACAAGTTCAATCACAACATGATATTATATTGATTCTATGGACAATAATATATTTTTCTAATATCCTAAAGTCTGCTCCAATGCGATTTTGATTTAATTCAGTGCCCTGTGATCCGTATGAGAAGATATCATATGCCCATATAACACAGTTCTATTCACATCAACGACACAAAAAGCAACTAAAATATGATTTGACAATTTTATTACTGAGCTCTTCCATATACAAACTATTCCTCTAATAAACAGAATACATATAAGTGGGAATTTCAAAATAAAAGAGAATCTCAAAGAGGATATGCATTGATATTCTCACATTGCATCGATAATATTGGATCGTTGAGTTGATATATTGACCCATATCAATGTGTCATTACTAGGGCTGGGTACCGAGTTCAATACTTTTTAGGCACCAACCGAATTATCTCCTTAGTAATGAGTATTGAAAAAGGGCTTGTCAATTTCATGTTGCTTTATTGGCATGACAAAAAAATCCATCTGTGTTGCCAAAGCCTAAGAACAAACATTTGAATACATATAAACAACAACAATAAATAAATACATCTGATATAATAATACAAGTAAACAGGATACTTATGATATAATTGTAGGTACTAAACAAATGATGTGCATGTCCCTCAAAGGGTACTTTGAAACAATAAAAAAAAATAGAAAAGTAAAAATGATTTTACATAAAATTCTCTATTTATTTTGCCTTGTATTGTGGCAGGAGAAGACATTTAGCTGCTAGCCATGCCGTGCTTATATCTTCCCCTAATAAAAAAGGAAGCTGTTTGTCCTCAGTGTCTTGTCATTGAATATAACATTTCAATACCTAAGGCGCAAATATCACCAGAGTCAGTGAGCCAATCAGCATGCAGTATGCTTCTACCAGAATCCAATGATGCTGGTGATTGGCTGTCTAACGTTACACAGACATGGGGCTCACTTTGTTATTTTGTTTTTGTTTTATAAAATTGGTATTGTAAAAAAAATGTATCGCCCAGGAACCGGTATCAAAGTCACAGTATTGGTATTGGTACAGGTATTAAATATGTTTTAACATAACCCAGCCCTAATTGTTATACCCCTACCATCCACTCTCCACACTCGAATCGGGCCTTCGCTAATAAATACTCGCAGAACATGTTGCTGCTCAATGTATGGTTTTCTCATCAACCTCTTCCTGACAGTTTGACATTCCTGTCGGTCCCAAGGGTCTTCAATCTTCATGCCTTATACGTCACAGGCCACAACTGGTCCCTGCTCTGTGTGTGTCTGTGTGTGCGTGTGCATGTGCTGGACATGGGAAACAATGTGGAGCCACAGATGTACTGCAGACAGCGCACACTTGGCATGTAATTGTCGTTGTAGGCAGACAACATCAAAGCACTGTTGAAGTATTTTAAATACTGACATTAAGTGGAGTTTCTTTCCTTCTCAGTGTGCAAGATACAAACCCATAAATGGATGTGGTGTTGATTTATATTATAACCTGATCCATTTCCACAACAATATTCTGAGATTTGATTCACACAGAGAGCCTGACGTGGAAGTGAAGTGTGCACTAAATCACCGAAGCGTACAGTAGGTCTACCAGGGTGGTGGAGAGAGGAGTGCGAAACTATCCGTTAGCTGCAGCACGGTTATATGCATAACACCCCTGGTCACTGTATCGTCATTGTTAAGTCAATCAGAAAACAACTTTCAATAAAATAGAAAATAGGGCTGCATGATTTGAGGAAATGATCTAGCTGCGATTATTTTGACTGACATTGCGATATGATTCATGATATTGGAGGGAATGTTTATTTTTGTATCACCTGTTTTTTTTCAATATGGTTCTGTGATTAAAAGTCTTCCCCACCCTTTGTCACCTGACCAGGGCCTGAAATTAACACCCGACCACCCGACAAATCCGGGTGAATTTAGCAATTGGCGGGTAACCCTGTCTATCTAGCTGCCACATTGGCCGGTTGCCAATGAGAATTGATTGATTTAGTAGGTTTGTTTTGCACCTGTTCTATTACATTTCAACCAAGTCCGCCATTTTGTTGGATTTAGCTAAAAATGTATCGGCACATTACTGGGGTAAAGAGGCCAGCTAAAACGACCAACCAACTAAAAGATGAGCACGAGTCAAAGAAAAGTAAAAGAAGACGTTTTAATACAAAGTGGACGGTTGGCGACAACTACAAGGTTGGCGAGGGGCTGATTTATGACGGCAATACATAAATGTACTGCAGTAACTGTCATGTGTATGGCTCAGAGAAAGCAAAGTCAAATTCTTTTGTAATCAAGACTAAAAACTTAAAATTAGAAGCAATGAAGGACCACAAGTCATCAAAAAGCCACCTACACACGATCAGCTGTAAACTATCAAAGAGGCGCTGACGTCCATGAAAACAGAGCAGTTGGAGAGGATGTGACTGCTGTTTTGGAACGTTCACGCGATTCCTGTATTTCACCTTTTTATGAGGAAAAAAAAAAAAATCTGCATCTGAGCAAACAATGTTTCCATGATGACAATCCAAATGTTCTGTCGTAAGAGCCCATAGAAAATGTGTATCTAAAACACAATTTGTTAAAAAATAAAAACAAGGTACTTCAATAAGGAATGTTATGTGCTTTATTTAGCAAAATGGCATTGTGTTGTTCAGTCCTATCCAGTGTTCCCTATGTTTCTAAGCAGATTTTCTATGCGGTATTCCCATAAATCTCCTTGCCTACTTACATAGAGTGCTGCCAACACCTAGGTCAACTAAATGGAGACGTGGAGACAGCACCAAGCTAAAAGATTAGCAAGCATTCCCATATGGAGAACCTACACATTTGTTTGCACAACTGAAAATAAAGGTGCTAATTTCTGATTTAAATTGTTGTGAGTATGCACAACAATTTGATCTTGTGTGTAACGTGTTTATTGCATCTTTCTTAGACGGCGTGTTTTCGCGAGGAGCGGGACGTGTTGGTAAATGGGGACTGCCAGTGGATCACCACCCTGCACTACGCCTTCCAGGACGACAATAATCTGGTAACACGCTATTCTCTTCACTCGGCATGGGTGTACATTCATGAGCTACGGCTGGGCAATATGGAGAAAATTTTGATTTCGCGATATCTTCAACCAAATACGTGGGTATCGATATTGACAATAGGTAGGGTTAGCCTTCCTTACTTTTTATTACATTTTTAACAAATCATTTAAAGTCCCCCTTTTTGTTTTGATCCTAAGTATCCGATCCGTGACTCAAAACCGTGATCCGCACCGTGAGTTTGGCGATCCCTTACACCCCTAGTGAACAGTTTAAAGTGTAATTATAGATTATAGATTTCTTCCAGCTACATACTGACTATGTTTACATGCATGCACAACAATAGATAGTGATGTTAAAACAAATCTGCAATTCTTCAAACAATCCCTCAAAATGTTTCACAGCAGATTTTCCGAGAACATTGAGTTAGTATGTGCTTGTTTTTATCAATTAAGACAACATAATCGTATATCACCATATCTCAATATATGATTTCATCACTATGTGATTCCATTGACAGATATTGAATTATCGCCCGGTTTAATTATGAGCAGAAAGTTGTATTTTTTTCCACTAGCCATCATAAGTGTATGTCCAGAAATCCTCCTGCCAGGATTTTAACTTCTCTAAGTGACCTTTTAGCCTTTACTTATCCAATGAATCAGACTTTTTTTTTTAGATTTCTATATATAAAAGGGACAATGCACATTAACAACATGAACATAGTGTGCAACATATAAATGTGTGTGGCAAATTTCATTCACTAAATAGTCGACTATAAAATACCCACAACACACTGCTAATTTGAGTGTATATACGATGTACCCTACATTTCACTCCCGTATACCACAATGCAACACGGAGGAGGAGGAGAAGCAGAAACTGAAAAGGAAAAATGGATCGGGCTTTTTTTTCCCTAAACAATGGAAATGTAACACGCAACATAACATGCACATCTCCTGACGCAAGTCACACACCCATGTGTTTTCTGCGAGTTTGGTCATTCCCTGTGTAGTTCACTATTTTACAAACACTATACAGGGAACAGTGAGTGAGTAAATGAGGGAGCGGTTTCGAAGAGAGTGAATATTTTGTGTATCCTCCCACCTTACTACTCATATTTCAGCACATTTGAACGTTGGTACTTTCCATAGTAACAACCACTGTGTTCTACTGCGTAGCTCCACCTGCCAGTTTATTTATAGAATGACCCACCTCCGCGTGATGTTGGGTGACCTGCCAGATTCTGACCGCCACATACGCTTCTTACCGCAAAGCAAAGCACCACTTCAGAATTGTAACATGGTCGAAAAACACTTATGAAGAAGACCCAAAGAATGACTGCAGCTTGCGGATTGGTTGTGGGCCAAGCCTTTCCCCACTTTGATTGGCTGCCGGAGGCAATGGTTCTCTCTCCAACCTGACAGTCCTCTCGGTGTGACCCTGAGTTCACATGCCAGGGCTGCTTGCCATTACATTTCCCACATTCTCACAACAAATGCTTCATCCTGGACACTCCCCAAGGCTTTAAAAATACACAGTCACTGCTCGTCCAGCCGACTATTTTTAGGAAAACTTTAAAATGTAAGAACCCTTTAGGTACTGGCTGCCTCTGTGACCCCTCTGTATAGATACTGTAAGAGAAATGGGAGAGGCGAGTGAGAAGGGCGGGATATGGTTTGACATTCTTGTGCGGCTTTCTTTGAGGGCGGCTCGATTACGGAAAAAATCCTCATCACGATTATTTTGGTCAATATTGAAATTACGATAATTTAACATGATTTCTCATTGACTTTTGCAAAGTTCTTGCAATTATTGCACTTAGAAAACACCTAGAACGGTGGAAACTTTCCTTCCTACTTTTATTTGGTCATACTTTCATTTGGTCTTGTGTTCTGAATGTACCAAATAAGAGATTACCTGCAATACGTAATGTGCAAAATAATCTTTTTTTTTCTCCATTACCAAGTTTTTGTGATCATATAAGCCAAAATCGTAATTGCGATTAAAATTTGGATTAATTGCACAGCCCTACCTCTGACTGTTCTGTCCAAATGTTCTAACCAAAAGAACACTCCTCAGCCTACAACGTCTTACATAACTTACGCCTTGGTTCAAAAACACAGTACAAGATTACAAAAGAAACCTGATTACTGATCTTCTTTTCCTTATAGGAAAAAATAAAAAGAAGTACGTCAAGCTCTTAAATTTCTTGTCTGGTAAAGCCAAGATGGCCATGTATTTAATCAGGGGGGAAAGGTGAATGGTTGGGGCCTGTTAACACTTTGATCATGAATATTATGTAAAGACGCTGCATGTGGGTAGTGTTGCATGGGCGTAGGAAAATTAAGACCTAGAACACAATACTTCAGCAAATGTTCTTTTTAAGGACTAAAACTCTGATTTTGAAATTTAGACTTTTTAAAGACTTTGCAGAAATGCTGTTTAAGCAACACATGTTTTAAGATGATTTTGGAGTCTTTTAATGAGAAAAGTGTATCTTCAAAGTCACATACATTGCCACATGCAGCATCTTTACATAATATTCATGATCAAAGTGTTAACAGGCCCCAACCATTCACCTTTCCCCCCTGATTAAAGGCATGGCCATCTTGGCTTTACCAGACAAGAAATTTAAGAGCTTGACGTACTTCTACCCCAATATGCCATTTCTTTTAAAATTCCCTGGTGTTGTAGTTCTTCTTCACATCTTTCGCTGGTCCAGATATAATTGTACGACTACAAATGAGACTGACATGGAACTTATATTGCAACCAATCAGTTTTTGTGTTATTTGTCTCTTTTGGATTGTACCACTGACATAAAACAGATTTTTCTCTTCAGCTATGGAGAAGTGCAAGTTAGGGATACTACGAAAAAATCAATTTAAGGTTTAGTTGATGCTGTGGTAAAGGTCTTATACTCATTCATAATGGTCTTAAAAGGTCTCACGTTTGACTTTGTGAAACCTGCAGAAATCCTGTTTGAAGTTCACGTTTCATTTTTTTTATATTGTCTTTTTTTGATTTCATGGCATTGTTGTGTCTGTGTTTGTTGGATGTGTAAATTAATAGGTGTTTTAAATCTCAAAGACTCTCTCTTTCTCTCTCTCTCTCTAACTGTGTGTGTTTGTCTGTGTGTCTCTCTAGTACCTGGTCATGGACTACTATGTTGGTGGTGATCTGCTGACTCTGCTCAGTAAGTTTGAGGACCGGCTGCCGGAGGAGATGGCCAGGTTCTACCTGGCTGAGATGGTGCTGGCCATCGACTCCGTCCACCAGCTCCACTACGTCCACAGGTGAGGAGCGGTGTGTTAGTGCGTGTGCTCTTGTGTGTGTGTGTGCGCGCGTGTTAGGAGGTACCAATGTGTCTGTAATTATGTTTTGAAGAGCATCAAACTGAGCAACACGTCCCGATGACGGATGTTTAGTGTGTTTATATTCTCCGGCTGTGGGGAACAACTGCAGCTAAAAGAAAATAAAAGGAAATAGTGGAGTGTGTCGGTGCACGTTTGTCTTCAGCCTTTACAGAAGGTAGTCAATACCGCTGACTAATTATAGAGTATATTGGTTTTGTGTTCCTGTGTGTGTTATTATTTCATTCCCAGTTGAGGTTAGGTGCGTATGTGTTTGTGTGTGTGGGGCAGGATTTGGATCAGTGCTTTGGAAAATAACTGCTGCACTGGAAGAGGTACTCGGATCATTTACTTAATTAAAAGTACCATTACAACCATGTCATAAGTAAAAATGCAGAAATATTATCAGCAAAATGCCCTTAAAATGGCTACAATCTATATTATTGTGTAATAAAATGTCTCAAATGACAATGTGAAAACAATGGGACAATATGAAAGGGGGGTCACTCGTAGTGACTCAGACCCACAAAGAATGATCTCCTAAATCTCCTGAATTAGCTCTAAAAACACAGCAGACAGACACAGTTAATGACTAGCTGTTAAACATAGTGGCGCATTTAGCAGCTAAAGAGCCAGATATTTCCCCCAGGAGTCGGTTGAGACCAAAAACCGAGCTAAAGGAGAGTGAATTATGGCTTTACATTAATCAGGTGGCCAGAAAACATTTCCAGATGGAAGCTAAGTAACTGGTAGTTACTCCGTCACTTTTGGATGTGCAAATAAGCAACTGTTTGCGAACGTGTTTGCCATGGCAACGGAAAAAGCTGATAATTGATAAAAGCTCTATTGTGTTCGCAACCCGTCTCAGCTGCCTCCAAGTGGCTAATCAGCCTCTTATTGCAGGTTCAAAGTAACAAACCTAGCCTCACAGCAGTTTTCCTCTGTAACCTAGATGCCAAAAGAATTTTTTTCAGCCTATAGAAGATGCTCTCGGCTGAAGGAAGTTAGTATTTTGCCAGACAGGAAGTGGTCACATCGGCATGTTAACACAGTCATTTTGTTGAAGGAGCAAGGAAAGGATGGATACACAGAGGGAAAGATGAGAGATGGATAGAGAACAAGGGAGGGTTCCAAAAAACCGGGTGTGATAAAGCCAGGCAGCTTTTTGGGATAAGGTTTTGGGTGTGTCTGTAGTTTCTCTGATCTCTAATACGACTCTGGAAAGCCACACGGTAAGAAACATACTGCGAGACTGCGGCAGTTCTACAGAGATGTAGATATAAGTGTATAAGTAAAGAAAGGGAGTGAATGAGAAGAGCGTGGGGAGCCACAAATTGCATGGTGTTATCTGGGGGCCGTGGGTGGGGGTTGGCGGTGGCAGCGGAGACGGAGATGGAAGAAAAAGGGGACAGGGAGGAAGGGACAGCAGTGTTTCTCTCTGAGTCCCCTTGTGGACTCTTTGGGACAGTAATGATGGGGTGTGTGGGTGGGGGGGTGTGGTGTCGTTACCTCCCCCCCCAAGTTCCAACCCCCAACTCCTCCTCTGCGCGCTCTCTCTCACTTACACACGCTCGTGAGAGATTTGTACTTTGAGGGTGGAGACGGCCAGGCAGGTCCCCTGAGGAGGGTGTGTCCCTCTGGCTGATTGTGTGTATGTGTTTCTGTGTGTTTGTTTCTGTGTGTGTATGTGTCTCTGTGTGTGTTTCTCTGGGTGATGCCGTGTGTCTGTGAGTTCAATATGCGTCCTATTCTTATGATGGAGTAAGTTGGAGTACACAATGCATTAACCCTCTAATTGAAAGGCTCTAATGTCCGTTAAACAGAAAACCAACCACTCTCAATTCATGGCTCACAACCAAGCCACTATTGGGAATACAGATAGGCAGGTTGTGGCAAATTCTCCAGTGCAATTGTTTACCCGTTTTTTACTCTTGGGAATCACAATTGTCAGTGGTCTGTGCTGCCACTTTCTCCAGGGATCATTTGATGCTCTACCGCGCTAACTCTACTGTGACCCGCCTTGACTTTAAGGAAAGTAAAAGGTGTCTATTAGCGCAGCCCTAAACAATACCCTATTGGCTGGAATACGTTTTGGAAAAATACTTTTTGAAAAGTAGAAACATTTTAAGTAGACAGAGGCCATTGTCATTATTATGTGTTACATGTATTGTCCCATTCAAATTTAAATACAGAAACAAACTAGAAGAAAATAATTTCTAAATATGTTGAACTAAAGTCACTTGGCCTTTTATAATTTCCACGGTAGAATCAGTATCAACCAATGAATTCAGCAGCTGTGCTGTTGTAAGCTTCTTTTTTTTAATTTTATAATTCTTTATTTTTGAAACATTGGGAACAATACAATAGCCAGATTAACATTACCTCATGGTCACAGTTCCAGTCTACGATCTGGACCAAAGTTCTCCATTCCCAACATTCCCATTTTTGTAAATATTATAAGAACACATTAGAACACAAACCAAGGGGTGCATTACTATAAGACATTTCTCTAATACATATAGAAACAAATGACAATACAAATATTTTGTTAATAAACGGTACATAAAATACAGTATAGTAAAATCCACCCTTGATTACCACTGTCTTGACAACATTCAGGGCAACATTCCTGCATGTTGTGTTTGATTAACATAGGACACACATTTTGACCATAGGACTACAAATGTATTCATCTGCAAACAGAGTGAAAATGTTAGTCTTTCCATGTGGTAGATTTCATTAACACATTCGCTGTTGTAAGCTTTTATCATCAACAGCTATGATATCAGTGAGACTGATGCTTTAAGGTGAGTTTTTTGGGTTCCTTTTTTCTTTAAGGAGAGATTTCCCTGTTAGAAGGATAAGGTAGTCTGCGTAAATCCAGTAACTGTGCTGTTAGCACATATTCTTTCATTGATTCCGATCCTCATTATACTCATACACTCACTTGTGGAAGCGTTTTTTTTTTTTTTCTAGCAGCTTAGCATTTTTCTTCACAAGTTCCTCATCATGACATTCAGTTACAGTGGAAATGCTCGGCTGCCTGATGGATGGTTCTGGGCCTCGTCTGTTACTGCAGATCTCCTGTGTGTTGGACTGAGCTAACTAAACCCTTTTAGTGCTGCCCAGCAACAGGTCACTCTGTAAGAGCAGTCTGAACCTGGTTCTCACACCATTCACGAGCAAATGTCAGTATAAAAAATTACGACCCAGCTCTTTAAACATTATTTCCAGAAAGCAATATTGTTGTATATTTGGGCTAATATGGTAAATTATGTTGACCACATGTAGTGTTCATCAACGTTTTGGTCAGAATGGTAAATGGATCATGAGCTGATGTTTGCTGGGTCCACTCTTGGCAAGAGTAAAAATCAGTGCTGTCAAACAATTAAAATTTGAAATTGTGATAAATCGTATTAATGTCATAGTTAACTATCTTGATATTTTTTTGTCCAATTTGTTTTTTCTCATTTTAATGCTCTTATCAACATGGAAAAGTGGATCAGCTCGCCTTTGTGCAAATGTTTTTCGGTGTGGTGTTGTAGTTTTTCTAGCGTTACTAGTTGTTGCAACAGCATGTGGAAAAAAACTACATAGTTTGCTAGGGCAAAAAGAAGGTTAATCTTGCAATAAACAAATTGACGCTGTTAAAATGGGTTTGCGTTAACGCCATTAATAACACGTTTAACTGACAGCACTAGTAATGATATGTACTGGGACTGACTTTTTCATTTGGTTTTCAAGCTTTAAAAAAACAAAAGAGAGAATAAGAGTCACTGACTCCAGATCCCGACAAGGATGCTTCCTGGTTTTTTGATGACTCAAAGCTATTCAAGAATCATCCCAGACATAGCACACAAGACATGGTGCTACAACATGTCTATATCACTGCCTCATCCTGTTTCTTGTGCTGCTTTGTTGGACTGTTCAATTTGCTGTTTATGTTTTCTATCTATGTATGTAACGCTACTGCAACATTGCTCCCAATAATTCTTAAATTGCTGAAAAAGTTAAGCAACTAGCCCAACAGTCGCAGGCGAGAAAAGTCATAGATTTCAAATATGGAGAAATGTGTATTAAAGCGTCTTTGACGCTACAGAGCTGCCTTGATTGCTGGCGTTTTGTCTGTTATGAACGTATGTATATTTCACCAGAAATCATATGCAATTCACGTCCCTTTGGTCTTATACTGAGGTTTAAGACTATAAAAGTCTTGCATACTGTTTTAGCCTGCATAGCATAGCATGTTAATATAGAATTTTAGACGTAACCTAAATGATGCCATTGTAGCTCACCTAATCTTCTTGTGATGTGACGTAGTACCCCTGGCCACGATGCTGGCCCATTTAAAATGAATATTGGCAGTCCCGTGACGCTGATGAAGTTGACAGGAGCCCAGATGAAAGAACTAAAAGCAAAGAGCCTTGAGGTCAACCTTCTGTCCCCCTCAGCTAAGTCCTGTGTGTGGGTGTTGTGTGTGTGTGTGTGTGTGTGTGTGTGTGTGTGTGTGTGTGTGTGGTGTGGTGTGTGGTGGTGTGTGTGTGTGTGTGTGTGTGTGGTGTGTGTGTGTGGTGTGTGTGTGGTGGTGTGTGTGGTGTGTGTTGTTGTGTGTGTGTGTTCTTCATTTATTCAGTGGTCAGTGATCTGTGTGTGGCCTCCAGAGGGGCCTGACAAACGTTTCAATAGGCCAAATCAGCATGGCTTTGTGCTGCCTTGCACCGCATCGTCTGCACGGGTGAGCGTGGGTGTGTCACACACGCGTGATTCTGATGGAGTGAGTGGAGGTGGGGGTTGGTACAGAAGGACAACAGTGTGTGTGTGTGTGTGGTGTGTGTGGTGGTGTGTGTGTGTGTGTGTGTGTGGATGGATGGAGCAAGGGGCAGATTTGTTGTGATCATGGAGATGTCATGTGAGCGTGTGACGATTGACCTTTTTCCTGAATGGGCTCTCACCACTATAGTACTGTGTATTAGTGGTGTTTGTTTGTAGGGCTGCACTATTAATTAAGTTTTAATCACGATCAAGATTTTGGCTTCCCACGATCAAATTTGTGTGATCTAGTGATATTTTAAATGCGTAATTCTATTCATAGAACGCTCTGTGTTTTTCCTCCTCTTGGATCTCTCTTCTTACTCTCCACGCAGCCCCGCCCCCATTCACTCACACACGGCTCCATAGCAACATGGAGAGACACAGCGGCAACAGCGCCGGCCCACACTTCTGACATTTGTCCGCAGTTTTAATTGTTATTAACACAGCTGGATATTGTTAATCATGAGAGGCAAAACCTTTGTAACCTTTTGTATTTGTGCCGGTGTTTCCACTGGTAACTCTGCTATCGTGGCGGCCACGGTGAAAAACACAGAAGAAGTTATGGAATGCAACTAACTTCAGTTCGTAGAGTATTAGCATGTGAGACAGAGCCTGGTGGACCTGGGCGAGAGATGTGACCCATGGCCAGAATATCATGGTTCATAAAAATGCAGCGCCGTGACAATAGACATTTCATACACACGACGTGTGTAACTCCGCTGACCCGCCATT
>NC_045750.1:22016617-22017242 GCF_008692095.1 Etheostoma spectabile | reverse complement strand
TGGACCCATTCATAATGAGTCAGCTGTCACTCAATGAGTAGCATACACTTCAGCCCGTCGCACTCCCCTCTCTCCCAATTTCTTTTAATCAGTCTGTTGTTGTTGAAAACAAGTGAAGGAGCTTTCTCAGAGAGAATTAAAAAAAATCAATCTGGGAATATTGAGTTTGGAGGATTTGATGCTAGCGAGTGTGGCAAACTGGTTTAGCCAAGGCCTAAGGAAGAAGGCCAAATTAAAGGTGTTCGCCATGTGAGGACATGCGACAGCAAGGGAGGACCTGCTCTAAGACTTTGAGCCATGAAATGTTAGATCTCAATTCAGGGATGTTTTAGCCCTATTAATCCAGTTCCTACTGCAGCTAACGTTAATATTACCTGCTATGTAACGTGTTATTAGTGTTTACTAGTGTGACATGCAGCAATGTTTCTGTTGCCTCTGACGTCTGTTTTGGAGCATCAGAGAGAAACACAGTCATTAAAGTGGCACCGTAATGAGGTACCAAAATCCCAGATGATATTTTGTCTGGAAGATAACGGGCATACAACATACAACTTCAACATAAGATGAATGTAGCACAATATGGATTTGAAAGCAGTGATAAATAGCCTATGTGACAATAACATTT
>NC_045750.1:22007383-22016607 GCF_008692095.1 Etheostoma spectabile | reverse complement strand
GTTAAAATCAACAAATAATCGTGATTATTAATCGTGCTCTCTATAATCGTGATTATCATTTTGGTCATAATCGTGCAGCCCTAATTGTGTGTGTGCACATGTGGTCAGTGATGAATGTTTTCCTATTGATTGCAACCTTTGTGTGTTTTTTGTTATTGATCAGGGCTTTGTGTCTCTTCACAGCTGAGTGATCTAAAAGACAGAACAGGGCGCACACACGCACATCGAAATTTCCTTTTGACTTTTTGTGCGTGCGTGCGTGTATGCGTTGTCCAGATGGCCTTCACAGATGGATGCCGTGGTCTTAGAAGAGATTACCTCCCTCTATTCTCGTCTCTGCGCTGCTCTTTAAAACTGCAGGAGGCCTGTGTCACAGTAGCACAATTAGCTACACTAACTAGCGTAGGTTTAGCACCACCACCTTTCCAGGGTTGTCCATGTTTGGAAGGCTAAATGTGAGTCAGCTCTTGTGCTCTTAGCTTCCACTGGTGTGAGTCGGGGGCTTTTATGTGGCTGCTCCAATGATCAGTGGTCAGAGTGAGAGAGATTGTTAAATAAAAGATGATATGCTTCATAGATGCACCCAGATTCTCTCTAGAAATCAGAAGACCGAGTGACTGAAAGAGGATGGGATAATGTATAAAAATAAAACCGTTTTTAGTGTAGGCAGTAGTGCAGAATAAAAACCACACAAAAATGGCCAAAAGGAAAAAAGAATTACATTTTGTATATATACACATGATCTAATGAGACATAGATAAAATAATAACACATAAAAACACAATAAGGCTCTTCATCTACTTTATGACATTACATGTGACCACCTCATGTTTCACGTTCTAAGAAGCTAATTCTCCTCCTTTAAACATGACTGAGTCTGAGATAGAAGATGACTGTGAGAGAAGGTGACTTCCACAAGCATGCATGGAATGGCTACAAAACAAAAACCTCAGTAGACAAAACATTTCATTAAAACTTCATGACAAATTTGTAGCAAATATATCTAAGCATTGTCTAGCTGCTTAGTCTAGGAGGTGATCAGCAAACTGAGTAGCAAACTCAGATTTATATGTATATTTTAAAAAATCCCCCATGGAAACGTACATAAAAACATTGTTGCATCGATAATCGGTTTAGAATTGAATCTTTGGAATCTGAATTGAATCGTGAGGTGCCAAGAGATTTCCACCCCTAATATTGCAGCGGGCAAAAAGTAATGTTGACTTCTGGTGAGAGAGAAAAGGGTTCAGGGAGACTTGGGAAAAGAGGATGGTGTTAAAGAGACAATTGCTGCTAAGAAGAGGAAGAGAGGGGAGTTGGCAGACGGCGGCTGTGGTGAGGACTGAAGGGTTTATCAGTACCAAGCACCCCCCCCCCCCCCCCTCCCTTATTCCTGTTGTCCCACACATGGACCTGCAAGGGTCAACTCATGCTGTCTGCTTTTTGGAGACCAGAAGTCTCTGGAGTAGATTAAGGCCTTCAGCATTGTGTGTGTGGTGTGTGTGTGTGTGTGTGTGTGTGTGTGTGTGTGTGGTGTGTGTGTGTGTGTGTGTGTGTGTGTGTGTGTGTGTGTGTGGTGTGTGTGTGTGTGTGTTGTGTGTGTGTGTGTTGGTGTGGTGTGTGTCCACCAGTGTATTTGTAACAAAGTACAACTACTTTATCATATTTCGGGAACTTTTCCTCCCCTACCTTTCCCCTAAGCATCTCCGTTACTCTTTACTTGCAAGAAATGATTTTGCAGGTCGGAGTGAAAAAAATGAAAATGTTGTTGTATAGCGCCCAGATGGCTCAGTTGGTGGAATGGGCAACCATATATAGAGGTTCCCTCCTCAACGCAGCGGGACCGGGTTCGACTCTCACCCACTTTGCTGAGTGTCATCCCCCCCACCACTCTCTCCCCTTTCATGTCTTCATCTGTCCTGTCAAAAATAAAGGCCGAAAAATGCCCCCCCCCAAAAAAACAGTTTGAAATTGATGTTCAAGAAGGATGTGGAAACCCTGAATATTATGCTTTATCATAAGGAAGCCACAATAAAGTTAAGAATAAAAGTTTTTATTTCCTTTTAATTAGAATAATTAAGTACATTTAACATCAGAAAATGACTTTTGATACTTAGTACAGTAAGTAGTGCAGGACAGGAAGTCGAGCACATAAACAAAATAAAGCATCCGGTTAATCTTTTAAATAAAATAGAGCGTGCTCACGCCGGATCATATCTCCCTGCACTACACCTTGAAAACACAGCACAGAGTTCTTTCCCTTCTACTCCTCTGGATGGAAGCAAACTGGTTTTGTGGTTCTGTTCTACATGGATTTGCGAGATCTCGTAGGTCCTCGTGACTACAGATGTCACGCAACCGTTCTGCAACAAATCCGGACCTGGTGGGTGTTGACGGACGGTGGAGCACGGAGCCGACACGCAGACGTTCTGCAGCCGGTGGAAATTAGGAGTAAGGAGACAGCTTTGGGCTTTAGCTGAAAGGGGGGGGGGGACTGAGAAGTTATCCGTGTTCAAATATTTTGTCTAAGTCCTGGATCTTTGCAATCCTACCTACGGCACCTTTAAGTAATTAGAATTATAAATGATGAGAAAAATGGCAGGATTTGGTTTAAAAGCAAAAGTGCCTATTTGGCAATATTTCAGATTTAAACCCAATGCTAATAGAGAACCTATGATAACGTTAATGAGGCAATCTTTAAAGTTTAAAGGTAGCGATATCGTTCTGCAGTCAGCTCCGGCGGCCACACAGCTGGAACGCGGCTCTGCAGTGAAAGAGAGGCCTGAGATCAAAGTAAGCGGTCTACAGATACGGTTGAGGAATATCTTTTCTTGTAAAATGTCCATTTTAAACAGTAACACTGTTGTTGTCAAGACGGCGCGAAAATGTAATAACGTGACGTCCCTAGTGTGTATCCTTGTGGTAAATGTGTTAAATGTGTTAAATACATTTCCTTCCTCATAAAACATCTGCAAAGCAGATTTATTGAACATAGTGAAACTTGCAGCGCTACATTCATTCTTACCTTCTGGCAGTCTTCTTCTTCCCTGACTTTACTGCTGTATTGTCGTGTTTCTTGGCACATATCTGGCACCTGTAGGTTAAAGGAATATTGTAAAACCATTGGCAGCCATTTGTACCACATCACTCTGGCATATTTGTGCACAAGAACAAAAGAACAAGAGACCCACTCATAAGAACATTGCTGCATATGCTCCTAGTGGTCACCACCTTCACACCTTTAAGTTATTGCTCACATTTAATGAAACACAATTGACAGCTCTTCTAAAGGTGGTTCGGAAGTTTCTGTTCATAACATTATACAATTGCAAGCCAAAAGCTGCATACTCGTTTCCAGTGATTATGCCCAAGTGTGTGTCCTCATGCTCAAGCCTTCCATCATGTCTAGGTGTGGAGTTAAAGTTAAGCACAAGGTTCAGATACAGCAAAGCGGTGCAGAGACATTGACATTGTATATGAGAAATCTCAATCATTTGTCTCCAAGTTGTTTTTGACAGTGTGAACAGTTGAGTAGGCCAAGTCACAGCCAATGTCACCAGCAAAGATAGAAGAAAGAAGCAATTCTTGTCATCCCCAACAGCAACTGATGATGATGTAACATGGGGTTTATTATTATTAACAGAAATAGCACCTGCGTCCATTGTCATTTGTGTGTAACTGTGTGTATGTGCGCTTTTGAGACTGCTCTATAATGAGTTAGTCTGTGCCCTCCATACCATGTGTATTGAGCCATGTCGGGGTTAAATGTGTTGATAAGAGGGCCTCAGACGCCGGGACTGGGCAGGGTCTTCCCTCGGGGGGGATGGGGGAGGGCCCGGTGAAATGGACAGGCAAGGACAGTGCCTATATTTAGCCATGATGGTGGGATACTGTGACATCTGTCTCATACCAGTCCAAGCCAGCAGGACTAATTTAGTATGTTTTTACAATTAATGTAATGTGGATTTCCCTCAAATACACACGTAAATATCATCACGATATTAACAGTGACGCTAGAAGGTCACTGATGAAACGGAAGGACCTTTTTAATTTACTCAAAAATGACTCAAGCTGAGAATCGCCCACCATGGACACCAGATCAGAACTCTACATTAGCACACTTAGAACACAGACTGTCATGCAAGACGATAGCGCCAGCAGCTGACACAAACCACCTGTTAAACATAACACTGGATCCTGCACCTTATTCCCTTTAGGATACATTCCCATTAGGAGAAATATAAGTCAAAGATACTATCGCTTCAGTAACTTACTGTAAATGTAAATGTAAATGTGCTGTATTTATATAGCGCTTTTCCAGTCTTAACTGCTCAAAGCGCTTTTACATCTACAGGATACATTTACCATTCACACACATTCATACACTGTGGCCGGGGCTGCCGTACAAGGTGCCACCTGCTCATCAGATAAACATTCATACACATTCACACTCCGATGCGCAGCACCGGGGGCAACTCGGGGTTCAGTGTCTTGCCCAAGGACACTTCGACAATGACTGCAGGGGCAGGGATCGAACCACCAACCTTCCAATTGACAGGCAACCGCTCTACCACTGAGCCACAGCCCCCCTTGTAAGAAGACAAAGGATTTAGAGAGTTGCAAGAATTGCCAAACTATCAACTATAAATTTTGAAAATGTTCCCATAAAGAGGTCGTAGGACACCGGCCACTAGGGCTGCAATGATTAGTTAATTATTGAGCCAAAAAAATGATCAGCAGCTATTTCAATAGTAGGTTACATGTTTTCAGTCTTTTTTTTTTTTTTACCGAAATGACGTCTTGGTCTATGTGAAAGTTTCCTGAATATGTTTGGGTGCTGGACTGTGGGTTGAAAAGAAAAAAAAAAAAGATAAGTTGATAAGGAAAGGAGTAGGTTGTTGTTATCATCCTGGAAAATAGTCAAATGTTGCTACATTTGTCTGTAGTTATGATGTCCTCCAGCTATCTGATGATCCAGTTCATCTCTTAAAAACCGTGCGTGTATATATGCAGTATATTATAAACATATCATCATCATAGCCTTATTAATGCAGAACAGATGCAGGTTGAGAAGTTGAGTGGTCTATGGTGGTCACCGTGTACACATCTGTGAATGTGTTGTGAACAGGGTAAGTGTGCAAGCTTAGGACACAGGGGCTTTTTGTGTGAGTGGGAGTGTGTTTGTGTGTTGCATATTTCCTTAAACAGAGTACATGCTTGTGTGTGTTGTAAAAGCTGTGTATCTCAGACACACGCACACAAAGACACACACACACAACAAACTTTTTGCACAGCTAATTCCCACAACACAACTATTTCCAGTGTTTATTCTTTCCTGCGGTCAATTTAGAGTTGTCACGCTGCTGATAAATGGGGCACGGGGAAATTACACTTAATTGAATCATACATATATCTGAAGTATTGCAGACTAGCTTTACAGGCAAGTTAATACAGTTCAATTTCCCCCGGTTATGTAATTTTAATTTGACAGTAACTGATGCCAAAATATGAGATCAGACTTCTGTGTTGGTTTTGAATGTCCTACTGTATAGGTGTGTTTTGTTTGGAAGACTGTGTTTTCTTCATCTTCATTCTACTCTGAGGAATCACTTGTTTAATTTGTCTTTTCCTTCTCCCCCTCCCCCTCCCCCCTCGTCTTTTCTCTCTGTCCTCTTCCAGGGACATTAAGCCCGACAACATTCTGTTGGACATGAACGGCCACATCCGCCTGGCTGACTTCGGCTCCTGCCTCAAACTGATGGAGGACGGGACGGTAGGTTTTTGACCACACTGCTGCTGATGCCTCCTCCGGTCCAAAGCAAACATACCAGAGCTTTACTGACCTCCTCGTCAACTCCCAGGGGTCTCCCAGGAGGAGTGTGTGGTTCAGCTGCTTGGATGTGCTTGCACTTTATGATTTAGACAATTCTTCTAACGTAACAAAAAAAAAAGAAGAAGAAAAAAAATGTTTCCCCCAGGTGTTACATAACAGTAAAATGACAGGATGAAATACATGATCAAAGAAGTGCCTGAATATGCTCCTCCAGTGTTAATATAGTTGAAGAGCTTATATTACCATTTGAACAAATAAAGTCAGGGCTTGTTGGACACTTCTTGGCACATTGTTTTAGACTAAAACACTCAGAATGTAGCTTTCAATCGTGATAAGAGTGGATGTCTTTGGTTTTATCTCTATTAAAGCAACTTCCTAAATAATAAAGAGAGATGATGACAACGTGTGATTGATCCGAATTCCAACATCTGCTTTTTATCTTCCACCGTGGAACGTTTGGCGCTTAATTCCGACTTCAGCATGAATGTGCATTCTCAAAATGTTAAAATAGAGCTCCAAAGAACTGTGCAGAGCAGGGCATTCATCCTGTAGCGGGGGTCTGAAAGTTCAATATGCTCTTTGTTGGTTGTTTGTTGATGTTACTGGTGGTATTCAGCCTGTAACTCACCATTATTACTTGCATTAACAACAGAAATAATGTACTTTTTAGTCCGCTACATTCATCTGACAGCTTCAGTTACTAGTTACTTCACAAGTTAAGATTTGTGCACACAAAACACATACAGTATAATTTACATAAAGTAGTTTAAAATACAATGTTTTATCATAATTTAAACTACCCTACAACGTAACGGCCTACAAGTCAACCTGATATGATTAGCCGATTGAACACTTAGCTGACTGACAAAACAGTTTAGATTGTTTCCTGTTTCCAAAATGTGAGGGTTTTTTCTGCATTGAGTACTTTTAATTTTAATACTTTAAGTACATTTTACTGATGATACTTGCATACTTATACTTGAGTAACATTTTCAATGCAGAACTTTTACTTGCAACAGAGTATTTTTTTTCAGTTAGGGATAAATACTTTTACTTAAAATGATTTAAGTACTTTTTCCATCCCTGTTTTGTATGTGAGATTTTGCCTCATGTGGGATTTTTAAAGGTGCCCTGCCACACAAATCAGTTTTTTTACTTGCCTTTTTAAAAAACTGCATGTTAGGTCCATATGTGTTTGTGTTATGTTGTGAATGTAAAGAAAATGAACGGCTACCTCCTCTGTCAGCTCTAGCCACTGAAAAGAAATAAGTGGAGAAATCCGACCAACTACAACAGCTGGTCAGTGTGATGTCATGTTGGCTGCTGATAGCCAGGCTTTCATTGGCTAGCTGTTAGCCAATCAGAGTCAAGCAGCTTAGCTCGTTTAATATTAATGAGAACTGGCACAAATCAAGCCGAGTCTTCTTGCAGGCTTTCTATACCACACTAGAATGGTTTGAAACAAGGCAACCAAGTTACACAATTCCACAAAAAATGTTACCGAGCCCATGGTAGAACTTACCACTAAGTAATGGAATACATGTGGCAGGGCACCTTTTTAAGAACTTTTTTTTTTTTTTTTTTTTTTTTGCATCAGTTGTTGACTTTTGTTTTGTCTCCCCCCCTGCTAGGTCCAGTCCTCTGTGGCGGTGGGGACTCCAGACTACATCTCCCCAGAAATCCTCCAGGCTATGGAGGACGGGAAGGGCAAGTATGGTCCTGAGTGTGACTGGTGGTCCCTGGGAGTCTGCATGTATGAAATGCTGTACGGCGAGACTCCTTTCTATGCAGAGTCCTTGGTGGAAACCTATGGGAAGATCATGAACCACAAGGTGAGCCGATAGAGCTGCTTCTCTGTATGTGTAAATCAGGTTTCCATGGAGTCTTACAAAGGCTTAATTTCAAAATTTTAGGCCTTAAAAAGTCTTAATGCTGAAGTATTGTGTTCCAGGTCTTCAATAACTCTAAATGGGTATTGCATTTTCTAATGTCCCTGTAAGGCCACCTCTAATGCTTATTGAAATGCACACACAGCATTTTAAATTTTGTATTTTTTATTCTGTGGTCTTGTGTTGCTATTGCAAATGTAATTTGCTGTTTTACAACTACAAATGAGACCAACATGGAACTAATATTGCAGCCAGACACCAGACCTATAATGCCGATGAGGAAATCAGGGAATTGTTTCAGACGATGTCCCTGAACTCTGACAGCTGACACTTTTTTTGTTGGTGTGATATAGGTCTTAAATTTCATTGGTAATGGTCTTTAAAGGTCTTAAATTTGACTTGGTGAAACCTGTAGAAACCCTGGTGAATTTACATGTCAACACATTACTGAGAAATAACAATGCTGTAGTAAAAGAGTTTGGAAAGATAGGATGTATAAGCATAAAGTGGAAACAAAGTGAACGTAGGAAATGTGCCAGTGTTGATACATGTATACCTGATCTCGGTTGCCTCTAATGCATTGCGTCACATTTTGTTCCAGGAGCGGTTCCAGTTCCCACAGCAGATAACAGACGTGTCCGAGGACGCCAAGGATCTGGTACGCCGGCTCATTTGCAGTCGAGAGCACCGATTGGGCCAGAACGGCATTGAGGACTTCAAGCACCACCCCTTCTTCATTGGTACAGTCTGACGGCACATGTGCCAATGTTTCTTCCCTTGGTTCAATGTTGTTTCTAATTCTAATATAAACGTAGAAGTCACATGTATTTTTTTTAATCTAGTTTCCATCAAGTGTGTATCAGCCTGATTTGCTACCTCTATCATTGAATAGACTTTTCCATAAAGATTCAGGGCTCTATCTTGCACCCATCGCAGCCCAAAGCCTGATGCTAGTGTTGTTGCTAGTCGACCGACACAGTTGTCAATTTCCTGTCTAGCGCCCACCCCGTTTAAATAGCAAATGCACCCGCGACCATCTTACCGGGATGTGTGTTCAGGTGCATTCTGGCATATTGCTATGCTGAGGAGGAGGAGGGAAAGTGATCGCGCCATTAACCAACAAAAACCTGGTCTAGTCAATAACGCAGCATTTCATTGTTATTTTAACAGCGTTTTAGTAAAATGCACCTTGGCTTGTGCCACTATGCTTGTTACACACACAGGGACGTGCAGCAGCATACAAACATGCAAAAGATTAAAAATAAAAAAAATATTACAATGCGAAATAGTATTATATTATCTGCTTGCGTGCTTTCACTTCACGAGCAAAAGTGGATTCATACACACCCCAAACTCACCTGCGCCAGGTGCTTCACGCTGCTTTGGTAAATTAGGGCCCCCCCAATCATCGAACAAAGTAAACAATCCTATTTTCTCAGAGTATCCTTTCTAGTTTATAGCTGTGTGTGTGTGTGTGTGTGTGTGTGTGTGTGTGTGTGTGT
>NC_045750.1:21994924-22007373 GCF_008692095.1 Etheostoma spectabile | reverse complement strand
GTGTGTGTGTGTGTGTGTGTGTGTGTGTGTGTGTGTGTTTATAATATATAAATTGTTTGACTTTACAGTATATCTTTAAACAGGTTTAATAAATGAATACACCTTCAATAATTATCAGTTTAAGGTATCCAGAGTTCATAGATTTGTGCCTCTATTATGTGCTTATTAATAAGGGAATTATGGATCCTCCTGTGTTCCAATTGTGGCCTCTCTTGTGTTCAGGCATTGATTGGGAAAACATCCTTACGTGTGAGGCGCCGTACATCCCTGAGGTCAGCAGTCCTACAGATACCTCCAACTTTGATGTGGATGATGACTGCCTGAAGAACTCGGTAAGGGCGTTGTATTCATATTGAGCTTATAATTGCATATATTAGACGTGACAAACTCACTTCTTTGTCATGTTTTATCATAATATTTCAGGAGACCATGCCCCCTCCCTCTCACACTGCCTTCTCTGGCCACCACCTGCCCTTTGTGGGCTTCACCTACACCAGTAAATGGTAAGTGCTACCACGGCAACCAGATGTATAAATGGACTGTTAAAAGGTTATTTTTAACCGCCGCCTATATTTAGACTTCAGCGTTGGTCATTTTGTCTTTTTTGTTGTTGTTGAAAAGTCTTTCTTCACACTTGATTATTATGACTGTGATTAGGGGATCTTTAGTGGGCGGATAAGGGAAGCAAAGGCAGTATTTTCCTGCAGTATATTTTCCAGTTGGCAAAATTAAGATTGTTGTTATCCATTTTCATCACTCCGATGAAGACAGATGAAAAGCATGTGGCACCTTGTTGCAATCTAGCATGATATATAATTAGTAATCACACAGATTTCCCAGACAAGCCTTCTCACTGCCTAGCATTGAGGCGTAGGAGGCTGAATTAGCTTCCATCCCTAATAAGGTGATGTTCAAGACTCGCTGTAGATCTTCACACTCAACGCTCCCTGTGGGAAAGCAACAACCCCACCACTAACTTTTTTATCTCTTCAAGGCCCAGTGATAATGCTCCTTTCTACTCTTTCTTTCTCTCCTCTTACCCCCACTGTCTCTCTCTTTCTCTCTGCCACACTCCCCATCTTCCTATGTCATTCCTTTTCCACCCTCCCTCTCCCCCTTCTTCCATGACTCAACATCCTCTCATCTTTCAACTCATCTCTATCTCTGTCGTCCACTTCTCTTTCCTGTTTCCCCCTCTTCCTGCTGTTTCTCTGTAATTTCCCTCCGGCCTCTCCCCCTCCCTTAACGAAACACTTTCATATTGAATTTCCTAATATGGTTTAAAACCATTATTTCCATTTTGCAACTCTATAAATGGCCTTTCCCCCCTTATCATTCAATCTGTCTGCCATTTTGATCAACTTTCCTCACTCTTCTTCCATCACTGACTTACTGCTACTGTTTCCATGCCTCCTACACCTTTTTTCTCTCTACCTAACCTTATATAATTTTTTTCTGCCTCTGTAGTACCCTATCTGACCGGGCCTGCCTGCGACAGCTGGCAGGGGAGCCGAGTAAGGCAGGCCGGGACCAATTGGACCTGGATGTCCAGCGAAGCCTGGAGGACAGCCTGGCCACAGAGGCTTACGAGAGGAGGATCCGTCGCCTGGAGCAGGAGAAAGTAGAGCTGAGCCGCAAACTCCAAGGTAAGGCTGATGTACAAAGTTTCTCTTTGCAATTTGAGGCTGAGAGGGAGGAGACACATTGGTGCATTCAGTCTACTGTTGTTTAACTGTTGCTTAAAGAGTTCAGATTACCAAAACATGCACGCATACATTTACTGACATACATACTGTAAACCCACACTGTACTGTACATTTAGTAGACTATGTAGAATGTGTGCCAAAAAGTTTTTTTTTAATAAAATCTAAATAAATGGATCATATTGAGAGTCCTCTTTTATTAGGTATTTTCTCCTCACAACCAAGTTTTATTTTTAAACAAAAAACAACAACAAGGAAGACATAACTAATGCGTCTCCCCTGACCGGTTGCAGAGGCGACTCAGACGGTGCAGGCCCTGCAGCACCCAACAGGCGAGGGCCCTGTCAGCGCCAACAAGGAGGTGGAGATCAGGAGTCTAAAGAGCGAGATTGACATCCTCAAGAAGCAGATCGCTGGTCAGGATTCTTTTTCTCCTCATTCACCGACCTTAGGGGTTGGAATTCACCTATTCACTTTCTAACCAGCCTAATTTTAAGTTTGGGAATACTCTAAATAGAACTTTGGAGTATTAAACTTTTGGAAACAAACTAACACAGCCACTGTTAAATTGTGTGTCTGTTAAGAAAGGGACTGGGCCACCCTGCTCGCTGTCATTGGCTGAGGGTTAAACCCCTACGTGCCTATTAGTCTATATACAGTGTTCCTTAAGGATACTACTGCATAATATACCTTTAAGTAAGGTTTTATTAACCTGTTTGCATGCATGTGTCTGTGTGTGTCAGAGTCGGGCCAACGGGAGAAGCAACTGGAGGACGTGTCGTCGGCGCGCAGGGATTTGGAGGACTCATCCAAACACGCCAAGACTCTGGAGAAACAGATGAAGAGCGTTACACAGGAGAGGGATGATATGCACAAGGTAGAAGCACTAGTGTGTGTATGTGTGTGTGTGTATTTTCCTTATGTTAGTAACAGATGATGTGCCCCTAGTGTCGGGAAAAAACGTGATTGCTTTGATTTTGATGTCAAAAAGTCAAATAAACGCCTTTCTTATATTGAGATGAATTTTCCTTGAAGTCACTGTGAGAATCTAAATGTTGATCTACGCTCTCCCTTCTTTTGTGGCCAGGATCTTGCTGAGTCCAACGAGAAGCTGAAGTCTCAGTCGAAAGAGCTGAAGGAAGCCCACAGCCAGAGAAAACTGGCCATGCAGGAGTTTTCTGAGCTTAACGAGAAACTCACAGACCTCAAGTAGGATCACCCCCCCCCCCCCCCCCCTACCTTTTTTTTTAAATGCCGACTGTTCACTTGTGACACAAATACTTGCTCAAGGTGCATTTCATTGTTCCGCCTTTTTTGTACGTTTTTATTTTTAAAATAAAAAATGTTTTCTGTGACTGAACTTTTCACCCAGGTCGATGAAGCAGCGTCTGGCTCGCCAGTTGCGCGACAAGGAGGAGGAGATGGAGAGCCAGACTCAGAAGCTTGAGGCGCTTCGCCTTGAGGTGCGGAAGTCTGAGAGGGCCAGGAAAGAGGTAGAGTAGTCTCCCTGTGGTTGCTAGAACACCCTGTTCCATCACCAGCAACTGGTTGGTGCACAAAATGGCGTCCGTGTATTGTCCTCATATCACATTTCTTGAAATATTTCTGCATTTCCATGATTATTTATATAGTAGATTAGAAACAATGTTGCAGTGGTTGTATTTCAGTTTATAATTGGTTTCTACACACTTGCAAGAACGTGAAAGACATTTGGGTAGATTTCCATCAGTTTAAAGTAACAAAGCACATCATAGTTTCAGATTAGATTAGATTAGATAATACTTTATTCATCCCACAGCAGGGAAATTCTCTTGTTACAGTAGCATTTTCCACAATAAAAGCAAAAACAAACAAACAAACAAGTAAACACACAAGAAAAACAGGCAAACAATACAATGACCAGAAGGTAGACTGAAGTGGCGTCAAATAAAGGTATTGTAAAGTAAAGTGCGGTTGCCATAGTACAAGAAAACAATATTGCAGTGTAAGTAAGTGATGTTAAAATGAAATTGAATATGTAATTAAAGTAATAATGCATCCTTAAGTTAATATGCAGCACAATACATTGGAATAAGGCCACTAATTCCATTTAATTTTTAGTTCTTTTGTGTATTGGTGCAGTTATGTGTGGTTGTTGCGTCTAGCTTGTGCATGATTTTGATGGGATTTTATAGGTTACAATTGTATTAACATGTATAAAAAAGATGTTGAAATTAGGGCTGCACGATATGAGGAAAATATGCGATAATGTTGTTGAATGTCGCAATAACAATATTACGTCTGATAAACGGATACTAATGTGTTCTCAGTTTAGTCTTTCTGCTGCTTGCAGTATTCTGCTAAAATACAACAAATGGCTTGTTGAATTTGAAACAAAGGAAATCCTTTCCAGCTTTCTTTTTTTGAACAAATTAAACATTGAATTGAATATAAAATGCACAACTAAAAAAAAGTATGATAGCTCAGTTTTAAAGTCCAGTTTTCTGCCGATATGTTCTTTTCAACTTACAAAACAAAATCTATCTTATCTAAACATTTACCATTTGTGTATTGCGGCAGTTGATATTGCAATGACAATACAGAAAAACAATATATTGTGCAGCCCTGGTTGAAATGGGTGCATATAGGGAACAATGGTGTACGATGTATGCTTGCATCCAATCACTGGAGTTTATGTGTGAATCAGATGGAGGTGCAGACGGAGGAGAAGACAGCGGAGGCTATGAAAGAGAGGAAGCTGAGAGAGCGTAATGAGCAGTATAGCCGACAGCTGGAGGAGGAGTTGGAAGGGCTTAAGGTAAGCGTGCAAACAAACACAGCTGAACACGAACCTATCCATCCACAGAGTCTCCGTGCATCCCTGAAAGTTCAGACTCGTGGTTCAGACCAGAAGTATTTATACAGTTGTGCGTTTGCTCTGTACTGACACAAAGGGCCATATTTTAACAATCAAAGCACACGGCGTGAAGGGCCTGGCACAGGTGCTTTTAGGGCGTGTACGAATCCACTTTTGCTAGTTTAATCGTGGAAAAAAGGGTCAAAAGGGTTGTACTTAATGTCCTCATTAATTCATAGCTGTGTTTTGAGCGTAACATGCAATAAACCAATCAGAGTGTCATCTCCCAATCCCTTTAAAAGCCAGGCGCGTTTGTACATGGCACGTTGCTATTATGATGGCGGATTCGCTAAGCAGGAAAGAGAGATTTACAGAAGAAGAAACTAATAGCACACGAGCAGATCATATATGGCACGAGCACTGTGCCACCAGAACTCCACGAGGTGAAGCCTGCGTTAAAATAACAATGAAGTGCTGTGTTGTTGACTTTAGACCAGGTGTTTGTTCAAACTTTATCAATCAATCAAACTTTATTTCTAGAGCACATTTAAAAACAACCTGGTTGACCAAAGTGCTGTACATAGACATGGAACAATAAATAGACAGAATACAACACCAGACAAATACAACATACAGTTCTCATGCTGTATTAAAAGCCAGGGAATAAAAATGTGTTTTAAGTCGCGATTTAAAAACCGGAAGGCTGGGGGCCAGTTTGACATGTAGAGGCAGCTCATTCCAAAGTCTCGGGGCTGCGGCTGAGAAAGCCCGATCCCCTCTACTCTTCAGCCGTGTTTTAGGGGCAACAAGAAGAGACTGGTTTGCAGACCTTAAAGATCTTGAAGGAGCATGTGGCTTCAACAGATCAGTTATGTAGACTGGAGCTAGTCCATGGAGGGCTTTAAAAACAAACAATAAAATCTTAAAATCAATCCTAAAAGTAACTGGGAGCCAGTGGAGAGAGGCAAGGACAGGGGTGATGTGATCTTGCTTACGAGTTCCAGTAAGGAGGCGAGCAGCAGCGTTTTGAACCAGCTGTAGTCGAGAGAGGGAACCCTGTGGAACTCCACATGTGAGGGACACAGAAGGTGAAATAGAGCCACCAAAACTCACTCTAAAATCTCTGTCCGACAAGTATGACCTAAACCACTCCAAGGCAGTGCCCCTAATCCCCACGCCATGCTCGAGGCGAGAAATAAGGATGCTGTGGTCAACTGTGTCAAATGCTGCTGTAAGATCTAAAAGAATAAGAACTACATAATCTCCAGAATCAGTTGAGATTAAAAGATCGTTAAAAACTCTTAAAAGTGCAGATTCAGTGCTATGAAATGTCTTAAAACCAGATTGGAACACCTCAAGAACACCATGTGTATCTAAAAACGACTGTAACTGTAAAAGAACTGCTTTCTCCAAAATCTTCGAGAGAAAAGGGAGTTTAGTTTGTTGGTCAATTGCGTGATCGCTTTCCGCTGCATTGCAACGTCCTGTTGTGTTCTTTAACCCCCCGATGTAGCACATGTAGACTGTATATTTCACAGCTACTGTTTTCCTTCAGATCGTTTATAGATCTCGTCGTTTCCGACTGCACTTGAAGGCAGCTACGTTACCCGGAGAAAGAGAGGAGAAGAGACGAGTGAGACAGATAGACTGTGCTTTGTTATTTGGCAAACATTGAGCTTTAACAAGTACTCCTGGACAATTCAGTGCTTTTGTTTATCTTTTAAAACTTTCTTGTGGCAGTGATAGAGGCATTTAGGTTCCCTCTACATGTCTGAGACAAGTCTGATCGCCGTTTACCTTATCAGCCACTGCAGCGTGACGTCTGGTTGTGTTTCTCAACAGTTGAGTCAGTCTGAACTTTTTGCCGCAGGCCTGCTGTGTTTTTTTTTTTTTTATGTCCCCCCTGCAGCAGCCTCCACCACAGGCTAAACGCACTACCCCCATTAAAAATGAATGGAATGACCTGTTTTGTCGCTGCACCGTCTGGCGGCCGACTCAAGCTGCGTGAATGGCCACTTACTGATCTTATTCACACTTTTCTCTCCATACTTTACTAATCTTTACGTCTGCCGCTCAACCTCACCAACCCCACTTTTACTCTGTATTCCCACCCCCCGCACCCCCCCAATCAGCTGAAGCAGGCCGGCTCCTCTGCTGCCCCGGCCTCAGCGGACCAGACCCAGGAGGTGGGCCGCCTGCGGGGAGATCTGGAGAAGAAAACGCTCCTGTACGAGGAGGAGTTGGCACGCAGGGAAGCGCAGCACAGCTCGGAGCTGAAAGCCCTGCGCAAGGAGCTGCGGGACGCTGAGAGCCAACACCTCGCCCTGCAGAAAGAGATCCTGATGCTCAAAGACAAGCTGGACAAGACTCGACGCGAGAGGTACTTTATCACTTTTTCTTTCTTTCATCTGATCAAGGCAAATGTTTTTTTTCCCACTTGTGTAATTTTGGTTGTAGCAATGTCCAATGTCCTGGCTGTTGACATTATTTTTGTTTTCTTCATTGTCCTTTCCAGTGATGATTGCATCAGGTAATAAGTTATATTGGTATCAGTGTGTAGTAACTGTGAAGTAGTGTTTTGAATAGTTAATCAAATTTTTGTGAGATTAATATATTGTTAGAATTTAATAGTTGTGTTTCCCCTAACCCAAGGAGAGAAAAACCCCTTTTGCAGGTAACTTTCTTCCAGAGGTTTTCAAGTTTTTTCATCCCTCCATATTGACCCCCATTTTCCAGGAGATGCATGAAGATTCAGGGCCCTATCTTGCACCAATGTGAAATAGTATTATTGTGTATATCTACATATACATGGAATACCTCTTGGAATGATGACTAGCAAATCCGCTAGTCATCATAATAGCAATGCGCCAAGGTAAAAAACGCGCCTGGCTTTTAAAGGGACTGGGATATGACACTCTGATTGGTTTATTGCATGTTGCGCCCAAAACACACCTATGAATTAATGAAGACAATAAGTACAACCCTTTTGAATCATGTACCCGGCACACCTTTTTTTCTACCGTTAAACTAACAAAAGTAGATTTGTACACACCCTACGCCAGGCCCTTCACGCCGTGCGCTTAGATCGGTAAAATAATAAGTAATTTCAAAGATTCAGAGAACTCGTTTACTTATCCTTATGAAATGGTTGCTTATATAAATTATATTATTGCCATTCCATTAAAAACACTTCTCTAAACGCAACTATCCAAGCAGGCAGTGACAGTGCTGTTGAGATGATCAGTTGCAATTGTACTCATTTAGGCTTACTGTACCTAATCTAGGGTGTATTTCTTAATTGAAAAATCTTCTTAAACTCGCTTCTTACAAATTTAAGTAGTACAACTTGTTTTTTTGTACACAATACTGTAGTTTTGAATGGTAAGTAGAGTAAGTAAAGTACGGAAATTGTTGAATTAGTAAAAAAAAAAAAAAAAGAAATTCTGTCAAAATGTGCCTTCTCTGATATTAAATAACAAGAAATGAAACTAAGTCAGTTATTTATCTGCAGCAGACCCCCTGGTAGGTACTCAGGGCCACCTGATCCCATGTTGAGAACTGCTGGTTTAATCACTTTTTTTTTATAAGATCTTGTTTTTGAGGAGAGAGCTTTCAAGCTTTGTTTTTGTACCCTGTAGCCTAACTTTGCTGCCCGGTGTTGCTGACATTATTCTCACAGTGCTTTGTACTTCATATTTAAACACACCGCTGTATCAGGTTCTAACTGCATTAATGTGTTTGGGCTGAATAATGTGAGCCTGGTCTTAGGGCCAAGCCTTTGGTTTAGGTTTTAAGGAAATGTGTGGAGCCAAAGGTCCTCACACGAACGAAGGTAGGAGGATAGATGAGGCCTTCTGAGAGATTGGTGTACATTCGGTTATATTTTTAATTTGTTTATACTCCTGTTGGTAAGTTCAACGTAAAGTGGCAGTTGTAAAAAGTAATTCCACAAAATCAAAATCTCTGAATAAAGTCCCATTTTTTTTTAAAGATTGACATTGGATTTGCAGCTGTGAATTATGGTTAGGGTATACATGTAAGCTTATACAGTGCCACAAGTTTAACAATCTGTGTGTGTATGTGTGTGTCTGTGTGTGTATGTGTGTCTTTGTGTGTCTTGTGTGTGTTTCCTCCAGCCAAAGCGAGCGAGAAGAGATGGAGACGGAGAACAAGCAGAAGTACGACAGGGAGAGAGTCCTGCTTACTGAAGAAAATAAGAAGCTGTCCAGTGAACTGGATAAGGTAAGACATTTGGTCACATAGACACAAAATAAAAGAAAAATCACACTAAGAACACTCAGGTCCAGTTTCTCTCACCCTTTTCTATCTTGCTTTCTGAGCTTTTTAGTGATTTGTTTATCCCTCTCAAACACACACAGACACACACATTCCCCTAACCCCAGGTGACCCCCACTCGGCCGGCACGAACCCTTTCATCACATTCCTGCCTCCACCCCGTCTCCCCCAGCCATGCCAAAGAAATCACTGTTCAATATCCCCCATAAAACACCCTGTAGCCTCCTACACAGTCAGATGGAATAACTCTCTGGATTACGCTCTATTGACTTTGGAAATCGCTCTTGGAGGTTTAAAAAGACCCCCAATTTAAACAATGTCTTAGAAGTGGGAGGCATTTTGACATATGGAATAAAATGTCAGAGTGTTGTTTTTAAAGTCTGCACCCGATAACAGAAAAAAAATATCTGGATGAAATTGAGAGAATAGGGATGTGGGTGCCACTGGAATGATAACACATGTCACTCTAGTTATTTAATGTATTTTTATGTTATTTCACATTCAGAAAAAAGATCTTTTTAAAAGCTAAAGCACTCAGTTTAGATATGTCTGTATGATTTGCCTCAGTTCTTCATATTTTGATTGTGTGAAAATATTATTGTTTGAGTAAGTCTTATCTTTCAAAGGAGGGACCGAATATCAACAGTGTTTGCTTAGTAGCAAAAAAGGCCACTCCTTCTTCAATTCTGTCTTTTTTTGTTTTCAGTAAAGTAGAGTAAGCAAGCAAACCTCTGAAGTCAAATTTTCACTGGCTCAAATTGGCGAAGAATGATTAATGATAATGCAGAAAGAAACTTATTGCCATAGCAGTTCAGCCAGACATAAGAAACTGTTTTGTTGCGTGTTTAGAATGAAATAGAAGATTTTTGTTGTATTCTTATCCGAAATCTCTTTCTTTTTCTGTAAGACATGTTTGTACGAGTCCTCCAGTTTGGATTTACCAAAACCCTTTTAACTCCACAATCTTGCCAGTAAAATATTAGTTAAGAAAAAAAGAGCTTGTTATCGAACCTTTCAGTAAATTTGCAAGCCATGATGTGCATCACACTGATACAGTAATGAATAATTTCACTTTTTATTTGTTTATTTTAATGTTAGTTGATGGCGGTTATGCATTATAGTTCTCAAGGTAAACAAGTGTTTCCTCCTGGTGAAGAAAGGCACACTCGCTGTACATGATTTGTATGACAGCCCTGCTACTTGGGATTTCCTGTTGTCTGATGGTCACTTCCAAACAGTCGCAGACATCTTGAGTGATTTTGATTGAGTGATTTTTATTTTATTTTTCTCCATTTTGTGGGCTTTTGCCCAAAGACTTACAGCACATGTTGAAAAAGCCGATATTTATTTCATCCCACGTTTGTGTTTATTTCAGCGGCTCCGAGCCTTTTCCAACAACATAGTGTTATGACTTTTTATGTCCTCAAAGATATTCCAAACATTTGTAGGCAACAAGCTCCAGGAATAGATATCACAATTGCAAAACAATCTTAAATTACTATGTTAACATGCACATTACATCACAGTCTTGACAGTTGCAACATACTAAAAAATGTGCCTACAAAGTAGGTATTTAAGCAAACTAGGACAGTTTGAGACCGGTAATGACGTCACAACTGTTAGGTCTTCTCACACACACACACACACACACCTCATATTAAAGGATTCAGGAAAACTTTAGAGTGTGTGTGGTGTGCCTGCGTGCACACGCACATCAATTACTGGTCGTGAGTGTGTTTGGTTGATACACCTCCCAGATGCTCAACCACACTCGTCTACAATGCTGCTAAGAAGGTGTGTGTCCACACACACCTTCTTAGCAGCATTGTGGTCAAGTGTGGTTGAGCATCTGGGAGGTGTATCATGAAAATAGTCATAACCTTCAACAATACAATGATTCATTTTACATACTGAACCAGTCATAATTTTCTAGGCTGAGCACCTTTCATCATTTCAGCATCTTCATTTACCATACTAACTAATGATAGCTTTACGACTTTTTAATATGATGTTTAATGTGACCTGTTTTCTTTGCTTGTGTGTTTGCACTTATTCCTTCAGCTGACCAGCATGTTTAAGAAGGTGAGCGACTCCAACAGGCAGCTGGAGGAGGAGATGAGGGAGCTGGCTGACAAAAAGGAGAGTGTAGCTCACTGGGAGGCCCAGATAACGGAAATCATCCAATGGTGAGACACACACACACACACACACACACACACACACACACACACACACACACACACACACACACACATTCACACATACACACACACACACCACACACCATGTTGTCTAGTAGGGTATGGGTTAGTCCGTAGCATTTCTCGCATGCTTGTAGATCTTAGAGCTACTTGACCTCCCTTCCTCTCAGATCACTTCCCATGGCAGCTGACACCTCACCAGCTGCTCAGCTTCCTCTGTTGGACAGCTGCAGTCTTCACATAGACACATTCCACAACACAACACAAACACAAACAACACACACACACACACACACACACACACACACACACACACACACACACACAATACATTCAGCCAGACACAGAAACACACAAATGCACACACTCACATTCCAAAAACATGCACATACAAATGTTGAGTCTGTAATGCATTTTTAGAAGAATGTAGTGAGTAATGGTGCCTCTTGGTGGAGGTGCTGTGCTACTGCAGTGGATAAACTGGGGCCAAAAGGATCACTTAGTGGGTAAAGTGTTATATATAGTCCTCATAATATGACTTTTTGTTTTGTTTTAAGGTTTAAATCTGAAAAATGTGTGTGTGTACATGTGGAAGTCAGTGTATATTTGAAATTTGCAAATGTGTGTAGCATAGTAAGTGTGGAATACTGCTAAAACAGTCAAAACAACTTTAGGTCCTTTTTAGGCATATAGTAAATGTGTATGGGTAAAATAATAATACATTTTATTTGGAGGCACCTTTCAAAACATCCAAGGTTACATTACATAAAAACTTGATAAAACAGCAAGACAGGCAAAGAAAAAGACAAAACACGGCTGAACAAGAGACAAATGTGACACTAGTTATAAAACTACGGTTGTGGAAAGGGAATCGGTGCATTTCATAAAGTATCATAATGTTATATTTTCAGACTGACTGAAAGTGTGTCTTTGAAATGTCTTTGCATGTATGGTAATGCACTTTTGTGTATTTGTGTGCGTTTGCTGCAGGGTGAGTGATGAGAAGGATGCTCGGGGCTACCTGCAGGCTCTGGCTACTAAGATGACAGAAGAGCTGGAGGGACTGAGGAACACCAGCCTAGGAGCGAGAGCCACGGTGAAATACACACACACACACAAAGACTGTTTCAAACTACTCTAGATGTTGTTAAGTCAACTGAAATCCCTTTGTATTATTGACATTCAGTCTGTATTTGTGAACTATAAAAATGAACAAATTTGCTGTGCAAACGTTTTTATTTAAATAAGATGATGATGAAGTGGTATTTGGCATTCTTTTTACATTTGGGATTTCTGTTAAATTGACCACCTCGTCTAAACTAGTAATACTGTAGTAGTAGAGTAATAGATGAAGACATTCAATTCAATTCAATTTTATTTATAGTATCAATTCATAACAAGAGTTATCTCAAG
>NC_045750.1:21994766-21994914 GCF_008692095.1 Etheostoma spectabile | reverse complement strand
TTTACAGATAGAGTAGGTCTAGACCATACTCCAGAATTTACAAGGACCCAACAGACCTAGTAGTTTCCTCCAGAGCAAGCAACAGTGTGACAGTGGCGAGGAAAAACTCCCCTTTGGGAAGAAACCTCGGACAGACCCAGGCTCTTGG
>NC_045750.1:21984972-21994748 GCF_008692095.1 Etheostoma spectabile | reverse complement strand
ACCGGTTGGGGTTAGAATGAAGAGTGGCAATAACAGTCCCAAAAAATAGTAGTTTGTACTAGTTCTTTGTTGTAGTTTGTGGCATAGTAGGGCACTGTGCGGCATTACAAGGCACAGCAGGACGTAGCTGGGCACAGCAGATCGTGGCAGGATGTAACATGGCATCGCAGAATGGAACGTGACCATGGCGACGGCTCCAACCATGGTTTTGGAGCCTCCCTGATCCAAGGAAACATGTAGCCTAATAGATGACTCATCCTCCCTGTCTGTGCCTATCTCTCATTTCTCCTTCCATCCATCACTGTTTTTCATTAACTAACTTCTTTTCCTCTGCGTTTCAGGACATGCCGTGGAAGATGCGCCGCTTCGCAAAGCTGGACATGTCTGCCCGTCTGGAGCTGCAGTCGGCCTTAGACGCTGAGATCAGAGCCAAGCAGAGCATCCAGGATGAACTGAACAAGGTCAAGGCCAACAACATGTCCACAGAATGGTATGGACATTTTCTAGGAACAGTGGAAAAAGTTACCTTTTTGCGTTTTTCACTAAAAGCTGTTAGATTTGACTATTCGTTTTTACAGATTTCTAAAAAGATAATCTTTACAAACCTCTGGATAATATGTGATGCATTATTGTCTCTGATCCACCAGTAAACTGCAGGATGTGGAAAGTAAAAACCAGGAGCTCCTGGCTGAGATCGAGCGGCTGAAGAAAGAGACAGAGGAGCTGCGGCTACGAAGGGGTACAATTTGAAAATATATCATTTGAGCTCTGTTTTTATTGCCCGTTACCAAAACGCACAAATAATGTATATTAACATATATTTAATAATTTCACAAACACTGTGGTCTTGCAAACTTCTATATGCATTTTTTTTTTATATATATATGGATTGACAAATCTATTTAAATGGGTCCATAGATGAATGGACACTGCCCACTGTTAAACTTTTCGCGAGAGATTATTGCTATAAAAGAGGGATAACCACAACCAGGGACCCACATTAGAAGGTTTAGCGAGAGCAGCCATGTTTAAGAAATAAAATCATGTGCTATGTACATGAAAATGTATTGTTACTGTGGTCATATGAAACACCCCCACTTCTTAGAAAGAGTCCTGTGACTCATTTTGTTTAAGTCACCCTTTGATGTTTTATTATTGCATACTTAACACAAGATGTGTAATTTGTTCTGTGTCTGTAGGCGTCAAGCACCAGGATTCCCAGAATTCCTTCTTGGCTTTTCTCAATGCCCCCACCTCAGCCCTCGACCAGTTTGATGTAAGTTTTCAAGACACAAAATCCTTACAGGGGGTAATTCAAAATACAGCTGATGTGAGAAACCGTCTATATCTGTTTGGAATTTTGAAATTTGAAATATATGATCATTACCAACTGGATAATCATAAATCTCATAAATCTGCAGTTCATAAAATTATATCTGTGCTTTTTCCTACATGCTTTTATGTTTTTTCTGTTTACATGAATTTTCCAAGATCTTTTATTCTATTTTTGTTTATCTTTTTGGTTGTTTCCTTGCTTCATTCTCTGCTACATCAGGACTCTTATTCCTCATCCTCATCTTCTTTAATTGAGTTTTGGGAAGACGTAAGTTTCTCTTGGCTAGGCGGAGGTCCTTGTCTGTGTATGTGTGTAACAGTAGCTGTACCATGTAGGACTCTGAGCATTTTATTATCTGAAAAAGATAAGAAGTGTAGATCTAGTGTATCCATATTGCGACCGTGAGTTTGTGCCTGTGCCTCAGTGTAACTGTGACCAAGAGCAAAGGCACTGCAAAAAATGTCAGTCCTGTTTAACAAGGTCTAATTATAATCCATCTTAATACAAATTAAAAAATACATGGAATGAGATGAGTTAATTTGCTTCTGGTGCACGGCACCTGAATTCATTTGCTTCTTTTGCCTATGCTTGTTAAGATGATATTTTTGCAGTGTGCTGCCCTTGTATTCAGTTCCTTGCTAGTTCTTGTAGGCCAGTGGGCTATTTGAATGGCTCTACCTTGGCTTTTTTGTGCTAGAATTTGTGTTGAACAGAACCACAAAGTACTCCGTACATTTGAAAAAAATCCTTTATACACCCCTTCATCTTTTGTTTATCAGAACTTGAGTTGCCACTGTGTTCCATACTGACTTGTCCAGCTCCCTTCCCATCCCCATGTTCATGTTTTTCCAATTGCACCCATCCACGCTCTGTACTAAATTCAACTCTCGACAGTACTCTCTAAAGTACTCTGCACTAGAGACAGTAGTCTAATGCAGTGATTCCCAACCAGAGGAACTTGGGGCAAAGGAGCATGCGGAAAGCTCAATTAACTCACCTGAACTAAACTAAATAAATTTAAGGAATACAAAAGTAAGTGCAAACATTTAAGGATAAATAGTTCAAATACCGTATATGGTTAACATTTTTGTAGACGCAGTTAATGTAGTTAACAAAAAATAGCTTGGATAAACATTTGATACAGTTAGCAATAAGTAATGGATAAATAGCTAACATAGTTAGCTTAAAGTAATGGATAAACATTTAGAAGATAAGCTAAAAGTAATGGATAAACAGCTAAAATAGTTAGATAAAAGAAATGGAAAATAGTTGAGAGTAGAGTTAGCTAAAGTAGCAGATAAACAGATAAGAAAGTTGGCTAAAGTAACGGATAAACAGCTAAAATAGTTGGCTAAAGTAACGGATAAACAGCTAAAATAGTTGGCTAAAGTAACGGATAAACAGTTGACAGTTAGATAAAGTAACAGATAAACAGTTGACAGTTCGATAAAGTAATGGATAAACAGTTGATAGGTAGCTAAAGTAATGTATAAACAGTTAATAGTTAGCTAAAGTAACGGATAAACGGCTAAAATAGTTGGCTAAATTAACGGATAAATAGTTGACAGAGTTAGCTAAAGTAATGGGTAAGCAGTTGAAAGAGTTAACTAAAGTAATAGATATACAGTTGGTAGAGTTAGCTGAAGTAATAGATATACAGTTGCAGGGCTGCCAACTCTCACGCATTGGCCGTGAGACACACGCATTTGACTGGTTTCACACGCGCACACGCCACCCCCCCGATTTCTCACGCTGAAGTGTCGACCCGGTTGGTCTAATTTCTGAAAGATGAGTTTATCTATAGATCTAGCTGTTGAGCCGCTCGTGATCGACTAGTTGTGCTTTCAGAGACTGTGGGGGGTTCAAGAGCGCTCCCTGTCTGGGGAAGTTTCGAATTGTCGCATACTGAGAACATTTTTTTTCACGAGCCATCCCAGGTGCGTTTCCCCGGCTTCAGGTATGAGCTCTGAGTATCACAGACCGTCCGGCGCTTCAGGTATGAGCTCTGATGATCACAGACCCGTCCGTCGCTTCGTGTCCACTCTCTGTAACAATAGAGGTGAGCAGCGCGGCTGGTGGACCCGCTCTGCTGGGGGGGCAGTGACGCGTTGCATCCGTGCGTAGACCTCCGATGAAGAGCAGCCTACAGCCTCCTCTAAACTTTGTCAGAGACCAGAGACCCAAATGGGCCTCTGTGTCTGTGCGACGGTCTGAGTGAGATCCACCATATCAGCGGAGCAATGACATGCACAGCAGACTATATTACAACTCTCCACATCTCGGACAACAGAGATGGGAGGAGTTATATTTTGAATGTGCACAAAGTTGTAAACATGAGCAAAAATCTGATGAAACACATCGGAGCTATACTATACTATATATAAAAACTATATATACTATACTATATATACTATACTGCAACGTTGGGCCACTATGGTGCTTCTTTAACCTCGGTGCATCTCTAAATGTAACTGTAAAAAATTAATTTGATGTTTTATAAAATGAACAAATAGTCTTTATTTTCCCAAAAAGTAAATACAGTAAGTGGGGCCCAGAGGACGAGGGCCAGACATTACTGAACCTTGGCACAAAGGTTAAAGGAATAGAACTTATGTAACTCAATGGTTCTTATTCTTTAGAATTTCAGTGGTCTTAGTTGATCCCTCGACATTAATTTAACTTTGGGTCCCTGGTCCCTACACCAGGGACCCCTGGACCTGTTCCCCACAGACCCAAATCTGCTCAGCTGTTGATGAGATTTGCTACTGTCTCTTCATGTGGTTCATTATGTCTGGGTCAGTTCTTAAATCATAAGAAGTTAATAATGTAAATAATGTAAATGCTGATTGCCCTAAAACCTGTTGATACTACAACAATGCAAGGGCTCTTAACCCTACAGTTTTGCACATATCATGTAAGACTTGATTTCTCCATTTCTTTTGCAAAAAAACTCTCCAGAAAGTGCCATTTAATGGTTTATTTTTCAATTTTTTTCCCTGGGGGGCATACCCCCAGAGCCCCCTAGTGAGAGCCCCATCCCCCCAGACATATAACAAATCGCAATTTAAACCCTGAAGGATAAAGACCCAAAGAAATTGTTTTGTACGCGGCAAAATATGGGTTGGCCCCCCCAAATCTCACTCCAAGGTTTTGGGAAAAGTTGGCAGCCCTGCAGTTGGTAGAGTTAGCTGAAGTAACGAAAAAACATTGAACAGAGTTAGATAAAAGTAGGCTAATCGAAACACATTTGTTATAAGTAATGGATAAACCAATCAAATATACTGAAAACTATAAATGCAACACTTTTGAGTTTGCCCACATTTTCATGAGCTGAACTCAAAGATCTAAGACTTTTTCTATGTACACTTAAAAGACTTATTTCTCTCAAATATTGTTCACAACTCTGTCTAAATCTGTTAGTGAGCACTTCTACTTTGCCGAGATAATCCATCCACCTCTCAGGTGTGGCATATCAAGATGCTGATTAGACAGCATGATTATTGCACACGTGTGCCTTAGGCTGGCCACAATAAAAGGCCACTCTAAAATGTGCAGTTTTACTGTATATTTAACTGTATGCACCTGTGTCCGTTGTCCATTATATTTTGGTCAGTGTAGTTAGAGGATAAATTGGCCGTATGGTGGTTTTAATAGTGTTATCAAACAAAATAAGTTCGGGAACCACTGATTTGACACAATACAGGCATATGTTACAAATGTAATGTTCCTCCCTCATTCTGTTTAACTATGTGTTTTCAACTCTGCTAGACAGCCTTTCTGATATTCACTCATCTCTCTGTCTTTGCCACTCTCTGCCTCTCCTGCCATTGAAGCGCTCGCCCTCCGTTGGCCCAGCTAGCAAAGGCAGACGCGTAAGCACCATCACTGCGCTCTATGACCTCATTGAGCCTTTCTAAAAGTGCTGTCTCGTCATGTTGCTATTTAATTTGCGTGTGCATTTCCTGTGTTTGTTTTCTGTGGCTGTCTGATTGCATGGCAGGGGTTCTGAAAAACATTTATATTTGTGTTGTCAAAGGCATTACTGTGTTTATTAATTTTCCACATTTTAATTACATTGGATATTGATTTGTGTGCTGCCTGTGTGCATTGGTGTCAGTGTGTTTATTGTTTTTATTCTTCAGCATAGCTTTGTAAATGGCCATGCATGGTGTGTGGTGTACGCTTGTGGTGTCTCACATTAGCATGGTCATTGGGCTATGATGTGTTTTCATGTGGACATGGGGGCAATAAAGTTGTGGTCGGTTTTTCTCTGTAACTTTGAAAGTATCTTGACCACAATATCTGTGTAAACTGTTTTCCATTTGTGTATTGGCACCCGCCGCTTTCTCTCTATGCATGGATGCTGTATATTGTTTTCTGGTTTGTTCGGTTTAACTAACACTCTACTTCTTTCCCTCTGCCTCCTTCCCTACCCCATCCTTCTCGGTCCATCTGCCTCATCACCACCTTGTTCCTCTTCATTTCTCATCCTCATTTTCTTTTATGCTCCCCTTTTCTCCTTCTTTTTGTTCTTCTTTTCTCACTTATCCTTTCTTACTTTTCCCTGTGTCTTCTCCTGGTCTTCCATCATGCCTCTCTCTCCACAGGTGGACTCTATGGATAACTTCACCCCCTCCAACACTCCATCCCGGGAAGATGACCCCAAGTCCCTCCTCAAGTCCCGATCGCGGTCACCCTCCATGGCTAGTGATATGGAGCCCATAGAGGTCAGACAATCCCTTAGTCTGGGCGAGAAACTTGGTTTTGAATAGAGGCTGGTGTCCTACTAGCAAGATAGATGTAGGGGGCTTTCACACCTGCCTCATTTAGTTTGGTTGAATCACACTACAGTTTGTTTTCTCCCATGGTGCGGTTAGTTTGGCTAGGTGTGAATGTGGCAATTGCACTCAGAATGTGCACCAGAAGCAGACCAAACAAACGTACCCAGACCTCCTTCATGAGGTGGTCTCAGTATGCTTTCAGCCAAACTCTGGAGCAGTGGTGAGAGTTTGATCCAAACTCAACCACCAACTATCCGCAAGTGTGAGCTGAACGGCTCCAGTAGTCAGATCTGCTTTGAAATCTGCGTTGTGGCAAAACATACAAACTGTAGCAGCTTGCTGTGTTTCTTTCACAGAAATAGACTGCGATCAAGCTCGTTGTCCGTCAGTCACATGTTTGTGGTCAAACCAGCCGCTGCTAAAGTTGAAGACACTGGCAGAGCAGAGCAGACGTTGTAACGTCGCTCACTGAACAACGTCTGATTATTTAAATGAAAAAAAAAAAGTTTCACCATGGAGATGGAAGAAATTCACACTAGTCCAGAACACAGGACCTTCTTCCTGTATTTACTTTCTTGCTCCCGCCCCCAACACGTCTGACCAATAAGTGGTTAAGATTCTTGCATGGTTTGTATTAAGCCATTTTGGAACGCTTGGATTTTTCCAAGTGTGAAATGAAACCGAACCAAGGGGAACTCACTCCAGGTTTACAAACTCGACCGATTCAGACCGGAGCAAATGAACTGTAGAAGAGATCTGAGTACAAGAGCACTTTGGTGGGATGTAATTTCCTTTCATCACCATATAAAAATCCTGATCTAGATTTGTTTGGATTAAGACAATCTAGTTCAGCAACAGTTGCATCTGATGTGTCTGGCATCTTAGTGTCTCTGTTGAGGAACAAGACAAAAATTGGTTCAAATATTCCTCATACCGATTCAATTGACAATTTGCAATGAAGGATCAGCTGAAACTTACTCAGAGCCACTCACAATACTGAGTTTGTCAAATAGGTCAGCCATTGTGAATAGCGAGTAACTCAATTCTTAGTTAACTCATTATGGAGAAATGGGAGCAGTATAATGCAAACGAGAACATTGAGGCCAGCTGTAGACTCCAATTTAAATTGAACTTGGTGTGTTCTCAGACACAGTTGTCTAACATGGTGCTGCAAGTAAATACCAGTGTCCTAATTGGGTCTTGTGCTTGTAAACCAAATTGGAAGCAGATATGACTCGCAAGTTTCTCATAATGCATAATGGAGTTATCTTACAGCTAGTTTAACTATGAATGTGAACAGATAATGAGACGCAGGCAATCACATTGTTCATATTTTACTAATTGGAGCCTGAGGGAAACGGGAGACATATTTGGAAGTCAGTACCTTACCTTGGCAATCAATATGAAATAATGAGTTTGCTGAATGTATCGCCAGCTCTCACTTTGTCACCTTTATCCTTACCACTGACTTAACTTGTAGAATGTCTTTTCCTAGCTTTTCGTCCTTGGAAAGCTATTAAGTTTTATGTCACTCACACATTGGATAAAATTAACAAAAAAAACCAGCCAAGATACAGTCCCTCACTGCTAAATGTTTTTGTGTGTTCTATCATGCAGTTGATAGACCATCCTCCTCGTTCAATCCAGACCCCCACCATGCGCTCAGGGGGTTACGGCAGTATTGGACGCTCCTCTCCTAAGGTTAGACATTTTTTCTGTAGGATCCCACTTCATTGTTAAATGTTGCCATGACAGACATCATGCTATTTTATTAACCACTGATTATGTCTCTGTTACTCATACATGCTCATTCCTTCATGCACAGCCCAAAGCACATCAGTTTGTGGTGAAGTCATTCACCACGCCCACTAAGTGTAACCAGTGCACTTCCCTCATGGTGGGGCTCATACGTCAAGGCTGTACCTGTGAAGGTAAGGACAGGAATAGCGAAAGGTGAAGGAAAACACTGTAGATGGGATCTAAACTTGTAAACTGTGTTCTGGCAATTTTTCAACTTAACCAGTGGACACTATTAAATCTCTAACACACCCAAAACCTGCATAATCTGTTACTATAATGATTCCTGTGTATATTTTCAAGTTTACCAAATATCCATGGAACATGACAAATAAAACCGCAAAGCTATGTTGTCTTTTCATTGATTTTAAAATCTGATACTTGATCGACTGAACATCTCATTTGTCTCATCTTGTCTCCGTCTGTCTCCTTGTCCAGTGTGTAACTTCTCTTGCCATGTAACGTGTGCGGACAAGGCTCCGGCTGTGTGTCCCGTGCCCCAGGACCAGACCAAGGGCCCGCTGGGTATTGACCCTCAGAGGGGTATTGGTACTGCATATGAAGGCCACGTCAGGGTGAGTGAGAAAGAAAGCTCTGCTTGTCTTTGGCCCCAGATAGTGACTCAGTAAACTGATTAGTTAGTTGAAAACAATGCAGATTTTTGGAGAGCTTGAGAGGAGCTGGTTTCTGAGTTGTTTACTTCACGTGAAACCAAATTAACTTTTACTCCCCCTGCATTCTTTGCACAGCCACACAAAGGTAAACATGAACTGTAGCTTTTGGTGGACACTTGTTTTTCAGGTTTCTCGTGGTACCATGACGGCTTACACAAGAGCAGAGATCTTCAACAGTGGGTTCTGGGACCCTAGGGGGTCCTAAAGAGTCACTGCAGGGGGGCCTCCAAATTATTGTTAATTTTTTAAAGGTTAAAAATAACATGAATCCAACATATTATTAGCAAATATAAATCAGCCTATTTGTGAAAAAAATGATGATCGGCTTACTGGTCTAAGGGTAGTCACAAAGGTAGCTATGCACAGATACAGTTCATCATGAGGATTCACTGTTCCATATGTATGTTTATCATTAAAACATGATTCATAAAATCATGGTTTCAAATACTTGAATAGCTTAGTATTCTAAGCACTCAAAAGGTATGTATAAAGGCTTTAGGCTGCCCACATGTTCTTGTATGCCCAATTTAATATGCAACCTAATTATGTACATTGTAAAACATGTGGGGGGCCCTGATCCGTCTCTCTCTCAGTTAAGGGGTGCTTGATCAGAATAAAAGACCCCGGCACTAGAGTACAGATACCCTGAGTGGGAATTTCAACTACCAACCACCTATTATATCACTCAACCATGTCTCTGTGTCTGTCCTAGGTGCCCAAGCCTACAGGGGTGAAGAAGGGTTGGCAGAGGGCAATGGCTGTGGTGTGTGACTTCAAACTGTTTCTCTACGAACTGGGAGAAGGAAAAGTAACGCAACCAAGTGTAGTAGTCAGCCAAGTCATAGATATGAGGTAAGAGAAGTGCAGCAACTCATCTTAGTGACTTATGAATCTGACTTTCCTGGCAGTGTCTATATAGTTTACTGTGCAATGAAACAATAGAACAAGTCCACTGTTGACTGACCAACAGTCTAGAAAAAGAAATAGAAAAAAACAACAAGTGATTAGTCAATTATAAAATACAATTTTCTGCTGATCAACTAATAATAATAATGTAAATGTGCTGTATTTATATAGCGTTTTTCTAGTCTTAACGACTACTCAAATCATACAGGAACCTCACCATTCACACACATTCATACGCTGTGGTCGAGGCTGCCGTACAAGGTGCCACCTCATCAGATAAAC